>NC_060062.1:36814274-37157329 GCF_020283565.1 Trifolium pratense | reverse complement strand
AAAAAAAAAAACCAGATCTGCAGTTTCATCCATATCTGCGTTTTTTCATATACAGGAATAGAGAAACAGTCACATTATTTAGGTAGGACTTCAAGAAGATGAAGGGAAAATTTTTTGATTCAAGAAGAATAAGAATATATACAAATTGATGAGAGAAATTAGAGGATTGTTAATAAAAAAGAAGATGAATATGCAATGGCGGCTGTTTGTTTAGTTTCTGCCTCTTGGTTTCATCATTTGCAATGATATTAGGGTTACGGTACTATAAATGGGCTTGGGCCTCCGTATATATATATATATATATATATATATATATATATATATATATATATATATATATATATATATATATATATATAGAAAAAAACTTATATGTTCTACAAGATCTTTAGTTTTTTAATTTAATTAATAAGATCTATATAAGAATATTGCTCCCACATTTTAAATTTTCATACTAACCAATATTAATTCATATATAATTATTTAAGGACTAAAAGTGCATAAAATTTTTTTAGGGACTAAACTTTTTGTTTTTTGACTAATTGAGGAATTAAACTTGAATATTTATGATTTTGTAAGACTAAAAAGATATTTAACTTTAATTATTATATATTATTTATAATGTTTAGTATATGATATTTTAATAGTGTGAAAATATAAATATTGTGTAATTTTTATTTATCACATATTTATATATTATTTAAAAATATAAAATATATATTTAATTAAAAACGGTCCGACCCGGTTGAACCCCGGTCCAACCAATTGAACCTTGAACCGGTAAGCTTACCGGTTCGATGACCGGTCCGGTTCTGACAACCTTGGTTTTAACTACTGGTATTCACATACCAGTAGTGAAATCTCTTAGCCAAAAGTCATTTTTCTACTAGTGGAATCACCAACTTCAAAAAACACAAAAAATTCTCCATTTTCATAATCACACCCGCAAATGTTCTTTCCCACCAACAATTCTATATTATCAAATCCTCAAAACTAGTCCAATGAATAATACAAAATAGTGAATCCTGGAAAATCAAACTCCAAAAGGTGTCATAGACATCTCGGGGACCCTTCATTTTAATCCCACAAAAAAGGTGTCATAGACATCTTGAGGACCCTTCATTTTAATCTTATAGTTGTTACTATTTTTATATCCTAAATTTTGAATTTAAATAATTCTTTTCATTGCAAAATAATTAAAGTTGTTACACTTAGCTCTATTTCACCTAATTCTATTTTTCAATGGAGTTCCAGAATAGATTTAATTCAGGTTTTCCTAATAATCCAAAGTAACAAATCCGTTACCACTACACTCCACGAAATTCAAGAAGAAAGACACAACTTGCTCACACTTTAAAACTCTCGATCCTTTCTATGTCCATCTGCGCCTTCGTTAAATTAATTAACTATATAAAAGCAAGTGTAAATTAATTCATGCATAATATATTTTCTCTATATATATATTTTCAAAACATTTGTCAAATTTGGCAGGATTGAATAGGTGCAGAAAGAGTTGTAGACTTAGGTGGTTAAATTATTTAAGCCCCACCATCTACAGAGGAAGCTTTGCTGAAGATGAAATTGATATGATCATCAGGCTACACAATCTCCTAGGGAATAGGTAATCTTTCAAGGCCAATTATTAATTTATTTTATTTATGTTTTTTAAAAATTTAATGGCAAGGAGTGGCTAATATGGGTTCAATTAAACATCACAACAAATTTTTATACCTCAAGTGCGATTGGAAGGGAGCTGAAACCACCTGATAGCAGAACTGACATTCGAACTAGATTAAACTATCGGTGAAAACCAAATAAATAAATAAACATCACAACATATAAAATGTTTATACAACCTTTTACCAAAAAAATTCTACTTACTAAGTCAAAAAAAAAATCTACTTACATGATAATTTAAAATCAAATTTGTTTATGTATACTCCGCGATTGTCAGTGTTTATTATGTAAATTTATGTAAAAAAAAAAATAAGGCATGTCTTATATTTATAGTGAGTTTGTTAATAAAAGATTTGTGTTGTTCAAAAAAAAAACATGCCTTATGTTATGGTGAGTTTATTAATAAAAGATTTTTGCTGCTAAAAAAAATCAGGGATATTGTTAGTATTATGAAAATTTCACACCAAATTTTTTTTGTATAATCTTTATTATATACTAGCGGGCCAGACAGACAAATTCCGTGTTTGCCTGTGTCTAACTTATGTCCAAAAAAAAACCATGTCTTATGTTATGGTAAGTTTGTTAATAAAAGATTTTTACTGCTAAAAAATGTGTCTTATGTTATAGTGAGTTTGTTAATAAATTTTTTTTGTTACTACTAAAAAAAATTAAGGATATTGTTGGTATTATGAAAAGTCCACACAAAAACTCATGTATCCTGTTTATATATAGTATAGATATAGGTACTAGCGGGTCAGGCAAGCGCGTTCCGCGCCAGCCTGTGTCTAACTTATGTCCGAAAAAAAGACATGCCTTATGTTATCATGAGTTTGTTAATAAAAGATTTTTGCTTGCTAAAAAAAAGATGTGTCTTATGTTTTGGTGAGTTTATTAACAATTTTTTTTTGTTGCTACTAAAAAAAATCAAGGGTATTATTTGCTAGTATTATGAAAAGTCCACACCAAAACTCATGTATTTTCTTTATACATAAACTAGTCCCACACCCGTGCGATGCACGGGTATTATGCGGTATTTTATATTGTAATGTTGAAAAATCATTCGTATAAATTGAAACAATAAGTATTATGAAAATTATAATAATAACATCAACAACAACAAAATAATAATAATAAAAAAGTGATGTAAATATAAGATAAATATTAAAAATGTGTTTATACATTTCGAAAAGATTACAATGGATCCTATTGCATCTACCAAAATAAGTTGGTAATCCATAAATTGTCATGTCGCTATGAAAACGGTTTGTGGTCATACTCATACACTGTGCATTTGATTCTTATTTGGACACTATAATTCAATATATAGTATAAAAGATTAATTAGTGCGTATAATTTAGTAAAACCTATTATTATTAGTTGAGTGGGTGTATAATGAAAAGTCATAGGTATATAAATGTAGGCATATGAAAAAGTGTATAGAGATGACAATGATGTAAGTAACATTATTGAGTGGTTTAATTGGATATAAGTGACTGACGTGGATTAGAGTTAAATTAGTGGTTGCACAACTATCTAAGAATTATATATATACTAGACCCTTACCCGTGCGATGCACGGGTGTGATGCGATTGTTTTTATTTTACAATTGCATAAAACTGAAACATTAAATATTATCAAAATAATAATAATAAAATAGAGAATTTGAGATTCAAAAGATTTATTTTGTGGCATTGTAAGTGACTGATGTGGTTAAATGAAAAAATATTATTGGTTTAAGGATTATGGTTTACTTTACATGAGTAACAGAATAACTATCTAAAATTTATATATATAGGTGTAATATGATATATCTCCGCACAACATATAAATCTATTTCAAAACACACAAAGGATTTGATGAAAAGAGATGCGGTAAAATCTAAGTCACACAATTGACATATAAATAGTGACAGAATTAGAAAAACTCAAATAAAACAAATAAAATTAAAGGGTACATACTTTTTAAAAATATTCCAAAGGGACATATGTGAAGAGCATCAACCTCACAGTTGAGTTCTTTTAAGTAGGAGATGATGACCCAAAGCCTAAAATCAAATATTATAAAAATAAGTATTTCAATTAAAAAAATGAACAAATAAAAAAGTAAAGGAAAGGAAAGTAAAGTAAAACAACTATTACATAATTCAATTAAAAATAAAGTATATATTATTTAATTTGTATCATAATAGAATATGAATACACATATACAGTAGCACTTAACTAAACCTATAAATAATGTGCAACACAAAAGTTGAATGTATGATCTGCAACAAACAAAAAATGTCAAATTCTCTTACTTTTATTTGTTATGCAAAAAGTTAATTTTTGCAAAAAATAAAATAACTACAACAAATCATGGTTTTAGAAAATAACATAAGTATTTATACCTGATGCACAAAAGATGAAGAGGCAAGATAATGGAAAGAGAAATTGCACATATAAGATATGAGAAAATCTATTATCACATTCAACCGAAAAAATAAATGGTAATCTTGTTAAGCACATGATTGAGCATCAGGGGATGAAAATATTTGTTTATAACATTCGTAATGGTTAGTTAGGAAAATATGAATAAGATACAAATTAAAACAATTGTAACCTGTATATTAAAATATTGGTAGAAGAGTCCAAGGGATGAAAATGGAATGGTGACTTAAGAGATGAAAAATATATTACCGGGAGTTACAAAGTTAATTATTGTGTATTTTTGTATTCTCCTTATTATAATATAGTAAGTAAATGTTATTATATTCGCCAAAAAAAGTAAAGGCTAAGTAAAGGTTTGAGTGAGTGTATATTAAAAAGTCATAAGTATATAAATGTAGAATATGAAAAGTATAGAGATGACAATAATAAAATAATAATAATAATAATAATAATAATAATAATAATAATATAAGTAGAAATGATGTGGCATTGTAGGGTGATTTAATTGGATTTAAATGGATAATGTGGCTAAATGAAGCAATTTGTTTGGTCTAAGTGGATTAGGGTTAGGAGAACTATTTAGGAATTATATATATATATATTATATATATATATATATATATATATATATATATATATATATATATATATATATATATATATATATATATATATATATATATATATATATATATATATATATATATATACATTTAAAAAACTTATTTATACATCACATTTGAAGTTACTTTGGTATCTTCTTCATTAACATTGATTAGCAATATTTTTAACTCATTCTTCAAAATAACTATGGAAATGATAACATATAATTGACCATGGAAAATATTCGATGTTGAAACATAAGTTTTTATTTATATTATAAATCTCATTGGAGGATTCTGAGTTGGATAAACTACTTCATTATCTCTTACCAAAAAACTACTGTATTATCGAATTTGACATTTATATTAATTTGAAACTTATTGGAGTAAATATAAACCAACTTAACTTATACTCAAATATCGAATATGATAAAAATCATACAGGGCATAACAACCATTAGTAAAATTTATTTTATCTATTTTTTTTTTACTAACATTAGAAAGTAGTCTTGACAATCGACCAACTCCTTATATTTATAAAGATTGGACAAAAGATTATTAGCAAAAACATTAACTTTTTTGAAAAAAAGACAATAAAATACACAAAATAATAAAATGAACAAAAAAATTTAAAATGAATAATAACCCAAAATAATAATAATAATAATAATAATAATAATAATAATAATAATAATAATAACAATAGTAATTACGATTAGTACCCTACATTAAATGGATGTAAGTGGATGATGTGGCTAAATGAAAGGTTTTCATTGGTTTGTGGATTAGGGTTTAGATAGACAATTCCACAACTATCTAGGATATATATATATATATATATATATATATATATATATATATATATATATCTTGTACTAAAACAGTTTGGAGTTTACGCAACAAATTGAAACTGTAGTTTTTTTTTTTTTGATAAGCAAAAAGATTAAATTTAAAAGAGTGCAAGGGGCACTCAACGCTTACAAAAATTGCAAAAGTCATTAGATGCTTAAAATACAAGCTAATGGATCATTACGCCAGTCTGAGAATACAAAGGAGGGATTAAGTTCTATTCGAACTACAAACCAAACCCATGAAATAAAAATAATCTGATCAACAAGTGAGTCCAAATTAAACACATCTCCACGAAACATAATGTTGTTTTGAGTTCGCCATATACTCCAAGTGATTGCTAGCCAAATGACATGACGAGCTTTAGCAAGACTCTTACTCTTCACCAAAGCACCAAAAGTAGTGAAATGCTTCCATACTTCCTCAAAAGTTATAAAATTCACGTCCAGCCATTCATACACTTTCTTCCACACTTGAATTGAAAGAGAGAAATTAAAAAATAAATGATCGATATCTTCTTCTTTTCTAAAACAAAAGGCACAACAAAGTTCACGCGAATTACTAATAATTCTTTTTCTCTCCAAAGCCTTACGAGTTGGTAGTCTCTCTAATAACAACCTCCATATAAAAATACCCACTTTAGATGAAACATCATTCACCCTTAAGTCTTGTAGTGCATCCACCACATTGCTACCGTAGTGAAAACCGAAAAAAATTGTGATCCTAAAAGTAACCATTGAATATTCTAATTAGGGGTGGAAATTGGTTGTGCCGAGGTAAGCTTTGCAAGAAAACTTAGGGATTAAATCTTGCCTCTTGCCTGTAGTATGTCACAGACATATTTCTAAGCCTAAAGTATGATATTTTACAAGTCTGACATGACATGTTATCATGTTATCAATTGCATATTAAAGTATTTAAATAAGTAATCATATTTAAATTCTAGTTTACAATAATATAGATTGAAATAAGAAAAACAAATTAGATAGATTAATGGTTTAATTTCACATTTGGTTCCCTCTGATTATTTTAGATTTTAAATTGGTCTCTTATATTTCAAACGTTTTAAGTTGGTCCCTTATATTTTAAATATTTCAAGTTGATCCTTCATGTTTATAATGTTTGAATTAGTTAGTACAATAAATATGATTGAAGATATAGGTACTAAGTAATTCAAACGTTAAAAACTTCAGGGACCAATTTGAATCGTTTAAACCGTAAAAGACAAACTTAAAACATTTAAAACATAAGAGATCAACATGAAACCAAAATAAATTTAAGAAACCAATTGTTCAATTAATCCTAATTGTTATATGCCACAGTTTTTTTACCTTTTTACCTTGGGAAAATTACACTCGCCTTCTTAAAGTCTACTATAAAATGATACCGACACTCCCTCTAATTTTAATCCTTACACTAACCTCACTTAAGTTCTTCTCACCTTCCTACTTTACTAAAAGTGTTAAGTTTTTTTTTTATTAAAAGTGTTAAGTTTCCGTTGATCTATTCATGGTTCTTCTCAACATTCTTTAATCTATTGATTTAGGATATACATGGTTCCTTACTGTTCAAGTAGATTGAATTCTTAATCATAGTCGCATTGTTATGATTCGCAATTCACTTCGGTACGTGTTACGGGTTCGGTCGTAACTCTCAATAAATTGGGTATGCAGAGAAGTATACATAGTCGTTACGGTATTTCGATTCGTGGTACTTTTAAATATAATATTCGGTGTGTTACGAATAAAAAATAATACTAATTAACAAAAGATAAAATAAATGATGAAAAATATTAATACCATGAACAAAAGAAACCAAAAAACTAAAGAGATTTTAAGGGGTCCGGTTAAGGTGCATAAGCACAAGCTTATGCACCATGCATAATTGCTATGTGCGCCCCCCATATTGCTATGCGCGCCCCCCCAACTGCTACGCGCCCCCCCCATTTTCTAGCCCCCAATTTCTAGCGCGCCCCCCATTTTCTAGCCCCCCAATTTCTAGCCCCCCAATTTCTAGCGCACCCCCCCAGGTTTTTTTTTTTTTTAGATTTCTAGCGCACCCCTCAGATTTTTTTTATCACGCTTTTAATTTTGATTGATTGAATTTTATTTTATTTTATTAATTAGGGATAAATTTCAGAGTATTATGTATGGTTAATTATTTTAGTAGTTAGTTTTAAACTAAAATCATGCCAAACCATCATCGTTGTAACCGCTGCAAGCTCTTCAATCTTCTTCGCTCTCGCTATCTTCGTTTTCCAATCGGAATCTTACAAATCGATTCTCTTGAATCGAACGAAAACGAGAACGAATTGCAATTTCTAAGATGAATCGGAATCGGAATCGGAGTTTTGCAATTTCTGAGATGAATTGGAATCGGAGTTCGTGAGAGAAGGTGAAGAAGATGAACAGTGATCGCGGATGAACAGTGATCACGTTTTCACTATTTCGTGTAAGAGAAGATGAACAGTGAATTTTCGTTACAATTATTCTGGAAACCATTGTGCTGGTTAAATGGTTTCAGAGAGTTAAAAAGTGAAACCATTTGTATTATAAAATGGTTTTATGTGTTTATTGAAATCAATATTGTGCTTTTATGGTTTTAAAAATCCTGGAAACCATTATGCTGATTAAATGGTTTCAGAGAGTTAAAAAGTGAAACCATTTGTATTATAAAATGGTTTTATGTGTTTATTGAAATCAATATTGTGTTTTTATGGTTTTAAAAATCCTGGAAACCATTATGCTGGTTAAATGGTTTCAGAGAGTTAAAAAGTGAAACCATTTGTATTATAAAATGGTTTTATGTGTTTATTGAAATCAATATTGTGTTTTTAATATTGAATTTATTGTATTATTGAAATAATATTCCTTCATTATTATTACTATTACTGAACCAAATTAACATCTCAAGATTCTCTAACCAATAATCACTCAACAATTATAAAAAAAAATAAAAAATTAATCACTCTACTTTGTCTCCATTCAGCAAAAACACAAATATTTTATCACTAAAAAAAACCTCATCATAAAAAGAAAAACCAAGCTACCCAATTCGAGTCTAATTCATACGTTCTTCATTGCCGTTCAAATTCGATTCTGAGACAAAAAAAAAAAGCCTAGAAATCTAAAAAAAAAAAAAAAACCTGGGGGGTGCGCTAGAAATTGGGGGGCTAGAAAATGGGGGGGGCGCGCGTAGCAATTGGGCTTTCAGGCCTAGTAGGCTAAAAATAAAAACAAAACGTGTGCATCAGCAGAAAGGGGGTGGGGATAGCGAGCCTTTGGGGGGCTGGGGGGCGCGCGTGAGAAATTTCTGGGGGCGCACAAGTAATTCTGGGCTTATGCACCATGCATAAACATCCCCTTATGCATATTAACTTTTGCCGATTTTAAGTCCCGCATCGAAAGTTTTGAAAGATTGAGAGGGGTCAACAAGACTATAAATATAGAGTTTTCAAGAAGTTGAAATCTACAAGCAAACAATGCACTACATTGGACTCACATGTGATGTTTTACTTTTTAAAAAGTAATATTCACTTTTAAAGGCTTTGTTTAAGTTAAAATTCGTTTATTGTAAAAAAAAAAAAGGTTAAAATTCGTTTAAATATTTAAATATATTTAATTTGTTTGTTTGGGTTTGTCGGGTTCTCTATTTATCATGAATTATGGAGTGAAATTTAGCGAATCAATTCGTAAAAGAATCGCGAACCATTTCATGCGAACCAATTTGCGGTTTTTCAGGAGTTAGATGAATTATGTGACTATGCTCTTAATCTCAAGTGGACTAATTCATTCTCTAAGATGACTTCCTCTCAAGTCCCACTGACCTCTCAGTTTTCTCCAAATTCCATTTCTTTCTTTTTCTTACAATTTAATGGTATGTAAAAACACTATAGAGCCAAGCCAATTCTAACACTAAAACACATAGTTAAGGTTATATATTAAAAACACTATAGAGCTAAATTCCTTTTAGATTTCAGCTTGTGCCATTAATGTTTTGATATTATATATACTTCTAATTTATATAATAATTTCATCCATGTATTTAGATGGTCATTGATTGCTGGAAGGCTTCCTGGTAGAACAGCTAATGATGTGAAGAACTATTGGAATGCACACTTGCTTAAGAAAGTGGTTGCAATGAAAGAAGAAGAGAAAAAAAATGAGAAACATAAGGAAACAACCATGAAAGCTCATGAAGTTATTAAACCTCAACCTCGAACTTTTTCAACCAATTGGTTGAAAGAGAAACATAATAATATTGTGTCACAACCAATATTATTGGCTTCAAATAAAGATGATACAATTCCTACATATCATGATGATCAATCAGAGATTATGGTTCCAAATCATATTGGTATAGATTGTGCTTCTTCATCAAAATCAAATCTAGGTAATGCGCCAATACCGTGTGCAATGTCGATGGACAGTTTATGGAACTTGGAGGAACCTGTAGCCGTAGGTAGTGAGATAATTGGCTCATGCTCTTCAGTTCATGAGGAGAATTATAATGATATGGAGTTTCCAAATGTTGATGATTCTTTTTGGGATTCCAATCTTTATGATTTCGATTCTCTTTGGGATCTTTAGTTTGTTGTGTAATATTGAAGCTCTACAATAAAGTCTTTTTAGTTTGTCTAATATAACCTCCTAAAAAGAGTTTAAATTAAGGTGGGTCTTTACAAATTTTTTTAAAAATAAATAAATTTTGTACAATCATAAGAAATCATACGAGGCAAAAGAAATATCCTTTATGAAAATTTAATAAACTTAATAAAGATCCACCTTTAAACTATTTTGAGAGATTCATATTAGTCAAACTCAAGTTTTTTATTTTATTATGGATGAGTAGTATATATAATAGAATAATGTTCCTGTGAGCTTAGCTCAATTGGTATGGACATCGTACTATATGTGTAGGAGATCGGAATCGAATCTGGAACACTCCACTTATTCACCTTTAAAGTGAATTTTCTAGCCACTAGGCTAGGCTATTTGAAAAAAAATTTATGACAAAACGTCCAATTCTATTTTATTTTAGCATTTTTAAAATACTCGACAATATGATATTATATCATCCTATTTTATTCTATTATTATAATACTTGTGCGTACTCACGAATCACGGCGTTGTCACATTTTTTTGTTATGAGATGTCAAAATTAGTTCCGTTATAAAATTACACGTCACTGTAAAACTGTTGAGTTTTATCATATTGATTGTACTCTATTTAGTTATAATGAGTTATTTTTTTGGTTTGGACAACATGTGATTTTTCATTCTTACATTGAGGGTTTTCCACTTCAAAAATTGGGGTGTCATTGTTTACGGGTTTTTCAATCATTCTTTACTATTATTATTGGTGGCTATGTGGATAAATTGAGTCTTTAAGTTCCAAAAAAAAAAAAAATTTTAAACGCTACTGTATATTTCACGTTGTATAATTATCGGTTAATTCATGATTGATGTATCATATTTGAATCCTCTTCAATTATTTTCTCATGTTTTCTCTCATTTAGTTAATTAATGAGAAAGATGTAATGTCTCTCTCTTATTAAGTTTTTTTTCATTTGTCAATTATTAAATTAACAAAAAGAAAAAAAAAAACATGCAAGAATATTTGCTTATATATTATAATGAGTGACGAGCATTGAATCATGTATCGTAGAAAATGTATACGTACCCGATTGGGGCGGACCCTCCTAAAATAGTTGATAGTTCCACATAACATCACCATCACATTTCAAACTCACATGTACAAACAATCGACTTTATTATTGCATAGCTTGCCTAGCTAAATGATTGATTATATCATATAATATATTATGAATCACATATTTCCTCTGACAGCTTTGAAAATTCTAGAAGACAAAGGAAACATGCATACGTATAGGGACGGCTGCAAACTATAGAAAATGAGGCAGCTGACCCCACTCCTTCAATTGTCTTTTAACCAATAAATAACCATTTTTACATGTTGCCCCCACATCAAATTTTGTCTTCCCACACACAGCTGACCCTCCTAATATATATAATATCTGTAGTATATGTTCAAAGTACGATCACCTTGCCATAGAATGGAGGGAATGGAAACAATCAAACAAATATTTTCATTTCAACTTTGAAGCACTCAAATGGAATAAAATAATACAAAAGAATGAAAGTAAAAAAAGTTTATCAACTCCCTTTTCTATGTCTCCTATTTAAAATTTGGTCTTGCTAACAAGTGTTCTCGAGACACTCTTTAAAGATTCCAGTTTAAGAAATTTTTTATTCAAAAAATTAAACGGTACAATTTCAAATACGTTGATTTTACGCATTCCTATTAAAAATCTATATAAAAAACTTACTATTTAAGGTCTTAAAAAGTGCCCCGGGGGCACTAGTTAGCATTTGCCTTTAAAATTTGGGACTTGTATTCTCTTTTATTTCTTTATTTTGTTTTTACTTAATTGTATTTTTGGTTCCTATTTTATTAAACTCATGAAAATAGTCTATCTATTTTAAAATCAAACTTTTTGTCCTCTATTTTCATAAGTTTGATAAAGTTGAGGACCAAAAAATTTGATTAGACTATTTTTGCAAGTAAGCCTTTTGTTTTGGTTTTTCTTTTTGGTTAATTTGTTTTGGTTAGATTGCATGTTTGATTTCTTATTAAGTTTTCATTTGGTCTCATATATTTAAAAAGTTTTAAGTTCGTTTATTACATTACAAACATTACAATAAGTTAGTCCACTTAGTCAAGTTTCTGTTTATATCGTCCACGTAGATAACTTAATTAAGGTGTACCACGTGAAAGTTTTTGACGGAATTAACTCAAAATTTGATGACAAAAACAAACCTATATACTAATATCAGTAATGTAAAGGACAAACTTTAAAATTTATTATAATCATTTATATATAGCAAATGACATTGACCCAACTAATCAAAAGTTTTGGATCCGTCCTTCCATACGTATGAATATATGACCATGTGGATATTATACATGCACGTTAAGAGTTAAGACCTCCAAAACAATCGGTTACGTGGGTTTTATTTTGGACTGACCATGGATTAAGGTTCTTGTTCGTCATATACTAACCCAATTTTAGAAATCTATTACTAATATATTAAAATCGATTATCACCAAAGCTTCTAAATTATCGTTATTGCTTTTAACCACGTTGTAAGTTTTATATCCTTCGTTGTAATTTCACTAAAAAAAATAATATAGAAAGAATATAAGATAAATAAAAAAAAAACAAATATATAGAAAAAATATAAAATAAATACAAAAAAAAATGATATGCTTAAAAATAGGGAAAAATAAATTATAGATAAAAACAAATCAGAACAATCTAGAGTTAAGACCTCCGAAACAATCGGTTACGTGGTTTTTGTTTTAGACTGAATTAAGGTTCATATTCGTCATACTAAACCAATTTTAGAAATTAACATAAAGAGTAAAACAATAGAAGGTCCAGTTATACCATTCCTAGAAGCCTCAGTCTTAAACCCACAACGGCTAACCTCAAATTCAGAGAGTTATAGCACCTCCACCTCCACGGCATTAAACAGCGCCACACAACATTGAAAGATTATCGTCTTATAACCAATGTCAATTAATGTGTTGTAAAATTGGATCTAGAATCATCACAATAATAGAAAACGTATGAATATAATCGATGTGGATCCTGGCAGCAAACACTAGTGCAGCCATACCTGCTGCAATAAATCAGCCGCACGATGGATATACTGTTGTTGGATGCGAAACAATTTAGAAGGTCTCGTGATACTTTCTTTTCTGAGTTTAATTTATATACTGTCATTGTAAAGTAATTTTACACGTGCATCCAATGATATGTTACCACTGTTAGAGTGGAAGAGAGTGTGAAAGAGAGAAGAGAGAGTTCATCAAAATGATTGATTTTTATTATTGATTGAAGTACAATTTATAGAGTTACAAATTGACCATTACTTAACTAACAAGTAATCCAACTAACTACTAACTAACATAGGTGTATATATATATAACAGATAAAATGGTCAGAAAACATAGTAAGATTACGAGAAATACTCAAAAATAAAATAAAAATATCATTAAGAAACATCCAAAAAGGGCTTCGGAGAGCAACAAACCACCAAAACCACTCAAAGCAGCCACCAAAAGATAGTTATCAACTAACCAATCAAAACAAAGCAGTTACAACAACATAGTTACAGCTACACATCCAACACTCTGTAATTGTGATAACTGCTAATAACAGAAAACTAAAACACATTTTCGCTAAGCTAGCTCTTTCTCGCTAAGCCAAAATACGCAGGAATTGGATTGCTTTCTTAACATTTTCCTTAGCTCCTTAAACCTATCAGCCCTCTGTAGCTTTGTCAAAATGTCTGCTATCTTAACATTGGTTCTACAATGAACCACAATAGATTCTCTTTACTAACTTGGTCTCTAAGGAAATGATACTTGGTCTCTATGTACGATGGGATTCTTGGCTAAGCTGATTGCACATTTGTTGTCAACATTCAATCTCATAGGCTTCACATAACTGATCTTCAATTCTTCCAACAACGATTCAAGCTAAACTGCTTGGCATGCTGCCTATGCTACAACCACATACTCTGTCTCAAACTAGACAGTGCTACAATGTTATGGTTCTTTGAAGACCCACTACAAGAAAAATGGGTTTTAGCTTCAAATTTTTTAGCGTCCGCCACGACACGGACACTACTAGCGTCTCATTTGAGTCTACTTGACAGACGCTGCTGTATTTTTATTTTTTGGGTAAATGATCATTTACCCCCTTGCAAAATAAGGAAATTTTCGTTTACCCCCCTGCACAAATTTTTTTTCTGTTTAACCCCCTGCAAAAAATAGATTCTCTCATTTCGCCCCCTGGATGTATAGCAGGACAAGTGACTGTGCAAATTTGCTGACGTGGCTTGTACACATGGAAAAAAATCATTTATATTTATTTTAAAATTCCACGTCAGATAATATTTTTTTCAAAAAATAAAAATAAAATATTTTTTTTCCTACAAAATTTAAAAAACGAATTTTGTTTTTTTTTTTTTTTTTATTTTTTTAAAAAAATCCTAGAAATAACTTTTTTTTTCGTACAAAATTATTGAGTATTTTTTTCCTAAAATCAAATAAAAAATGAATTTTCTTATTTTACTCCAAAAATAAAGATTTATTTTCAAATCTTTTTGAATTAAAAAAAACAAAATATTCGCCGTAATCGTTTGCTTCCACCGTCATGATTGTATTCGTCGTCGTCTTCTTCAATCGCCGAAATCATCTTCTACTTCATTATTGTCTTCTGCTTCTTTATATTTTTCTAGTTTTAGGGCAAATGGTTTTGATAGAAGAGGAAAACACCAATAAAACTTGTTTTTCTATTTTATATTTTTTTTGAAAATCTTTTTCTATTTTTTTTAATTCAAAGAGAATAACAAAAAATAAAGTTTTATTTTTAAAAAATAAAGATTATGTTTTTTTTAATTCAAAAAGTTTGAAAATAAATCTTTAAAATTTTTATTTCGGAAATAAAATTTATTTCGGAGTAAATCTTTATTTTGGGAGCAAAATAAGAAAATTCTTTTTTTTTTATTTTGGGAGGAAATTTTTTTTTTGTTGGAAATTTTTTTAAAATCATTTATATGAAAAAAAATTAATTTTTTTTTGTAGGAATTTTTTTAAAAAATTTTGGGGAAAAAAAAACAGATTTTTTTTTTATTTTGTAGGAAAAAAAATTATTTTTTATTTTTTTAAAAAAATATTATCTGACGTGGAATTTAAAAAATAAATATAAATGATTTTTTCCACATGTACAAGCCACGTCAACAGGTTTGCATAGTCACTTGTCCTGTTGTACACCTAGGGGGCGAAATGAGGGAATCTATTTTTTGCAAGGGGGTAAACAGAAAAAAAATCTGTGCAGGGGGGTAAACGAAAATTTGCTTATTTTGCAGGGGGGTAAATGATTATTTACCCTTATTTTTTTAATTTAATATTTAAAGTTAGCGTCTGCTTTTGGAAACGCTTTGGAGACTCTATGAAAAAATGAATAACTAATATTTTTTTTTTATTAGTTCATTGAGTCTGCTGAGGCGGACTCTAATGATAATTAAATTAAATAAAAAAAAAACTTTTTGATAAGCCAAAAAATTTCACAAATTTTCAGTTTCCCACTTTATTTCAATTTCCCACTTTTATTTCACAAATAATATCACTTACTTATTTTTTCTTTCCCAATCCCTAAATATATATGAAGTAAAAACAAGAAAAAATATATCAAAGAACACAATGATGGAAACTGAGAACTCAGCATCGAACAAGCTCAAACTCAACCACCGTTCCTAATCCTCCGCCGTCAAAGAAGCTCAAACTCTCCTTCAATCTCTCGTTTCCGTCGAAGAAGCTCGTTTCCGTTCCTAATCCTCCTCCGTCGAAGAAGCTCGCAACTCTCGTTTCCGTTCACGATTTTGCAAGTAAGTAACTTCATCTCTTCACAAATCTCTTCACCGTTCTTTATAGTTTGTTCCTTAATCTCTTGTTCTTTTAATTTTGAGTTTGTACATGGTTGGATTCACTAGCCAAAAGGGATTCTTTAAGACCTAAAATTGATTTTTGAGATGTTTTAGGGATTCACTAGCCAAAAGGGATTTTTAAGACCTAAAATTGTGAAGTAGCACCCAATTTGCGTGACTGTAACAATGTTTTTCAATTAGTGATAAACAAAATAGTGATATATTCCTATTAGTGATATATGAAGGAGTGGTTTCTAATAGTGATTATAATCGATTCTAACTTCAAGCTGCTCACTGTGACCATGTTTTGTTCCAAGCTGCTCACTATAACCATGTTTTTCAATTTCAATGAAATGTAGTGTTTACCATAAAAAAAAAATTGTGATTAGAATTGATTCTAACTTCAAACTAGTATTTATGTAGATTGATTCTAAAATGTAGTCTTTCAATTTCTACATGATGGGGTATTTTAGAAGGGGAAGAACATTGAGTTATTATTTGATATGTTGTATTTTTTATGTTCTATTTCATAACTGCATCCAATAACAGAATGTTAACAATATTATGTTGCATTGGGTTTGATTGAAAGAGAGTTTACTCATTCTTTATCTTGGATTTACCCTAGCTGCATTTACTTTAACTCGATTATGGCCTAATCTGTGTTTTATGTTATATTTACTCTTTACGTTAGATCCTTATTTTAATCACTTCTTAATATCCTGTTTCTGATATTAATTGTTTTTGCAAGCTGTAATGTGGGTATATAATTAAGTTTGATAGTATTAACTTCAAAAGTTGCGTGTTCTCTTTGCTATTAATTGTTATGTGCATAAAAGGATGCTGCAATAAGATGATACATATGATTTTTGGATGACAATAAGACTAATATATGACAGAGAATGAGTAAACTTATTTTAAGATAAAGTACCTATCTCAATAGTTCAATTATAACACAGTTTTTCCAAACCAAATAGATATGTGATATGTGAATAGCTTTCCAAACCAAATAGTTTGGCCAAATAGTTTCAGTTTATTTGACAATTTCAATAGTTTCAGAACAATCTCATTGTTTGTGAATAGCTTTCTCTGAACTGTGACCTCCACCTTTATTGTCTTTAAAGTTTGGAGGAGTCTATTTATCTATATATTTTAAGAAAAGTTCAGCCGCAGTCTATAGGTGAAACTTAGATTTTTCATCTTTGGGCATAGACGAGTCCATTTCCTTTCCTTTTCAAAATTGCAGCAGATCACTGTAAAATTGCAGCAACCACTCGAAATATTGCTTCCTGAATGACAGGGAAGAAAATAAATTGAAACACATATCACACTTTAAAAACATCATTATGAACTTACAAAAACTCCCTATGTAATTAAGAACATATGCATTATGTGGAAGTTGTTTTGAATTGGATGATCAATCACTAGTACAGAAAACACTTTTTACATCTGGCCAAAACCACATTTTACATCTGAACCCAGTCAGAGGTAGACGTACAAGAAGTAGTAAGTTTACGCTTTTTACATCTGACATTCGCCAGATGTAAAATTATCCCCTTTTACCTCTGTTCTCGCGTTTCAGCTGACCAATTTATTTTTTTTAATTAAATTGGACCTTTTACATCTGACCAAGTCCACCAGATGTAAAATAGTAACTTTATTTAATTTATTTATTTTCAAAATCCTGCGTTTTTTTATTTATTTATATATTTTAAATCCTATTTTGTAATTAAAAAAAACTAAAATAGCATTACAATTCAACATTCAACCAAAATACAATTACATAATATGATCAAATGTCATTAAAGAAAAATACCAAGTCATTACAATTCAACCAAAATACCAAGTCATTCATCCAAAATGTTAATTCAACATTCAAGCAAAATACCAAGTCATTACAATTCAAAACATCATAATTAATATGAATCCATTGTAACATCACACAAATTAAACTAGCTAGCTCCTAAGCCTCATCATCGGCATCATAATCTACCTCGGGATTATATATATAGTCAAGAAAACAAGTTGCCCAGCTCAAGTTCATAACTGACAGCACCACCGGCACAACAACATTTGTCCAAAGGTGTGCATCTGCTGAACCTATTAAATAATTGAATACTGGCATGAGATCCAGGATTTAACCATGCAGACTTTGCTTGAAGAGAAATTACAAAAGAAATGAAGCATTATCCAGATTCCCAAACAAGACTCCAATATCTATCACAAACATGTTAAAAAAAATTGACTACACATTTGCCTTTAATATAGATAGAAAACCTATACAAATAGTTGTGTGATCAAAGTATATAGTTGTGTGACCTGCTCACTCCTAACACATCTCAAAATAAACCAAATGGAAAAACGTACTACTACACTTAAATACCAGCCCCTGCACCTAATTTTTTTTGGTCAAAATCCCACCTTCTTCCCCACACGAAAACCACAAATTACTCCCCTACGGTACATCATACTTATAAATAGATATTGAGAAAGTGATCTTGTAAGCAACAAATGGATCTAAGTTCTGGGCCAATTATCATGTAAGCAAATATGTAGCTACATTAACAGACCAAAATTCCAGTATAAAGATGTCTGCTACAAAGCACCGGGCACAAGACAATTATTAAACTATAAGTGTATCAGCAGTTATTACCTGATCAAAGTGCAAGTAAGCATGGTAAAACATGTACACGAACAAAAGTATTCTAGCAACCTGCAGACGGACCACATTTCGGTAAGCATGTCCCAGAAGATAAGAATGGGAATTCAACACGAAATCTGATTCACAATGGGTGAAAAAAATATATTTTAAACTGTAATGACTTGACCTACCAGCCAACCAATGAATATTACAACCCCATTGATGAGATACGCTTTTGACCTTTTCATTCCAGCTACATCAAGATACCTTCACAAACAAAATATGGATATCATCAACAAATTAAAAAAATTCATGACATATCGGAGTTCAAATTTAAGTGCGAGATTACCATCTCAAATTGACTCCGGGAGTTGTTGTCTCGGAGATGAGGACCATGTAAGTGTACAGCTGCCCTTCTCCACTCAACATTGAATAGGCTACTGCTACTAAAGAAAGCAGATGATGAATCACCTGAATCAATGTTAATATGAAGTCACGTTAAATCATCTCCAGCTAGGTTTTGATCAAGTGAACAATCTTAAATTCGAAAGAGTCTTCAGCTAGATAAATTATGAACGTCAAAAGATATTTACAATCCTATTAAGCCTATTCCTCAAAGGACTGCAAAATACATAACCATATTTGCTATCTAATACTACTATATATATATATGGCATAGTGAAAACCTGGACAAAGCTTATTATAAAAGAAAGTGCTTCATCTACAAAGGTAATTCCACCACAATATTATTGAAATGTGGTGACACATGATCTAAAAACAAGATAGAGCTACTAATGGTGCAAACTAAATCCAATGTTAGTGATTTTGATTTTATGTGGTATCAACACGAAGATAATGGATTGAGGGTTGAGAAATCACACCTTAGGAGATACAGCTCGGGCAAATTTAAGTTGACACATTCCACATGCCCTTCGTACATTTGATAATCTTTTCATAATCTGGCACTTCTTTTGGTCCAAGGAAATATCAGAAACTATCATAGTCTCCAAAACCAGACCATTTCGAAAAGCATACTTAATAAATAGTTCATCTTGTAGTCCCTGAAATCCTTGAAATTTAATGAACTTAAGGTGGGATACAAGACAACTGTGAACACATCGCTTGGAGCCCATCTTAGTACTGGTGATTGCTCCTGTAGACAACAAAACACTTGAATAAGATAAAATATTCATTTTCCATACTAACTGCTTTACAATGCAATAATATGCAATTTCTAATACGAGTACTCTATTTCATAAAAATTGGTTAATTTCACATCAAAGTTATATAGATGAAACTATGCTTTGACTAAACACAAACCTTGTCCTCAACATTATGAATTATAAGAACTTGAAGCATAGGACATTTTTGAAGCAAGCTGATCAACGACTTGCAGTTAAACAAGTTTCCAATTATCGGGCATAAAGATATATATATAAATATAATAAAGTTCAGAGGAATTTATAATGCACCTAGTGAAACTTAGGGACGATAGTTTGTCTAGAACTGCTTCATTGGCCTGTTGTCCTGCTGAAAATAGAATGCCCCCAAACCAGTCACTGAGACATCCATCAGCCAAAGTAAAAACAGAATCAGCCATTTCCTGATTCAAATACACATAATTATTCTTCTCCGAGATCTATACCATGACTGTCATTTAGATGCATAATGTTTGTTACAATTTAATCACAGAAACTGATTTGTACCATATCAACTATCAAAGGAACATTTACAGAGTAACCTCATTCAACAAGCTTTCCTGTTATCACTTGGTTACAAAAGCTAGAAACTCGAGTTATGATATCACAATCCAAGTACATTCTTAACATAAAACTCTCAAAGCAACATAACATAGACCAAAATAACCACATACCAAGTACAAAAAAATCACAACAACAACAGAGAAATTTCTAATACTTAACCGGAAAAAAATCACTAAATGGTATAATCATTTTCAACAACTCCTGCAAATATTTTCTATTCATTTCCAAACATTCATATCCAGAGATAAAAATTTACCTCATTGATAGCATAGAACTTGACCATTGCTCTTCTTCACCTTCTTCAGCTTCCTCAAAAAATACCTAGTCAAAATCAATAAACCGAAAATTAAAAACAAAAACATTCAACTTCAACTTCAGAAATCTAAAAAATTAATACATCAATCAGAATCCATATACACTGCAGATCTAACTAAAAGAAACCATAAACCTAAAAATGAAAAAAAATAAATTACAATCATCAAAAAATCGAAATGAGATTTATTTTGATTACCAGAATTTGGACTTAGCACGAACTTCATTGGTAGCCCAAAGCTTCATATGAAAATTTTTCGGGTTTGGATCTGATTCCGTTGGGAAACCTCTCCCGACAACCTGGTACTGATGGAACTACAAAACGAAAAACAAACAAACACCGTTTAACAAACATTAAACGAATCAATAGAAAATACGAATAATTTTGTGAATGATGTGTTTAGGGTTTTCGTTCGAGAGTGAGCTTCGCGTGAAAGGGATAGTGAGATTCAGTGAGAGGGAGAGGGAACGAGAGAGATGAGCGAGTTCGAGAGAGTGATGTGAGAGTTCGAGAGATGAGAGAGTTCGAGAGATGAGAGGCTCAGTTAGGGTTTTGGTTCAAGAGAGATCAGCGAGAGTGGTGACTGGTGAGGAAATGGCCAGCGCGTTAGTATAATTTCCACTTGAAAGACGTTTTACATCTGGGGGATATTATGGTCAGATGAAAATTTATTTTAGACAATTTTCACCATAATTACAGGATTGCCACCGCGTTTGGTTATGCTTCTGGTACATTGAAACCAGATGTAAAAAGTTATGTCTATATATTTTTCCCTTCAGTGGATATTAGTACCAGATGTAAATGCTACTCCATATAGCATTTTACATCTGACATATGCTCGTCAGATGTAAACTACTTGTGTAATATGTCATATTTGTACTAGTGAATCGGTTGATGAAGAGGAAGATGCTTGATTTTGTTGGTTGTAGACTTTGTGGGTTATTTTGATGGTAATTTTAATATATATTTTGATAGGTTATATATTTTGTGGGATATTTTGGTGGGTCATATATTTTGTGGGTTGTTATTTTGATGGATGTAGACTTTTTTGTTGACAATCTATATATATGGTTATATATGAGAAATAGATGGTCATGTTAAGAATTGATGAATTTAAATGGATGTAGAACTTTTTGTTGAGATTCTATATATATATATATATATGAGAAATAGATGTTTATGTTAAGAATTGATGAATATATATATATATATATTTAAAAAAAAAATGTCAGCTTTTAGCAGACGCTATGTAATTCAAAAATTAATATATAGCATCCTTCAAGGGCAGACTCTACAGTTAGAGTCTGCCAAAGTGGACTCTACCAGTGACGTTTTATAATGCAAATATATATTTGTAGCGTCTATCACAAACCGATGCTAGTAGCGTCTGCCTTATGTACATGTTGTAGTGTCCACTTGGCGTCTAACGTGACAGATGCTAAATAGCGTCTATTGGACGCAACTGTCTAGCTTCAGGCATTTAAGTGTCTATCACGACACAGACGCTAAGTAGACGCTAAGAACTATGTAGCGTCTGTTTTTGGCCATTTAGCATCTCATTTAGGCCGACGCTAAAAAGCAGTTTTGTTGTAGTGACCATGAAATGGGTGAATTTATGAACCTGAACCAATATCCTAAGGTGCTTCTTCTATCATATATTTATCTCCACACTAGTAAGAATCTGAGAAGCCCTCAAGTTCTATTTGAGCTTCATTATTGCTTGTTGAAAAAGTTAAGCGATAGTCTTGTGTACCCTTCAAGTTCTATTTGAGCTTCATTGTTGCTTGTATAAGGCCATATAAAGCTTTATCAAGCTTATACACCTTATTTTTCTGTGTTATCAACTAACGAATCAAAACAAAGAAGTTATAACAACATATTGACACCTACACATCCAACAATCAGTAACTGTCATAACTGCTATAACATAAAACTAAAACACATTTTCGCTAAGCTAGCTCTTTCTCACTAAGCCAAAATACGCAGGAATTGGATAATTTTCTCAACAGCCACATCGTTTAATTAATGTGACAGATCATGTGTTTATAAATACAATACATGATGTGTCAATATATAATTAGATGCATGTAATATATAAATTAAACTCTTATTTTCTACCCAATTTTCATGGTTGCCTCTGCAAAACTACTCTATATCATTATTAGCATATAGTTTTATATATTTTGTTTAAATATTGGGTTAAATATATTTTTCATCTATACAAAATTGAATTTAATTTATATATATTGTCAGTATAAAGTTATTTTACACATGCGTTCAATAATATACCAACACATCATATATTGTGTTTAAAAACAAATGATATGTCACATTTATTAAATGATGTGGCAACACATCATTGGATGTATGTGTAAAAAAAATTGATTTATACACACTCACTTAATTTTTTATTATTTATAAAATAATTAAAAAAATAAAAATAAAAATTCAAATTATACTCCCTCCGTCCCAAATTATAAGAGAAAAAACTCATTTTTTGTCCCAAATTATAAGCGAAAAACCATTTTCAATAATATTTTTTTCCTTAATCTCATAAAATTAAATACAAATTACATTTAATTTTCTCTCTTTCCCCTTTTCTCAATAAATAACAACTAAGAAAAATTATTTTTACATCTTTCATGCAACTTATTCCAAGAAAAATCCACAAAAACATATTTCAAATTACTATATTTTACTTTTTCTAAATAAGTGTGATTTTTATTTTTTTGCTTATAATTTGGAACAGCTAGAATTTGATCGTATGACCATATAAAAATAATTCTTTAATACTTCAATTTTTTTTAATGTACCAAAGAAATTGTCAATGTTTGAACTTTTAAGATGAATCATAGATTGGTCCATGTGTCCGTACTTGTGGAGCAATTAAATTGTGATATTTGTACTTTTGTTGGTCCATTAATTAATGACAAGTATTGAAAATCTTGTATTGTGAATAAGGTTGTCAGAATCGGACCGGTCATTGAACCGACATGCTTATCGGTTCAAGGTTCAATCTCCATCTTTTCCTTACATCTTCATCTTTCTTCTTTATTTTCTTTTTCTTTTTTCTTTCTTTTGATTTTGAAATATATCTTTCTTCTTTCTTTTTTTTCTGTTCATTCTTCTATATTTTCTTTTTCTTTATTTTGATATATATATATATATATATATATATATATATATATATATATATATATATTTTCTTTTCTGTTCTATTTTTCTTTAACAGATCTAAATTTTCTATCATCTTAATCATCTATTTTGGTTTATAATTCTGCGTTTTCTCTCCATCCAGCAGAGCTGCTTGAATCGACATCGCTTAGACCTGGCAAAAAATGTTAAACAAATGTCGTTTTGCCTTGTTATTTTAAAATAAATATAAAAAAAATGAAGAACCGCTGAACTGCGCCGGCCGGTTCGCCGGTTTAGACCGGTTCAAATGTTTTTTTGCCGGTCAGTTTGCTGTCCGCTTTTTGCTCCTAACCGAACAGCTTTCATGTCCGGTCACGGTCCGACCGGTCCGGTCCGGTTTTGATAACCTTGATTGTGAAGATAGCCGGTACCCTTCCTAAGCTAGCACACTCATGTCCGTCCTTCCATTAGTACATTTGTAGTTAAATATATATCGTTAGTGTAAAGTTATTGTAAAGTATACCAACACGTCATGTGTTATGTTTAAAAACACATGATGTGTCATGTTCATTAAATGATGTGGCAACACATTATTGAATGCATGTGTAAAGAATTTTTTCACTGATAGTGCACAACAATTAAACTCAAAACAAATTACAACGATGTAATTTAATTTTTTTTTAACACGCAAAAGTGAGATATATTAATCAATCAAATAGTCCCTTCAGCCCAAGATGAGAGTTGCAATAAATTTATTAATAGTGAGTATTATTTTTATAAGTTTCTTTTTTAAAAAGTAAAATAATTAATATGTATATAAAAAGTAATTAACAAGATTGAAAATTAAAAAATAAACTCATTTATTTATAATATTATAATTTAGATATATTAATTGTACAATATATTAAAAATAATAATTTATATATAAAACCGAAGGAGTAAATCAGTCAAAATAAAATAAACTAACTTTATATAGTAGTATCACATCATATGTACAAACAATCGACTTTATTATTGCCTAAATGATTAATTCAATTATTATGATACATCATCACTCACTATTCAGTGGATTTTTCTTTTGTCGTTCTAATTTTATTTAATACTGTTTTTCTATATAGGATAGAAGTTGAAGGAAACATGCATGATGCATCTATATGAATATGATTCTGTGGATATTAGACATGCACGTTAAGGACTTTGGATCAATTATCTTCGTGCTTCTAACTCTTTTTTTTTTTTTTCCACCACCAGTTTAATATGATTCGAGATCAGTTCTAACATTATGGTTTCAGCCCCCTCCTAATCACAGTTGCGAGAATCGAACCGTGATCCTCCCTACCAAGTTCAGCGTCAATCACTACTAAATCAATTAACGATTGGTTTGCTTGTAACTTATTTATGGACAAAACTTACATATGGTACTGTTTTCCTATGAAACATGTGTGGTATTTGTTACATCAATTAAATAATTGGTTTAAATATATTTTTAGTTTCATAAAATTATAATTTGTTTTTTTTACGATGGAGCTGAGGATCGAACTAACGACCTCTAGCTAGCATACTATCCGAATCCCTCATCACTAGATCAAATCTAGTGGCTTTAAAATTTTATTTTTTAGTTTCTATGTCATTATTCTTACAAAAAAAATTATGCATTCAAAAAAAAAAAGTTCAGCCATATTTAGAATACTATAAAAGTTTTTTTACAAAATTTTTAAAAAGAAATGAATTAAATATAAATTTTTTAAATTTCAAATGATAATAGGTGTGTATTCTTGGTGATTTTGAGCATGAAAAATTTGTTACAACGAACGGTGAGTGTACAAGCATGAAAAATTGATTGCAACGTTGCTTTGAGAGCATTGGATCTCTATCTACACTTGTAATTTTGTTGCTCGCAAGTATTGTGGTGGGTACACAATGGGATGATGGTATATCATGAAGCTGCAAGCTGTTATCATTATTTCTATTTCATAGAGGAGATAAAAGGTTTTCTCGCACGCCATATTTTTACTCATCCGCTACTTAAGTAGAAGATGAGTAAAAATGAGAAATTTTAGGAAAAAATACCGTACGCCCATTCGGGCTACCCATGGCCCATTCGGGCTAGCTCATATTTTAATCGGGCTTCAACGAGCCAGGCTAAAAAGACCGGAAAAAACTCACTTGGGTTGGTGCATTTGTATTGGCTTGGGACCTGGGAGTGTGCCCCTCTTGAGGTCTGAGGTTCGATTCTCTCTGACGCCAATTTGAGTGGCTAATTTAGCTTCTTCAAAAAAAAAAAAGACCGGAAAAAATTCGGACTGAAATTTTTAAGGCTTAGAAAATTGCTTTTTTCCCTCATTGTTTCCTCCAAGGCCCCCCAAAGTGACCATTTTGACCCTATAAATGCATTTGGACTCTAGAATCCGAAATTTGTTTGTTATGGACCATACAATCCGAAATCAGTTTAAACAAGCAATTGGCTGGTTATGCCTGTCTTGTACGTGATGTTTTGCCTAGGAAAACCCGAGTTTGGATTGTACAATCCGAATGTCCTTATTTTTAACGTGTTTGGAGTATAGAATCCGAAACGTGTTTGATATGGACCATACAATCCGAAACCAGTTTAAACAAGTCATTGGCTGGCTATGCCTAGCTTGTACGGGCTAACTAATTTTGACACAACAATAACTCTTGTTGATATCACCTTAAAAAAATTTGTTTGGTTTGTAAAGTAATGATTATCTCGAGTTGTAAACACATGTTCAGGCAATTTTACATCTGATGTGAAACTTCTTAATAGTAATTTTTACTGTAATATTGTTGATTCGGTAGCCTTTATGCACCAACATCGCACAATAATGGTGTGTGTTATTCAATTATGTGTATGGTTGCATTCTAACCGTTTAAAAAATTACATGATTTCAACCATATACATTTAAAATCATGTTGGATACCAACAACGTATTAAATCCAAAAATATTCTTCACACCAACAATGGGTGAAAAAGAGAGACAAAAAGAAACGGAAGAAAACGAGATATTGGATAAAAAAAATAGATAGCTAGAATAAAAATAGTAAAGAAGAATAAAAATGAGCATAAAAATAGTAAAGAAGAATCTGAGTACGTGTAACAATAGTATTCACATGTGAAAATGTGTACACCTTTTTTGGTTGAAAATGAAAGAATATGATGAGTATCTCTCTCTTTGTCTCTTCTATGAAACCTTTCTCTTTAAAGCAAAGATAGCTTTGTACCAAAAAATAAGCAAAGATAGCTAAACAGAACCTCACATCCATGCATTTATTTTTCTGTGGACAATTAAGGAAATGGAAAAGACAAGAGGTGTGAGAAAAGGTGCATGGACATATGAGGAAGATAAGCTACTCAAGGATTGCATTAACAAATATGGTGAAGGAAAGTGGCATTTAGTTCCTCAAAGAGCAGGTATAATAAATTAATGTTGCATATTCTACTTAGTATTTGGCATATTTAGTTAATATTGGTTACATGTTTAATTAGTTATATTCAATAACCATATCGAATCAAAGTAACCATGTACGTACTCTTTTTTTGAACTTTCTTATACTCAATATTTTGTCTCTATTTTATATATAATATATTTGTCATCCAAAAAAATTAAAAGAATTAAAAGTAAAGTAGCCAAGTATAATTTCTTTAGTATTTTTATTTTATATATTTTGTTGAATTATTTGTTACATCATGTGCTTGGCAGGATTGAATAGGTGCCGGAAAAGTTGTAGATTGAGGTGGTTAAATTATTTAAACCCTACCATTAATAGGGAAAGTTTTTCTGAGGATGAAGTTGATATGATGTTAAGGTTACACAAACTTCTAGGAAACAGGTATATACGCTGCTAATGCCATTAAACCTACTCTTTTAGATACTTATTTTAACAAAATATTCGCCTTTTAGGTTTATTAAATAATTATTGTACTTGTCAAAAAAAAAAAATTTATTGTAATTATTCAATAAATGGATTTAATACATCAATTATGTATTGAATTTAAAAGATATATTTTTGTTATAAAAATAATAGTTATTTTTTTTTCTTATAATATTAGCATATAGAGGGTAGTATTAATACAAATATTAGTTTTAAACAATCTATTCCTTTCTTATATTATATATATAAATATTTATGCAAATTTACTAACTTGTATATGTTACATATAATATATAGATGGTCACTTATTGCTGCAAGACTTCCGGGTAGAACAGCTAATGATGTGAAGAACTATTGGCATACACACTTGCGCAAGAAAGTAGTACCAAGAAAAATAGAAGAAAAAAAGAAACCTATCGAAATTACCATAAAAGCTCATGAAATTATTAAACCTCAACCTCGAACTTTTTCATCTCATTCACTTTGGTTGAATGGGAAACATAATAATTTTGCAAAACCACCAATTGTGACGGTTTCGACAAAAGATGTTCCTGTAGCTAAAGATAGTGACAAGGAGTGTACTATGCTACCAATTAATGGTGATGGAGATAGTGCTGCACAACCATATGCTGAAAATTCCACAATGTCTACCATGTGGTGGGATAGTTTGTTAAATGTGAGCAATGACAAGATTGGTTCATGCTCTTTGTTACAAGAGAAGGAATATTCCAATTTAGAGTTTGAAAATGTTGAGAATTTTTTGAATGAAGACTCCAATATTAATGTCAGTGAGTGCTATTGGGAATCCAATATTTGTGAATTTGATTCTCTTTTAGATATCTTAAATTAATTAGGAACTGGATTTCGTTGTGTGCATACCTAGTAGCAGCAATATCGTTAAATCAAAGAATAAAAATACTGTAATATCTTGTTTCAGATTTACCGTGACTGGTATTCAATAAGATCAACTATATATATATATATATATATATATATATATATATATGTGAGTACTCTTGGTTTGTATTCGAACTTTATTCTTTCTTTATATTTTATATATATTTGCCATTAAAAAAAATTAAGTATAGAAACAAAAGAAAAATAAAATTGAACAGTACACGGGCAAGGCAAAAACGAGACTTGCGAGATATCACGATAAGGATTAATCTACGGGCTACAATGTAACATCTCATCTCTCTTTTTAAGTCCTCTCACTTGTTACATCCATGTTACATCCATATATATATATATATATATATATATATATATAATCAATGAGAAATATATATTCTGTATTTTTTTAGGGTTAAATATATTTTTAATTTCCCAAAATTAATGTAGAAAATTTTATTTTTAGTCCCTCTAAATTTTTATTTTCAATCTTTTGTCCTCTAAATTTTTAGTTTTCATTTTTAGTTCTTGATTTTCTTCAAAAGTTCACGTATCATGTTCGAAATAACTTATTTTGAAAATATAGTATTTTTAAGACTTTAAAATTAAAGACTAAATTGTTAAACAACTGATTAAATGGCTAGATAATTAAACTAATGCTATATTTAAAGTCTTAATAATTATATGTCTAAAAAATAATTAAGTCATTTCGAACTTGTTACATGAACACTTTTGTAAAAAATGAGGAACTAAAATTTAGACAACTAAAGTTTAAAGAGAAGTTTTAGAGACTAAAAATGAAATTTCGCATACTTAGTGAAATTAAAAATATATTTAACCCTTTTTTATATTTAAAGGGGAGAAATATTTGTCCCCTGTTTTGTTTTTTTATCTAATTGTGTGTTGTGTCAATTATTTGTCCAATTTTTTTTATGATCACTGTGATTTGAATTTTTTATTATCCTATGTTTTTTATGTATTAGTAAAAAAATATGTATCTCTCTTATCAAAAAAATATGTATGTCATGTTTTTATATTTACCGGTGAGAAAATAACCAACTTGTGTTGGTGCATTGGTAATGGCTTGTGACCTGAGAGTATGTTCATCTTAAAGTCTGAAGTTCGATTCTCTCTGGTGTCAATTTGGGTGGGTTAATTTAGCTTCTTAAAAAAAAAAATTACCGGTGAGCAATATTTGTTCAAATTTTTTATGTATTATGAAAATATTTATCCCATGTATTCTTTATTTTTATTTTTTTTGAATATCCCATGTATTCTTTATGTATTACAGTATTTGTCTTATTTTATCGAGAGGTTTTATCCTTGTCAAATGAGCTTCATTCTTGTAGTGTGTGTTCCATATTTTTTATATTAATCAATGACAAATCTTTGTATAATTTTTTTGCGTATTATTGATAAATATTTATCAGATATTTTTGGTATAATTAACATTAACAAATTTTTGCCTCAATGTTTATATTTTTTATAATTATTGTTGACAATGTATTGTCTCAATATAATTTGTAAGAAATGGTATAAAAATAAGATATTTACATATAGCTAGGAGTTATAAGTGACAGACCACAAGTCCAAACTTTTATTTATAAGGCGAAGGACATTTAGACAACAGGGAACAAATTAAAGCAAGTTCTGCTCTCACCTTATTATATCAATAAAAAATGAAATATATACAAAAAAAGAGGGAAATATAACCCAGTGAGTCCACACAAAAGCGCGCAGAACTGTAAAATAAATCAACTTCTAGTTAATCCTAAGACAAAATAGAAGTCCATAAACTTTGAGGCGGATGAACTGACCATGCATCAACATTGAGCGACCCACGTACCCACTACTCCCTACAATAAGCAGCAACCGTTAATGGTTTTTTCAAGCTAAGTAGTATATATGAAATCAAGGAATAATACATATATTGAGATAAACCCAGCAACATGAGACCTTTGTATCAACCGCTGACGAATCAAATCTTGTTAAAGCAACTCAGAACCAACCGACAGCCAGATCGAGGGATGGTCAGTCAACAGGGCTGAGCCCCACAAGCCCAAACATTACCAAAAACATCAGTGGCTACTATACCGTCAACACGAAGTACCTACGCACCTAGCCCTTTTGGAGCAAATTAAGCCGATTTGGGCCTTGATAAGTCCAACACGTGGGTAGCTTCCAACAAAACAGTGCACATAGATATAAGTCGACTACTAACACAGAAACTATCCAACAGCACGTCGAAATCGATTGTATGTGGCGTGAGATCCTGTGTGTCAAAATCAACCAAACAATGCGTTGTTCGGAACTATACCGGTTTTCAAGACCGAAACTATCAACCATTCTCGGTGATGAATCGATGCAAACCATCCATCAAAAACAAAAACACCGATCAACAAATCTGTGGTCTAAAACGATCCTATAGGTGTTCACCGTCAAAACCAACGGAGGTCTAGAACATGGGTGGTGCAGATGGCGTCAACCACTCCTTGCACCACCACCTCCACAATTCCAAATTGAAACACTACAAGAAAACATGCATTTACTGAGGGCCAAAGGCCCTCAGTAATGCACAAATTTCGTCTAAAATGCATGCATTACTGACGGCCTTGGGCCCTCTGTAATTAGCTCGCCAGTAATGGTTACTGACGGCCCAGGACCGTCAATAACGTTACTGACGGCCTGGAGCCGTCAATAATACACACCGGTCAAATAAAAAGGACACGCAATTGTGACGGCCTGGAGCCGTCAGTATCACATTGTCTTTTACACATTGTGACGGCCTGGAGCCGTCAGTAATGTACATCGATTCAAAAAAAAATTAATAATTTAATTATTTAAAAATCAGTATTTGATTTTTAAATAATTAAATTATTAATTATTTTTTTTAAAAAAAATTAATATTAATTTTTTAAAACAAAAAATATACTGCATAATAAATAATTAAAAAATATTATAATTAAAATTTAATAAAAAGCATAATAAAAATACTTAACATAAGCATAATTAAATATAATGATAATATTGTCATTACAAAAAGAAAACAATTAAACAAATAATAATCAACAACAGATTATTAAAATTACACATCAACGTTGGTCAGGCGGCTGATATAGTGGTCGCTTCCCCTTGCCAGTGTCTGTTGGCTGACGCGACCTTCCTCGGCCTCGGCCTCTACCTCCCTCGTGTATTACGACTCCGGGGAGTGACGTTCGCAAAGGAGGTCGTGCCACAGGCCTATGAACGAAGTTAATTGGGGCTTGATTTGGGAAGAAGTTGCCTTGGGGTTGATTTGGATGTGGGATTATGAAGTCTTGTTGTGGATTTAATGATCTCTGGTATTCGGTGAAAGCAGTTTGTTGATTATTTCTACCGCTTCCGTCACTACTGCTTCCACTTGTTTGCCCAGTAGGATCAAAAAATTGTAAATGAACTGGTTCATTAAGCATCTGACTCATATCCTCTATGCTCATACTCAGTACTGGATCACCCTCTCGGTACTCCGGCAGCTGATTCAAATTAACCATGCTACTCAAATCCGGTCGATATTCTTGTTCACCGGCATTTTGATTTTGTCGTGCCGAAGCCTGAGATGATGATCCAACCCCCCCCCCCCCCCCCCCCGCCGGCGCCCTCTGCTGCGCAAAGAATTCCTGCAATATATGTTGGACCCGTACGTCCACCCGGTCATCAAATGATGCTTCGAACTCATCGCGGAATTCTTCTCTATACGTGGCCCTCATTCGCGCTTCATACTCATCATCGGTTTCCTCTCTTTGAGTTGGACGAGAGCGTCCTGTACTCGATGAAGATGAAGATGTGTAAGTGACATCTCTCAAACCAGTTGGGTCACTTGCATATAGAGAAGATGTACACCCAGCAGCGAATTTGCGACCTCGAGTCGCACCACCAGCATTCTTAACAAAAGCCAACGACATCTTGTTTCGACGAACATCCTCATTATCTCGCCTATGAGGTGGTAGTCGTAGTTGGCTTGCATTATATTCTTCAACCCAAATTTGCGTCAACCTCTACAATAAATTAAAAAAAAATTATAATTAATTAATTATAATGTTTAGATATAATTATATAATGTTTAAAAAATAATGTTATACGAAATAAATAATAAATAATATATATAATTAAATACTTACCGACACTTCTTGCGCCCTTGCCCCCGTCCACTCACCGGAATCTGCATACCGGTGCATCATGTCATTCATCTCCATAAAGGTGGGTGGACGACCAAATTGTTGGATGAACTCAAGACGAAGCGTTCCGGCAGATTTAGACCCTCCAGAGTGTACGCACGCACGATTGGCTTCATCAGTATTTCTGTTGGCTTTGTTCTTTATACACTTTGCAATATACTCTTCCTCTTCCCATCTGCGGCAGAGCATAGGGTATGAATTGCCAGCGAGCCAAAGTGGTGGTTTTGAAGGATCCTTTTTAATCTTTTTCCGCGCTTCAAAAAGTAAGGTCGACAGACGCTTGGTGGCTTTTTTGTTTAATATACGCTCAATAGCCGCTGTGTGGTGATTCAGCCAAGTTACTTGCGACTACGAAAAATAAAGAAAAATTGTTAATAAATTAGTAAATATATGTTTAGTAACAAAATTGATTGGATAAAAAAGTAATTATAAATAAAAACGTACCCTGAAGCCATTCCAAAATTGTTGATATCCACGCTCATCTGCCCTGACCTCCGTCCAGTTGAGATATGGAGCCTGGAATTTGGATTTCAATGCATTATTGATTGCCTTATTCGCCGGATTTTGGGGTTGCAAACTGCACAACCCAAGTCGGACATTCCGTGGCTCCGAAGCAAATTCAGGATAAACTTGATCAAAATGCTTCCAAGCCATTCCATCAGAAGGATGTCGCAACTCACCTGACATTTTTCTCCTTTCATAGTTTTCACGATGCCATGTCATTTTACTGGCTGTTTGCATCGATGCATACAACCTTTGCAACCTTGGTATTATGGGTAAATAGAACATTGCCTTTCTTGGGATTGGCTTCCTTCTGACTGACCGTGAATTTCTTGTTACACGATATCTTGGTTCTTGACAAAATTTACATTCAAGTAATGCACCGTCATCTACACCAAATTCGTTGCTATAGTACAACATACATCCGTTAACACAACAGTCAATTCTCTTCGCTCCGAGTCCTAACTTTGCAACCAATTGTCTTGCTTCGTAATAATTTTTTGGCAAATCAAGAGGACGGTCTATTGTTATATCCAACATCAGTTTTGTTATCAAGTCCATGGTGTATTCTGAAACAAGACATTCAGACTTGATACCCAAAAGTCTAATACACACCGTTAACTTTGAGTCTCGAGAGCCTTCACACAACGGTGTATTTGTCTCTTTCAAAAGATCAAAAAATCGCTGGGCTTCCTCATTTGGTCTCTCGACGTTAACATCAGCGTCATATTCATCATCAGCAGGGTCGTCGACATCATTTGGCACATAAATCGGCGTATTAAACCCAAGGGCATTAGTTATCATATTGTCCATCTCATTAAACGGATCATAATGCTGATGATAATATTGGGGAACAACAACGGGCTGAAAAACACTGCTTGAAGCACGATTTTGATTCACGGGAACAGTCGTGGAACATCCTTCGCCATGACTTGACCAAACCCAATAATTAGGTTGGAATCCCTTTTTATATAAATGAGACCTAATTTCATCTTCGCTCTGTATTCTTGTACATCGACAAAGTACACACGGACATCTAATTCCCCCTTCACGTATCACAATGTCATTATATTTTACTGTATTGATAAACATTTCGACCCCTATTTTAAATTCCTCTTTAACCCGGCCCCTCTTTCCAGGATTATGTCTATCGTACATCCAATTACGATTGCTAAAATCCATATCTGTGTAGTTTAATTAATATATAATTAGATCGATATATGTATTAAATTTATTACTTTATTTTTCAAAAGTATTTTGGACATATATATATGTCTACTCAACAATAACATATAAACTTTTAACATTTTATTTTTAAAGTTTATGGTTTATTAAATCTAAAAAATACTAAGTTTTTTAGTTGACAAAACTACCGACTTTTTAACATATATATTATAATTTTTTAAAATATAATTGTTTTTCTTTTTTTAAATACATAGTAATAATAAAATGCTAGTAACTATTTCTAAGTGTACGGTAAAAATAAAACTATCACTAAATATTATAAATTAAAATTACATATATTACTTACTTGGGTGCCGGGTAGAGTCTTACTTGGCGCGCGCTCCTAACCACAAACTCCGCTCCTAACCCACGACCTCCGATGACCACGAGAATTTGCTAATAAAAATTGTAAATAACAAATTATTAGAACATATACATTTAAATAACAAAGTAAAAATTTTAACTTTAAAAGTAAAACACAAACACTTACCACTGTTTAGATGGAGATATGAAAATTACATCACTTTTTTAAAAATACACAAACTGTTAAAAAATTTCTTTTATAAATTTTTTTTAAAAAAATTTCGTTTTTTTAAAAAATAATATAAATATACTGTTTTTTTGAAAAAAAAAATACTTATTTAAAAAAAATAATTCTGTTTTCGAAATAAACAAAATTAAATATATTTTTTTAATTTTTTTTACAAAAACAATAACTTTTATACATAGTGATAAGAAAATATTAGTAATAAATTACAAAGTATTAATTAATAACTATTACTAAGTATACGGTAAAAAAACTATCACTATATAAATTAAAATTACGTTACTTACTTGGGTGCCGAGTAGATTCTTACTTGGCGCGCACCTAGCCCACGAACTCCGCTCCTCACGAAAATAAGACTTGCTATTATAAATGGTAAACAACAAATATTAGAACATATACATTTAAATAACAAAGCAAAAATTTTAAATTTGTAAAAGTAAAACACAAACACTTACCACTTTTTGTATGGAGATTAAGTTGAAAGTATGAAATTTAAGAGAGAAGTTAGAGAAAATTTAGAGAGAGAATGAAAGGTAAAAATGAAGTGAAGGTGTAATAGATTTGTTGAAGAAGAATATATAAAGTAGTAATAAGCGAACCGTTGGAATTTAAATTTGAAATATGCATTACTGGCGGCCTGACACCGTCGTAAATGCATAACGTCTTTCTCATTACTGACGGCCTGGGACCGTCATAATTGACCACGCATTACTGACGGCCCAGGACCGTCATAATTGCTCATCTGCTTTAACTTTCCTGACGGCCTCGAACCGTCTTAATTGACCACGCATTACTGACGGCCTGACACCGTCACTAATGCTTAATGTTACCGTTTTAAAATTTTTCTTTCCCCCAAGACGCATTACTGACGGCTCCCAGCCTTCAATAACCCACAAATGCATTACTGAGGGCTAAAAGCCCTCAATAAGTTTGGTCAGTAATATTATGTTTTCTTGTAGTGAAATGGCAAAAATATGCTGAAATTATTTGACCGGACATTATGATGACTTTATTATTTCCTCTATGTAAAAAAAAGTTATAAGTGACAAACATTTGTCTGAAGATTTAAAATATATACTCCCTCCGTCCCAAAATATAAGAGTTACTTTACTATATGATACTATTCATTTATCTTGCATTGACCATATTTTTTTTAATAATATACAGATATAAATATTAACATATAAGATCTTGTTTTATTTGTTTTGTGCGTATTTTCAAAATATCAAGTTTTTATAATTTTTACTAATACAGAATTAAATATATTAATGATCAAACTTGTACGTTGGCATACGTGCATTATTGAAACTAGCTCTTATATTTTTGACAGATGAAGTATATATATATTGTCAAAAACATAATTTTTATTTAAAAAATGAAAATTAGCAAGTATGTGAAAAGGATGGTTAATTGAAAAAAAAATCAAAATGCTAACGTGCAAAACTTAAAATGTATAGATGTAAAAAGGATGGTTAAGTATTTAACATTTTAAAGTTTTAGTAAAAAGTAAAAAACATTCTAAAGTCTATATAGAAGACACGTTTCACCCAAGTTGTAAAAACGATTGTGACACATCACCAGTTTTTTTGACTAACTACACATCACCATTAATGTTTTTTTTTTTTTTTAGGTTCACATCACCATTAATGTTAAGGCCTAATTAAAGAGACATAATAGTCTTGCTACCAACATGAGGATTAGATTTGTCGCAGATCTAAATGACGAGAAATAACCTAAATAAAATAGGTTTAGACACACTCACATAAATAATAAAAATTAAAGAAAAAAAATGATAATATTTGATGTGATAAAATTACTTTTATTTTAATTTTTTGAATTTATGAGTGTGCGCTTAAATATATTGTATTTGGGTTGGTGCCGTTGTAAGAAATGCTCATAAATGACAGTATCTCATGTAGATACTTCCTCCGGACACAAATATAAGGAAAAAAAATTGTTTACGTGGTATTTAAAAAATTTAGTTAATTGTATAGTTAATTTTCTTGATTTAATTCAAACCATAGTTAAGTTTACTATATTACCCATTTTGAAAAGTGTAAAAGTGAAATAAATGCCTAAAATAAAATAGAATTGAATAAGGGTATATTAGAAATAGGAGTATTAATTAGTTTAAAATTAGTTAACTTTTGTTTATAATAGTAACCAAAATTTGAAGTGTTTTTTTGCTTATATTTATATTCGGGGGAGTACCTTATTGTTGATTAGAAGAAAAAACAGTACACTACTAGAAAAAGTAAAATTGGAACGGAAATTTGTGACGGAATTCCGTCCCAAACTAATCAAATGAGAACGGAATTTGTGACGCGTTTCTGCTACGCGTATTTTATTAAAACTTTATGGGTCATGTTAACTTGTGTCCTAAGGGCACATGTTAAGCTACCTAAAAATAAAAATATAACATTTAATGATATAAAGAATTTAATGTATAGAGAATTGATTACACCACAAGTTCAATAATTTTTTTTCATATTTATCTTCTTAACATGTGCCTCCAAACTTTATTTATCTTGTTGGGACGGAATCTGTATTCTATCATTTTTTATTTTGATGTTAAATTCTGTCATTATATTGGGATGGATTGCACTTTATGTCACAAGATTGAGACGACATTTATATTTCCGTCCCAACGTTATTCCTAAAATTTAGTGAAATAAAAGGCGGGGAAACTGTCACCATTATATATATATAATAAGAAAATAGTTTTTTTTTTAGAATGTCAAAAAAAGTTATTTATACCTATATATAAAGAGGATAAAAAAATTTGAAGTGGACTTTCAATAATACCCTTAACTTATTTTTTGAGCAGCAAAAATATTTTATTAACGGAAAATCTTTTATTGATATATGTCCTTCTTTCTCATGTTACATAATACTAGTAAAGTAGTAATCGATTTTTTCTCCCCCCTAACTTTAAAACAAATGATGGGCCAAATGCTTATTTGATGAAATAAAAGTACAATACCAATAATGAATGATTGTGATTTGACTCTCAATCGTAAAGTCACAACAATGATGGCCAATTTTTCAAGTCAAGTGCTGGAACCGTGGTTATGGTTCAAGGGGGGACACGTAAAGTTGCAAAAATATTGTGAATCATACTAACGAATTAACATCCTCTCCATTTATTTTTCTCACTATCGTTGTCCACATGTATCAAACAATAAACTTTATTGTTACTAACATCATTGATTCGGTTGTTAGAAGACATGAAATAACAGCTTCCAAAAGATCCAATTCAGCCAGAATTTCTATCCCTCACTCATACAACGATCAGGATCGTCTACACTATAAAGAATCATAGTTATTAATTTTAAATCGGACGTTTCATATTATCCCTATATGAAATAAGTACAAAACAAACTGCATTTATATCTATGTCACCAAGACCAAGCCCGGCCCGAGCCGGCCAGACGGCGGCACGTGCGTGAGATATTGAATGCGGTGTTCCCCGTTTATAAAATTGAGTACCCCTTGAGGCATACCCCAAGTAGTGACATTATCATATATATAAACACTACTAATTAAAGTGAGTGTCCTACCCAATGTGGGACTTAACATGAACTTTTTCAAATACATACACTCAAGCCACTAGGTTTGGTCTAGTGGTGAGGGTTTGGGTAGCACACTATAAGTTCTGGGTTCAATTCTCAGCTCATTGTAAACCAAAAATTTACACACACTATCTACTACTCTAGTTCTACACTTGTGTTTATTTCTATACCAAGTTCTTCATACAAGTTGCTATTTTGTTCCAACAATTTATTGTCAAATTTTTTTTTCTGCTTACCTAAAATTTCTTCAAATTAACAACAAAAGATTTTTTTTTTCTATCAACACATATCCATAAATTTTTAAGAAAAATATTAACACAAAATAATAATAATCATAAATTTCATATTCAATTTCACAACAAAAGTCGGGACATTCATTTTCTTTCTTTTTACCAAAGCTTAATAATATCATATATTTCTCTTCAAAAAATAATATGCATACATTTCTAACTTAAAACAAAGTTCATCAAAAAGTTTTACCGAATATAAAAGACTCTTTATATTTAATAACCAAGAAAATTTAAGTAATTTTATTTTATTGACGAGTACCATGAAACTCACATACGTGTGCATCAAATAAATAGATAATTAAAATATTCATTTATTTTATCCATCGATATCCATTAAACTATCCACTTTGTGCTCATCTTACATCTCCAAATAAAAGGCTCATGAAGAGTCATCTGGTTTAACTATAAAGAAAATATTACGAGGTCGTGTATTTAAGATTTGCTGAATAATTTGAGCAGTCGATTGTGAAAATTTTAATACAATAACTTGATAATATGATTTAATGAACAATGTTGTTTTATGTTCATGATTCTCAACATTCTTTTGCATTTATTTTTTTTAGAAACCCAATTTGTGACTTCATGAATTCTAAAAACGTAATTTTGATGCACTCATACCCCCTTTGATAAAAAAAAGTAATAATTCATACCCCTAGACTTTTGTCATTGCTTCAAAAATGAGAGTTGGCAAAGTATACTAGATCCGACAAGCAAGCCCGTCAAAATCTGAAATAATATAGGTTTAAAATTTTAGCTGGCAATGGTCGATAAGATTTAGTTCAATTGATAATATCGATATTATTATACTGAACATCTTTATTTGAATTTAAACTACGGTGTTTACTACTTCCTCTACGCACCAAATTCAGGTTGAATAACTCTCAAGCTTTTTAATCCATCCCGAAATATTCCGTTTAAAATTTAGTCTTGAACTTCAAGTAACTTGTTAAAACTTTTTTATAGGAAAATCAATTTTAACTAAGACCAAAAATAAAAATAAAAAATCAATTTTAACTTTAAAATTTGTATTAAAAAAATGATGTAGAATTTGTATTGTATAATCATCCTTTTGGTATTTCTGTTGTATGGAGGAAAAAAATCAGTTTTAAGAGTATCCTTTTAATTTCTAGAATTCACATTTGAAAATTATTATATATTATTAGGTTGGCATTCTGAGCCTGCAGCTCGCCTTTGGCTGAGTTTTTTAGCATTATTTTTTAAGCTTATATTTAAATTAAGGTTGGTTCTATGATGTACAAGTGAGATATTTTTTTTGACTCAATATACAAGTGAGATAAATCTTATACTGTACACAAAGATATTTTATTATTTAATCAATAACTCTTCCCATTAGATCAAATTAAATACGATGTGACTTATTATTCTAATAGTCGCAAATAAAGTTGTTTCTTCAATTTATTTGGCATGCATCCCAATTTCAGTCGAGCCGTCTGGGTTTCCCATTTGCCAATTTAAACAAAATATATTAGAAGTTTTCATGCGTTGAAATAAACTCAACTCTGAAATATTAACATTTGTCTATTTTTAATTATTTTAATTATTATTGGAATCTAATTGATTAGGGCATATTGATACTATTCCTTTAGCAGAAACCCCTCCTTATCTCCATTTTGTACCAAATCCCTTTGTTAATGCTAATGTAAAACAGATTAAGATAAATCAATCATAAAGAAAGGCGTGAAATCTAAATTTAATCCCTACAAAACAATAATCACAAATCTTAGAAATTAGATTAGGTAAGAGATATCCAATAAAGTAACTCGAGAAAATTATCTTCTATAACCCTATTTAAGCTGTGAAATATCCAGATGCTGATAGAGTAGATTCTGGTACATGTCGACTTTTAAGAATTATATATTCATTTGAAACAAACATTGGACAAGTCATTCCTATCAGCATGAGCTTAATTAACCTATAAAACATTTACTTCAAAGATTTTAGATTAAAGGGATTTAAAACTAGTACACATGATATTTATGATAATCAAACAGCACCTCATAATGACTACTATATTTCATGAGAGCTATACACATTGAGATCATTTGTTCCTTTAATAATACTTCATCTAAATTATAACGGAAAAAATAAAAATCACACTTATTAAAAAAAGTAAATCATGATGATTTGAAATATGTTTTTGTGGACTTTCCTTAAAATAAGTTGCATGGGATAATGTAAAAACAATTTTTATAGGTTGTTTATTGAAAAAAAGGAGAGAGGAAAAATTATATTTTATGAGATTATGGAAAAAAACATTCTTGAAAATGGTTTTTCCCTTATAATTTGGGATGGAGGGAGTAATAGTTAGAGATCACAAGAGTTTTGATAGTTTAAATGATCACTTGATAATGTAAATAAATATAAGAATGTTAACTTGTGCCCTTAAGGGCACATGTTAAGGAGATAAATGTGGAAAAAATTTATTGAACTTGTGGTGTATTCAATTCTCTAAACATTAAATGTTTTCTATAATTAAATGTTATATTTCTATCATTATACCTGCTATACAAATTGATTAAAGGATACAGGAGAAATCAAGAAGACATACAATATGGTTTTCATTGAATATAAAAAAAAAATGTATAATAGAGTATCCAGAGTTTGTTTAAGGCTTTAGAGAAGAAAATAGTTTGCATATTGTTAAGAATGGTTTAAAGATAAATGGTAGTCCCTCTAGTCCTAATTATAAGAAAAGATTCACTTTTTAGATACACTGAAAATTTGATGTATATATCTAGAGAAGACTATAATATAGACAAGATACATCAAACTTTCAAATGTATCTAAACAGTTAATCTTTTCTTATAATTAAGACCGGAGGGAGTATATCTTTAAAAAAATGCATAGTAGGGATTTACGGCATTGATTGTTCCATGTAGCCAACCCTGCCAATTGGAAAATTGCTTGAATGTTGTCCCGATTACTCTAATCAACAATAAATCTATTCAAACATCCCTCCGCTTCTTCCAATAATAAAATGTACAACAGAAAATCCATCCCAACAAACAACAATATCCCTTTGGTGAAGTTCTAAAATCAATAAGAAAATAAATGTTGCATTTAAAAAAAGATTGGATAGAGCAACTTTGAAGTCATGGCGCAATACAATATTAAGTGCAGAGGACCAATTTGACCATAAAAGCAGTTTAGTTTTTTTGTTGATTTACTTTTGACATGCATAATATACATAAGGGTTAAATATGCATAATGTCCCTGCACTTACGAGTCATTTGAGTTTTAGTCCCTGCATTTTAAAAACATTTTATTTTGCCACTGTACTTTCATTTTACTTTAAAAATGATCCCCAGACCTTTTCTTTTGTTGTTGAAATGACATATTTTTGTTGATCTGTCACTGTTGACTAGACTTTAGAGTTGATGACTAATTTAATTTTGCAGTAAATCGATCAAAATACCCTTAAATAAGTAATTTTTTAAAAGTAAAATAAAATTGACTCATCATAAAAAAATGTGTCACTTCAACAAAAAATGGGTTCAGGGACCATTTTTAAAGTAAAATGAAAGTGCAGCGGCAAAATGAAAGGATTTTAAAATGCAGGGACTAAAACTCAAATGACCCGTAAGTGTAGGGACCTTTTGCATATTTAAGCGTATACATAAATCCTAACACACACCAAAAACATTCCTGTAACTTAGTCCTATAAGTGCTATAAGTATGTTTTGATTTTAACAGAGTTTGTGACACAGACTTGAAGTTAAACTTCAAAAGATTGCATGGGGTCTAATAGAGATTGAGAATCTGTTTGGTTGGAGAATGTAAGGAGGGATTATTTTAAGCTTTAGTTGTTTGGTTCAATTTTCTGAATGGAGAAAGGAGCGGAGGAAAATTCCTCCTAACTCCTAACTCCTAAGCCAAATTTATCTCCCATCAAATGTAGGAGGATTTAAAAGCAATAATGTTTTTTAAAAAATTAGACTTAAATATGCATTTAATTAATGTGCCATTAAATATTTCAAGGATAAAAAATAAAAATATGTTTTCCCCTCCATTAAAACCCCTCTCCTCCTCTTGGTGATCCAAACACAACACATATTCCGAATTTCTTCGCTCCCCTCCATAGAACCAAACACACCCTTAAGGGAAAACAAAATATTGTCTATCCAAAGCAAGAAAGGATGATGAACAGGTGGTTACGTCTTCAAGCTGGTAGGGACTCATGATTAAGATGACAGTAAAAAGAATTGGAGGGGCATTAAGAACACATCAACCTCTAGAAAAGACACTAATATTCAGTTAATCAGTTTGAAAGCACAACTTCTAGTGGTTAAAGAAAGAAACTTATTGCCATGTTTAAGAAAGAAAGAAAGAAACTAATATTCAGTTAATCAGTAAAATGTTTTCTACTTCCATTTACACTTTTAATTACGAAAATACCACATTGATTGAACTTGATTTCTTATTTTCAAAGATCCGTTAGTAAACAAAATGAAAACAAGGTGTCATATATGTAAAATAAGAAATGAACACAACATATCATACCAAACAAATGCTATGCACAGTTCATGTTTTAATAAATTTTAACTTGCATTCTCAAGAAAGAACATATCTGTAAAATATTACCATAGTACCCTGTACCATACAATAGTAGACATTATATCCTATATATTAATGAAAACATCTGCTTCAATTTCCAGAATATAAAGGCAACCCGCAACCTATTGAAATTTCAAATGCATGCACTTGCAAATTACCTCTTTGTACACATCTAGTGGAAGTCGCAATCTAAGATATGCAATCCAAGCTTTAGTAAATTTTAATTTCATCTTTTTCGCAAGTCTGGCAACAGACAATACCTACATGCATAAGAATTAAGATAATGGATATGTAAAAGTGATGATGTAGACAAATAACTACTGCAGTTCTGAAATGAAAACATTTTTTAGTACAGGACAGATTCATTTAAACAGAGAAGAAAATCACAATGAAATCCAAGGATAAAAGATCCTCAATAATACTTACATTATTGTTACGCTTCTTGGACTTAAGCTGCTTATCATCCGCATCTACAGAAAGCATTTTATGATCACTTTCTTTGGAAAATTAACCAAATTACAAAAATATCAATGTACACATCAATTTTTTCTTACAACAAGAATAACCAAGCCTAATCCCACTAATATATGTCAAAGTGAAGGAAACATGGATTTATCTTTCATGTATCCACGTGATTTATCTACTTTTCTGAAAATAATGGGGGAAAATGGATCTCTTCACAAGAGATAAAATCTCCTATAATGATAATGAATTGTCTAATTATTGGAGCTACACTAATAAAGAAAAAAGAAAGAAACTAAGCAAAGGATATATCCATATATTTCGGACTTATATTTTTAAAAATAATAAAAAATGGAAAAATCTATACCAAAAATTGGTTCATGTAAAAATGGATGTATCGGTTCCATAAGCATCCTCGTAAAATACCAAAGGGGGTTATTTATGTTCAAGCTAGTTTCATTTCAACAATACCATTGTAACTGTTACAGATGTTTGAGGTCGGGTGATTTATTGGTCCTTTGCCTGTTCTTGTGGATTCAAAGGCACGCGGAGGGATGCAGTTCAGCTATATATTTGGATCAATGAAAGCCATAAGACTAACGGCCGACCATCGGAAATGATGAGCAGTTCGGCCGACCATCGGAAATGATGAGCAGTAACTGCTCATCATGACTATCCAGCTGTTTTTCGGCACCCATTGATGGCATTAAACATGTTCATCAATGGTCTTGACCCAGCGCTGGGGATTATATATACTCCACTCAGACAGTCAGGTACATTTTATTCCTTTTTGAAAGACTTGAGCGTCGGAGCGCACCTGCAGGTAGACAACCCCCTCCCAATCACCGGAACAGAAGAGGAGCACCAGCGGCGATGTCAAATCTGATCCACATACGATCAGTATCAATGTTGACAGCCTAGACAATTAATTTATCTTATTTATTTGTAATACTTTAAACCTTTATCTTTTTTCTTGTCCCGTTTAAGTCATTTATCTTTTATAATGTGCACATACACGTCCTTTTTTTAAAAAAAAAATCTGGAAAATGTATGAATATATGAATATCTTCATCACCATCTTCATATCTTCATCTTCATCTTTTTCCTTAATTCAAAATAAATATTCACACAAATACACCTCCAAATAACATAAATCTTTATTTTATGTTCTCATCAATCTCATTCTAAACTCAAAAATCGAAATGCTCAAATTTTTAATAAACCTTAGAAATTCATTTTTGAAAATTATCAAAATTTAGAAGATAGGAATTATCCGTAGTATTCATGCTTAGCATTTCACTTTTCTCATTTCCAAAGAAGCAGACGTCAAAATCTTGTGGAAGAAGTTGAAATTAGCTTATTGAAATGCATGTGCAGACAATGACCTAGTTCTAAGATACAACTGCAACACATTATTAGGAATTTTTTGAAGCTTCTTCATCAACCACAACAAATAATTCTTTAGAAATGAATATTTAGAGTTTATTGAAAATTTAGCAATTTTAATTTTTGAGTTTAAAAAAATTGAGGAGAACATAAACAAAGATTCAACTACTTTGAGGTGTATTTGAGTCAAAATTTACATTGAATTAAGGAAAAAGAGATGATGATGAAGATGGTGATGAAGATAACATTTTCCAGTTTTTTTTTTTAAAGGATGTATATATATGTGTAGATTATAAAAGATAAAGGACTTAAAAACAAGACGAAAAAAAAAAAAGATTAAAGTGTTATAAATAAATATTATAGTGTGGTACGTACCTCATGGTAAGCAAGTTCATTCAATATTGTATTTAGGCAATAATTTATAGTGTGGTACGTACCTCATGGTAAGCAAGTTCATTCAATTTAGTTAGCATGCATGTGGTCTATTTGGAAGCATCGTAATAATATAATTTTATGTAATAGAAGCTTCTAAATAGACCATGTGCAGGCTAATCAAATCAAATGAAGACAATCTTTAACTTGCTTATCATGAGGTACCATGTCTTGATTACAAATAGAAGTTTCTAATAATATTCGTAAGATATAGTTTAACTGTTATAACATTTTTACTTAAATTTGAATCAAGACTTCACAGTTAGGAATGAATTTAACCGATGTTTGTAATTTCGTCGTCAAAGCCCCTAATAACAACAATACCCATTTGATATGGAAAATGTTCATGGTCATCTTTTACAAAGTATTAAAATATCATGATTCCATGTGTAATTGTCTATTTGACCTGTTACTTTTTTTATCGTTATATATGTATGAAGTTTCTACCGCTATTTAACGGTGATTAATGTATGTAGGAAAATTGTGTGGCACACAACATTTTAAAAGTGACTAATCCTTTTTTTATATATACAAAAGTGACTAATCTTAATTGGAAATCATGGAACACACAAGACTAGTTCTCTCCTCTTTACCAGTGTTTTTACGTAAGAGTGATAAACCAAACTCTTAACAACTTACTTATAAAACCTAAGATTTTTACCACTTAAATCAATTCATTATTTATCGGTTATATTTATTTGGTAATGACACTCTCACGTGTGTGTATTCTTGTTGCAATTTAATTTTTTTGTTTTGACTAATTTTTTTACTAACGTCTTGCAATTTTATTTATTTATTTATTTTTGACGTTACTCAAAAAAGTTTGACTTTATAATTTTAAAGGACATTGTTCAAATCTCATCTCATTTGAGACAATTACAAAATGATCAGTATCACATTTATTAATAAAAACTCTTCTTTTCTAATTTCAATTAAATTAAAAAACTTGATAAAGATTTAAAAAGTTTGTTTTACAAAATATATAAATTAATTTCCCACTACAATATTCATCAATAAAAACTATGTATTTAGTTCATAATATAGACCAAATGCATCAACTTTTGTTGAATCAGTTGTCTCTTATAAAAAATATTGGAGATAATATGAAATAATAATTTAGTTCTTAATATAGACCAAATACATCAACTTTTATTGAATCAATTGTTTTTTATAAAAAATATCAGAGGTAATATTAAATATTAATTTAGCTAATAATATGGACCATATACATGAACTTTTGTTGAATCAGGGAATGGATCCTCTCCCGTGGAGGATTCACTGGAGAAAGTCCAGTTGCCATATCCACCCATCATTTTATTCTTAAAAAATTGGAAGTCCAACTAGCAAAAAAATCAAGGGCCCAGGTTTCACTTTATAAAAAAGTGACGGGAGATAATCTGCTCCCGTTGAATCAACTATCTTTTATAAAAAGGATCAGATGCAGTATTAAATATTAGTTTATATAAAAGAACATTAATCTTTTTTACTAATACTTTTTCAAATTTAAATGCCCAAATTAAAAAATCTTGGAATTTTTGTTTGACTAATATTTGAAAAATTAAACACATGAAGACTCACGTTTATATCTATCCATTTTTTTTATCAATGTTCATGCTATATATATTCTACTATTCTACTACTATATAAACTAAAAGGTTAGTGAAAAATCACATACACAAATATGATTTTCATTTTTCCTATAAAATCTAGGAGACGCCAAAATATGGCGAAGAAATTACATATGGTTGAGGAATTGGACAAGAGCATAAGTTGGAACATTCGTGATGATGTAAAAAATAAGAAGAAAAACAACAACAACAATAATAACATCAATAAGATCTTGATATCTATCAACATTGTTGGTAGTTCGGGGCCATTAACAATTGTGGTGAAAGAGAATGATGTTGTTTGGGATGTTATTGACAAAGCTCTCAAATCTTATGCACGTCACGAGAGGCTACCTATTTTGGGTTCTAATGTCTCTGATTTTGCTATTTACCCCTCAAATGATGTTTCTCATGGTAAGATTTTTTCCTTTGTGATTAGTTAATTTTTGTTTTGTTTTAATTTAATCAACTATTGTGAAATTTAATCGGAAAGTAAGTAAAATTTGATCTATAATTGATTTAATCAACTACTTGTAATTGATTCGAAATTAACCTAAATTCACATTTTATTTGAGATATACTCCTTCCGTCACATTTTATAAGACCCACTTTGAATAAATGCACTATTCATATACTGTATCTTGTTTTGGCCATATTTTTCTAAAAGTATATAAATATAAATATAATCATATAAGATTTGTTTGATTTGTTTCGATTAATATTTTTAAAATATCAAATTTCTATAATTTTTACTAATAGAGAATTAAAGATAATCATAATCAAAATTATGCATTGACATACGTACAATGACAAATGAGTTTTTATATTTTGAGACAGAGGAAGCATTAGATTTTGGTGCATGTAATTTGGGTTTTTAATTGATAATACTTGTTTTGTTTCTCGGCCAATTTAAATATTGAGATCTCATGTCATGTTGAATCTTTTTTTCTTTTTTAAAGTTGAACAAATTGATTCTTAGAACTACCAAATGCTGTAATTATTTTTTAAAATCATCACTAAATTAGGACTATTTTGGTGTTGGACATTTGTCTAAGATACCGATACAATATCAATATATTTGGACACATTAAATTATATAATTTTGAAAAAAATATTATCGGTGCCGATGTGTCTATATCGTGTCTAGTGTTTGTACCGTTAAGGTAGTCCTGAGAAGCTCAAAAAAAATATCGGATCAAATGCTTCATGATCACAAGAGAGAGACACCACATCTTAACTCAAACCTTAAGACATTAGGTTAATGAGTCATATTTCTTATAAATCCAATATTTAGTCTCTAAAATTATTGCCAAATATTTATAAAATTCATATTTAAGATTTATTTTTAATTTTAATTTTTTTGACTAATTTTTAATTTTGTTATATATATATACCAGATATTGACTTATCTTTTTTTTTTTTTTTTAATAATGATATCGACTTATCTTAACATTTCAATATTAAATTATTGATTTTCTTAGTGAATGTATATTAAATTATTTCTTTTTCTTATATATAATAAATCATTGCTTTTTTTAATATTAGAAACAAAACAATTAATGCATGCATATATATGTTTTTTTAAAAAATACTTGTTGAATAAGCCTTTAAGTATGGATAAGTTCACTTTCGATTTTCTATATGTTATTATTTTTTCTTAAATAAACTACAAAAAATAAATAGAAAATATATTTGAACTTATTAAAAAAATGTGGCACCATATTTTTATTTGATCTTTCCTTTTCCAATACATTTTTTCTTTCTTTCTTTATATATATATATATATATATATATATATATTTGATTATTTATAATGTATTTTTAATGTATGGTTTCTTACAAGTTCAAATATATAAATGCTTACATGCTAAATGATCGTCTCAAATAGTTAATGAATTTCACTTAAAAAATGCAAGATTCGGGAAAGTTTGAGTTTAATTTATAGATTGAGTGTAACAATTTTTGACTTGGTATTATTTATCTTCTAATCGAATTCCTGATTATAAGAATTTCTTCACTAAGAATTGGAGGATTAAGATATATATATATATATATATATATATATATATAATATAAATGCTCACAACTAAAGTTTTGGAAGTTTGCTTTTTGAGTTTTTTTTTTTTTTTTAGATATATATGCATTTTTCAGAGATTAAAACTAAAACGTTAATTTGGATTAATTTGTTGTTGGAACATTTTTATTACAGCTCTAAGTCCATCAGAGACCATAGGATCTTTTGGGACATGGAAATTTGTGCTATGTGAAAAACAACCATCCCCAACAAAGACAAAAGAACGATCAAAGATGATGGCTCAAAAGGGAAGTGGTAGCTGGAAATCATTCAGTTTCAAAAAAGTCCGTTCTGCACTGGATTGTGTTGCTATGGGTGGCAGAGTTTAGTATTAATGTATGAATTTTACATAATTAATAATTTAGCTGTATTGTTTTTAAATACTTAAAAATAGTGTACTTACTTCTTACTTTATTGTTTGGTTTTGGAATAATACAAAATATTAATAAGAAATAAGTGATGAATGAAAATAAATACATCCAATAAAAAAGTCGAAACTTTATATTATAATAATTTTTAGTATGTCTCTGTAAGCATAATTCATTTGATAGAGATATATTATAATATGCAGGGATTAAGATTCAAATTCAAGGAACATAAAAAAATTGCACTGCTATAGAAATATAAAGTTTGGAAAATGAATTCAATTCAAGAGCTCCATAGCAGTGTTAGCTTTGGGAAGAAAAAAAAATCAAAAGAAAGCAAAAGTGTAAAATTTAGGTTTTAGGATGAGATCTTAGAAGGATAAATGTGACAAATATGAGAATGTAGTGTAGGCAATACTAATTAAAAGAGTATTTATAATTGATACATAAGAACCATATGTAAAAGATTGGCAACGATATATCTTTTAGCATTCAACATGAAAGTTAATGGTATTTTTATTTATTTTTTTTATAAATAAGTTAGTGGTAATTTTGCAAGGAAAATGAGTGAGCACTATTTCTTACATTGATGCATTAAACAGTTAGTTACCGTAGAAACCTCATTACATCCACAACCTCATGACTTTAGGTTCACTACACTTGCTAAAAGATCCCAAATGAGCATAACTTACTTTCAAATAAATATTTCGAATTATATTATAGTAGACGTAAAAAATATTGTATAAATAATAATATTTATACGACCAATTTTTGATAATTTTTTAGATAATCTCTCTTCTTCTTCCGTCTTTTCGGACAAAAATAATAAAGTGAGAGTAAAAACACAATAAGAGTAATATGAAAAAAAGTCAATCCCAAAAGTTATTCCAAATTATTGTACAAATATTTTTTAAAAACTAACAAAAAAAAAGATATGAATTGTAATCTACAAACACACAATAAAACAAACAAACCAACCATCTTTTTAATAATTAAGATAAATTATTTCAATCTATGAATAATTAAGACATATGTGAAAGTAAAAATGAGAAACAAAAATTTTAATACAAAATTGAAGAGTATAACCTCAAAGTTGTTTAGACCGAGAGATGTTGTCCCAAGACAAAAAGAATTATATCCAAAAAGCTACATGAATTGAAAATAAAAAACTCAATTCAAGAAGATAAGAAGCGTAAGATCGGTTCATATATTTGTATATAAATCATGCGTTATAATTTTTTTTTAATATAATATGCGTTATAATCTTTCAACTTTATAACCAATTAAAAATAAATTGTTCCATTTAGTTTTTTTTTTTTTTGGGTATTGATAGGTATGATATTGTTTATACAAGGAAGCGTAAAAATAAAGAGAGAGGTGTGAATAGCCACGTGGTGGAGAGAGAATAGGGCTCTAGTTTCCTAATTATTCGGATTGGAGAGAGAATTGGGATTTAGTTTCCTATTTATTCGGACTTGCTGATTGGAGGAGTACAGAGAAAAATATTCAGTCGCAGTCTTTGCAGAGGAGTGCATAAGCAGCTCGAAATGCTTATTTTACCCTAATTTCCTGCTTTTATTTCTACTTTTCTTACTACACTGTATTCATGGTTAAATCCCGTTTGATCTCTAACCTTATTCAATAAAATAAGTATAATTTCCCTTTTGTTGAACTCTTGTGTTTCAATTTTACTTTTCTATATCAATTGAACCCTATCAGTATCTTATCTTATTATCTTTCTTAGACCATTGTTGCACCTTTCTTGCAATCTTGCCTTTTTTGCATTCAACATCCCCATCATCTTGAGTTTCTCTAATATTCCTTCAATTGTCTCATACTATCATCACATTTACAAGCTCTCAAAGCAACTTCTTAATCAGCAACATACTGATAATTTAGTTTAATCTTATATTGCAATCATGTTATGGTGGCTTCTCATGTGCACAAGCAAAACTTGTTGTCCAACTTGCACCTAAGCATGAGTTGTATATTTTCACTAATATATCCATACCATACCGGATTTTTACTAACACTTCAGCATTATTCATCTTTCTTCATCAAATATTATTCACCCTCTTAAACAAACTTCATCCTCTCTCATAACAGATCTTCACTAATAAATCTTATCCTCTCTCTTCAACTTCTACAAACCTAAAAACATGGAATATGCAATTTCTAATTGAATCTGCTAAGCATGATAGAGGGCTTGGGTGAGAGTTTGAAGAAGGGGTGGAGCATTTTTGGAACTGGGTTTGGTGGAGTCGACTTGGATAGTGAAGGAAGAGTTTGGGGTACTGGTTGAACGAGTATGTGAATCTGGGCAGTTTATGAATCTTGAATGTGTGATTGGAAAAGTTTACCAAGTGAATAAAGATTATTCATACCCAGGCTTCTAAATTAATGAAGATTAATGAGATGTTTTTAATTTTACTTTTATAATTGATAATAATTATTTATATGCAAAATTGAATTGATAATAATTATTTATATGCGAAATTGAATCTTTATCATATTTTTATATTAAAATAAATAAAAATTATTATGCATATTATCTATATAAGAGTGTTTGGTTAGGACATCAGTTATTATGCATAAGGAATAAACTTATGCATGGTGCATAAACAAATCTCCACCATCAAATTGAATCTAACAAAACTCCAAACGCATCATTTCCCACCCCGAAATTAACAACAGCAACCCCTGAACGTCATCAGATTGCTTCATAGTTAAGTTTTAAACTGAAATCATGCCAAAACCATTTTTGTTGTGGAATGGTTTCACGTTAAATGTACTTAATCAGTTAATCATGCCAAAACCATTTTTACTGTGAAATGGTTTCGGATGGTTGTAATTCAAAACCATTTTGCTGTGTAATGGTTGTGTGTTATTTATGCATGGTGCATAAGGAATTCGCTTATGCACCATAACCGCTCCTTTGGTTAACTAATGACTATTTAGAAAATTGAACCTTCATAAGAGTCTTTCTATCATCTTATGGACTATTTAGTTGGTTTTAGGTTGGATTACACCTTCACAAGAGTCTTCCGGTCAACTAAGACCTAAGAATATTAATTGAACTAATCTTAGGTCAAAAAAAAAACTAATAAGACTAAAGTCAACTAATATTATGTCAAATAAGACATAAGAATATTAAAATGAGTTAATCTCAGTTCAAATAAGACATAAGAATATAAACTCAACTAATATTAGGTTAAATAAGACTTAAGGAGATTAAATTCTATTAATATTAGGTCAACTAAAATTTAAGAAGACTAAATTCAACTATTCTTAGGTCATAAGGAAGACTAAGTTCAACTAATACTGGATTAGCTAAGATTTGAGAAGACTAAGTTCAACTAATATTGACACTGTATTTGAGAAAACTCTATCACCAAAACTCATGTCGGTATGTGGCAAAATGAAAGACCATGATAAAAATTACTTTATCACAGCCTAAGCAACCTGAAGCCATAAAAGAAGGTATATTGTATCTGATCTGATTAGAGCAAATATAAACAAAGTCTAAACAGAGTGTTGTGATTAACATCTCATGAACTATAGAATCTCAATACATAAACAGCAACATCTGAACAGGAACATATTCCTAACTGAATAAACCTTTTGCTTTGTTTATACTCTGATGATATTTAATATTATTGTAAATATATTCTAGAATATTCTTAGCATAGCATATTCCATTGTAAATATTCCTTTGTAATTAATGCTCTTAATATTATATAATGAAATGTCGGTAGGGATGGCAACGGGCACCCATGGGTGCGGGTTTGGCACTTACCAAATCCACACCCGAAATCATCACTCAAACCCAAACCCAAACCCAAAGGCTGTTCGGGTGGCAAAACAACACCCACGCCCACACTCATTGGGTTCGGGTTTTTTCCACCCAAACCCGCAGCACATTTGAAAATAATTTGCAAATTTAAGAAATTAGATTCCAACATAGATTTTGAATTAAATTACAACTAAAATTAAGGTCTTCCAAGGAAATTCAAACATAGACTTTCAAGAAAGTACAACATAGACTTTCAAGAAATTAAATTACAACTAAAATTTAAGGTCTTCCAAGGAAATTGAGGGAAACTATGAGGGTAATTAGGTAATTATAAAATATTTTGAGTGGGTGTATGGATTTCGGGTGTGGGTTTGACTGATATCAAACCCACACCCATATTATCGGGTGTCACCCGAACCCAAACACAAACCCAGTCAAATCGGATTTCGCCCGTTGACTTGGGTTTGGGTTCTGGTGGGTCTCTTGGGTTTGGGTTCGGGTGGGTCTCTTGGGTTTGGGTTTTTTTGCCATCCCTAAATGTCGGTGATGCTCTATGACACACGGTTTTCCGCCATATGCCTCTTCTATTTTCTTATTTTCATTTCAACATGGTATCTAGAGCCTAGTAGGAGGCAACCCTACACCGTGCTTACCCGGTGGACCCACTGTCCTCCGGTGATATTCATTTTTTCCGGCAACCCGTGAGTTAACTCTGGTTTATCCATTATTTGCTGTCGTGATTCATTCCGGCATTTTTTCGGTCAAGTTTCGTCACCTACCGCCACTGCCGCCTATTCCGGCAACCAACCCAACCATCCGAATCGCAATACCCGATCCGGCCTGTCGCCAAAAACCGCTCCAGAAAATACCCATTCACATGCCCACACACGCCGCTTCTCTCACCGGCGACTTCCCCCACGCGCCGCCATCTTACCCGCGCGTGACAGCGCGTCCGGCCGCCGTTCAGGTCGCCGTTTGCTTCGCCGGACTCGCCTCTCTGTGCCGGTTCCATATCCGTTGTTAGTTTCTAGTTTCGATCGACGTAATTACGTGTTCTTGCACAACAGTCCATATTTACACCGCATTATGAGTTGTTTATCTATGCGGTTACCCATGGCTGCTGTTGGTACCCGGGTTATCAGAACCGGACCGGTCATCGAACCGGCGAGCTCACCGGTTCAAGGTTCAATTGGTCGGACCGGGTTCAATCGAGGTCGAACCGTTTTTAATTAAATATATATTTTAATTAATATATAAATAAATATATATGAATAATTGTTCAATATTTCACACATTAAAAAGATAAAATATCACAAGTCAAAATAAAATAAAATTTATAATTCAAACCAAATGAAAAATAGATGAAAAACAAAAACCTTTCCTATTCCTACAACGTCGTTGTTTTGTTTCAGATTTTTTTTTTAAAAAAAAAAAATTAAAACTACGTCGTTTTGCCCTATTTTTTTATTAAAAAAAAAATAATTTGCAAAACGCTTGAACCGCCGGGCCGGTTCGCCGGTTCAACCCGGTCCGACCTCGGTTCACGCGTTTTTTTGCCGGTCGGTTTCCTATCCGTTTTTTGCTCAAAACCGAACCGTTTTCATGACCGGTTCACGGTCCGACCGGCCGGTCCGGTCCGGTTTTGATAACCTTGGTTGGTACTTCTAATGTTCCCAAGAATACTTTTACTAAATTTGTCGCTTCTCCCCAAGGCTTCTCGGCATGCTATGAAGATTTCCTTAGGTGGTGTCAGAATCATCAGAACTCTGGTTCTACTGCTTCGGTTGCACACACTGGTAACTCATCTTTTTGCCTCCCTCAATCATCTTCTCTGGGTTCTTAATTCTGGTGCGTCTGATCATGTTACCGGTAATAAAAATCTTTTTTTCTTCTCTCTCTACATCTGGTTTCTTACCCAGTATAACTTCCACAAATGGTTCACAAACTTAATCCCAAGAGATTGGTACTGTCCAAATTCTACCTTCCCTCTCAGTTAATTATGTTCTCTATGTACTTTGTTGTCCATTTAATTTACTTTCAATCAGTCGTTTAATTCGTTCTCATGATTGTAATGTTACTTTCACTAAAAGTAATGTTACCCTGCAGGATCGGAGTTCTGGACGGACGATTTGCGTTGAATGTGAGTCTCAAGGCCTTTACTACCTATCTTTGACATCCAACACATGCTCCGCCATAAATTCTCCACTTACTATCTATGCTCAATTGGGTCATCCAGGTCTTTCCAAACTTCAAAAGTTGGTACCGAGTTTATCTAAGTTGTCTGATTTACATTGTGAGTCGTGTTAGTTAGGGAAACACACTCGTAGTCACTTTCCCGATCGAGTCAATAAACGGGCTTCGTCTCCTTTTGCTTTAGTTCACTCCGATGTTTGGGGTCCATCTCGTACAATTTCTACTTTAGAGTCAAAATATTTTGTTACTTTTATTGATGATTTTTCCCGTTGTACGTGGATATTTTTAATGAAAATTAGATCTGAATTATTTTCTATCTTTGAGCAATTTTTTCAAGAAATCAAAACTCAATTTGGTGTGTCTATTCGTACTTTAAGAAGCGATAACGCTCGTGAATATTTTTCACATCAATTTCGAAATTTTATGGCTTTGAATGGTATTCTCCACCAAACATCATGTCCTCACACGCCTCACCAAAATCGGCATCTCATTGAAACCACACGAACCCTGCTTCTCCATGGTAATGTCCCATTTCGTTTTTGGGGGATGCTGTCTTAACGATATGTTACCTTATAAACCGCATGCCATCTTCTGTCCTTGATGGCAATATCCCTCATTCTGTCCTTTTTCCTAATTCCCCTCTTCACCCACTGCTTCCTTGTGTCTTTGGGTCCATGTGTTTTGTTCACAATCTCTCTCCTGGTCTTGACAAATTGTCAGCCCGATCGCTAAAGTGCGTCTTTCTTGGTTATCATCGGTCACAAAAAGGTTATCGTTGCTATTCTCCTACATTACAACGATACCTCGTATCGGCTGATGTTACCTTCTTTGAATTTATCCCATACTTTGAGCCGAATAAAATGACTCGTGAACCACTTCAAGACATTAATCCTGAACCCATTCAAGAAATTACCATTGTTCCTCTTGAGCTTTGTCAGTCTGTCCCACCAGATACACCTTCGGTTTCTCCTCCAACTTCAAAACCACTACAAACATATCAGCGTCGTCCATAACCCTCTGTTTTGCTTGTTCCAGAGGCCATTGAAGACTCGCCGCCAACGCCATCTCCGTCATCGGATCCGGTCCCGCAACCTGAGTCTCATCTTCCCCCTGTAATCCGTAAAGGTACTCGTTCAACACGTAACCCATCTCCACACTATATCTTTGTCGTCCGTTTCTATTTCTAAATCTCCAGGTGAAGCATTATCTCATCCTGAGTGTAGGCAAGCAATGATTGATGAGATGTGTGCTCTCCAAAGTAGTGGTACTTCGGAACTGGTTCCTTTACCCCTGGAAAGTCTTTGGTAGGTTGTCGTTGGGTCTATAGAGTGAAGGTTGGTCCAGATGGTAAGATTGATCGATTTAAGGCTTGCTTGGTGGCCAAAGGCTATACTCAGATTTTTGGGTTGGATTATAGTGATACTTTTTCGCCTGTAGCTAAAATGGCATCCATTCGATTTTTTCTCTCCATTGCCGCCATTCAACATTGGCGTCTCCATCAGCTTGATATTAAAAATGCATTTTTACATGGCGATCTTGAAGAGGAAGTGTATATGGAGCAACCACCTGGGTTTGTTGCTCAGGGGGAGTCATCTAATATGGTTTGTAAGTTACGCAGGTCTCTTTATGGCCTTAAACAGTCTCCTCGAGCTTGGTTTGGCCGATTCAGTACCGTAGTCCAACAATTTGGCTTGATTCGCAATGAAGCTGACCACTCTGTTTATTATCGCCACTCTGTCCAAGGGTGCATTTATCTTATAGTTTATGTAGATGATATTGTCATAACTGGTAGTGATCAGCAGGGAATACTTCACTTAAAACAATATCTCTCGAATCAGTTTCAGACTAAAGATCTTGGTAAACTCCGTTATTTTTTGGGCATTGAGGTAGCTCAATCTAAAGATGGTATTGTGATTTCACAACGAAAATATGCTATGGATATTCTTGAAGAACCAAGTTTATTGAATGCAAAGCTTGTTGATACTCCTATGGATCCAAATGTCAAGCTTCTACCTAATCAGGGAGAGCCTCTATCAGATTCCGGGAGATATAGGAGATTGGTTGGAAAATTAAATTATCTCAGTCACTCGTCCAGACAATTCATTTGCAGTTAGTGTTGTAAGCCAGTTCTTAAATTCTCCTTACCAAGAACACATGGATGCTGTAATCCGAATTCTAAAATATATCAAAGGTGCACCAGGAAAAGGTCTCATTTATGAAGATAAAGGTCATACTCAGATGTTGATTGGGCAGGTTCACCCATTGATAGACGATCCACTTCTGGGTATTATGTACTTGTTGGAGGAAACTTGATATCTTGGAAGAGTAAGAAACAAAATGTAGTAGCAAGATAAAGCGCTGAGGCAGAATATAGAGCCATGGCACTAGTAACATGTGAGCTGATTTGGTTGAAGCAGTTACTCAAAGAACTTCAATTTGAAAATGCTAGACCAATGACACTTATCTGTGATAATCAAGTTGCACTGCACATTGCCTCAAACCCAGTTTTTCATGAGAGGACCAAACATATTGAGATAGACTGTCATTATGTCATAGAGAAGATTGAATCAGGCGACATTGTCACAAGCTTTGTCAATTCTAATGATCAATTGGCAGATGTCTTGACAAAATCACTACGAGGTCCTAGAATCAACTACATATGTGGCAAGCTTGGCTGCATTTGACTTATATGCTCCAGCTTGAGGGGGAGTGTTGATATTTAATATTATTGTAAATATATTCTAGAGTATTCTTAGCATAGCATATTCCATAGTAAATATTCCTTTGTAATTAATACTCTTAATATTATATACTGAAATGTCCGTGATGCTCTATGACACACGGTTTTTCGCCATATGCCTCTTCTATTTTCTTATTTTCATTTCAACATACTCTAATAACAGAAGCTTACAGATTAGCACTTTATAGAAATGTGAAAGTAAAAAAATACCTGCATATGTGGAAGTCAAGTATATCTGCTTTTTTGTAGAAAAAGAACCGCCACGTGCTATGTAACAGAACCTTATATAGAGAGACAATAAACATTATGTAAAAATCAAAAGCAAAGTACATGTCACAAGTGGATGTATATCTTGGCAAGCGCATAAGCTGCAGCAAGCAGATAGTTACAGATATTACAAAGAATGGGATTGGAGAAAAAAATTGTAGTAAATCAGCCTTTATTATAGACTAAGTAAGCTTAAAATCTTTCACAAATTTAGGCCTTCTCTTGTATATTTTGTTGTGAGGATTTCAAGACCAGTATAGATTTTCTTCAAATTTTATGGTAAACAAAACATACATCAGTATAATGATAAGAACACTAGACTAGAGTAACTAGTTGGAACTAAAAGTCTTTTATACAATCAAATCATTTCATAATAGTTGGTAATTTAAAGTAGATAAGGGGTAGTGATGAGAAGCAAGTTAGCAACCTTCAAGTGAAATAGCATTGTTATCTCTCGACTGAAAAACAAAAGTTACTCTCCATATCATAACATAGAAATATTTCATCTATCAATCTGCAAGTAAATGAATTGAAACAAAGGCTGCTCATACATTTCGGATCAAAATTCAAAACAATGGATTTAAGAACTCGCTGCAAAGGCAAGAAGTGCACCAACACATCTAGAAATTTATGTATTAGATAAAGGTTTAGGATCAAATTTAAATAATAAAGAATGAGTACCGAGAAAGGAAAAAGAAATTTCCACAAGTTACAAAAATAGTATGTTGTGACAGAAAATCGCTCTAGATGACTAGATCATATTTGTGACAAAAACCTTGTTTAATAGTGCATTAACTCATAAAGCATACAACGAGAAAGTAAAACCGGACCCAAAACGTCTTACCATTGCCTCGTTTTTACATAGATGGGCCTACCTTGAGCTGGTTTCAATGGATGATGCGCAATGGTCTCATGCAATCCTGGCTCGACACCTCGTCTCTCCTGAGATGCATTTTCTCCGTCCTTTAACGATGATCCTCGCAGTGCTCTCTAGCAGTTATCACATAAGGGATTGCTCAATCAATACCTGAATGAATTTGAACGGTTGGCTAATCGAGCGGGCCTGCCTCCGCCATTTTAACTGAGCTGCTTCATCTCACGATTGATACAGGAGATGCGCCAAGAAGTCCAAGCAGTCCAACCCATCTCACTACCTCAGGCCACCTCCGAACGCGCAGATTCAGGAATACAAGATCGCTGATCGCAATCACGTCTTCAAAAGTAACAGATCTAACGATCCTCTACAATCTCAGTCTCTATCAGTTCCCCACACCCCAACCACCACCAACCATCTGTCCAAAACACCAGCTTCCACCCCTGTTACACCCAGTCCAGGTTCGCAAATTATCCCTTGCTACAATTGTGACGAAACCTTCACCGCTCAGCATTGTTGCAAGGGACGTTTCTTCATGTTAATCTCAGAAGAAGAGGAACTTGATACCCAACCACCGCAGGAATTGCAGCTTGTACCAATTGATGAACCCAGTCCGGTAATACCTAAGACTCCGCGGACGCTCAACTGAGCTTCCATGATATGTCGGGATTCGCTGCTCAAAATACCTTCCGTGTCTTAGGCACCTTTGCTAAGAAGCAGGTGACAATTCTTGCGGATAGCGGCAGCACACGCCTTCATCCAAGATCATGGCGCTATATTTTCGGGCTTTCGTATTACCGCTGCACCTCATAGCCTCAAGGTCATGGCAGGAAATGGTAACGTGCTCGAATGCTCTTCTCAATGTGCTCAAGTTGAATTCTTAGTCCAAGGGAGAACATTCATCAGTGATTTCTTCATCTTACCCCTAGGAGGTGCAGAAGTTGTTTCGGGCATCCTCTGGTTAGTGGGCGTTAGGCCTATCCTTTTGGATTATACTTGTTTAACCAAAAGACATATCTGCCCCTCAATTAAAATGGTGCGTTGAGACTCACTCCGCCTCTTTCTTTTTACACCTCCAACTTATACCTCACCCAGATACTTTGTTTCCAACTACACCCAGCCCAATAACCCATCATTACAAACACTCCTGACCCGCTTCCAAACTCTGTTTGACAACCCATCCGAATTACCCCCACCGCAAAACCTTGACTATCAAATCCACATTCTACCTGAGTAACCCGACGCTTCTTCGGTGAACATCCCGCCGTACTGGTATTTGTACTATCAAAAATGTGAATTTGAGAAACAGATATGCAAACAGAATAACAGAAAATAGGAATATGCTAAACAAACAATCACTCCCAACACGTGACAAAATCCTTCAATTGCCTTGGCTTGACAACGGTTCTGTTGGGCTGGCCCATAATTGTTGTTACCTTGATATTCACAGTACAAAAAACTTCCTCAGCTTCAGTTTTATTAGTAATTAAAGCACAACTACATAGACCTCATTTATGCAAACAGAACTCACTTGATAAGATGATGTGGTTATTGGCTGCATCATTTTCCAAGTAATCAATGTGCACCTGCTCCATAGAAAGCATGTCAGTGATAATTTTGATTTGTAGAAGTGTATCATTCAATTAAGTTCAAATAATTAACAATTTCGGTAACAGTTTATAAGTAAATAGTATATATGAAGAAGGGATTAAAAATAGGTTTGTCCAACCCTACGATCAATTTGCAGTACCCAGCAAGGGAAAAAGAAAATGAATTAACGACCTTCACTGTCACATATATGAACTAAAATTGTAATGAGATGATATATGTAACTTAGTGCTCCAAAGGGGATTGTTGAGGTTGGTGTTATGGCATTCACGCTCTGTCACAAATTCACCATCGACAATAGCAGTTCCGTTAGCGAGGCAAATAATTGCAACAAAACTCCTTATGCATGCTCAAATACGAAATAAGAGAATCAATGAACAAAAAATTGCTACTAAAGTAAAAGTTGTCAATAAGCTTGTAAGAAATAGAATAACCTTATCTCAAACAGGTATGGAAACGGATCCCATGAGAGAATGAAAACAACCTAAAAAAATTGACTTCAATACCAGCATAGTAAATAAGCAATCAGAAGAAGAATCTTTTAAAATACTAAATGAAGGTTAGAGTCAAAACAGCATTTCTATTGACTATTTACACTTCTTCTGACTTGCCATGAATACCTTACTTATATTATGTATATAAGGCCTATGATGATTTGCTACTACAATACCAAGTACTAACATTAATCATATATAATTATATATAGAATGCAATGCAACAACTCGAAGAAGACCATACCAATGTTTATGCAGTTGGTACTTTTCCATTAGACTAAGTATTCAATTTGGCAACTCCTTTCTCCATCCTTTTTTATGAAGCTCTCAGTTCCCATAATGCAGTCAGCTTCGTATGTGATACCAATGTCATCTCAGCCTTTTCCGTAGCCTCCGCGGATGTCTCCATCCCTGAATTACACTTATTCGCTTCCTTTTGATACTGAGATGCAATCTTCTTAGACTCGAGTAAAGACATGTCACATCACTGTTTTTTCAAAGCTTTGGTAATTTTGCACACCTTTAGATATAACAATAGCTCCACAAAATTCGTTTCCATGTCTCCATTCACCTCTTGGATGTGCTTTCCACAATCTAAAGTAACAATTCATCCAAGTGAAATGAGTTCAGTATGCTCAATGAATTTGAGCCAAGTCAATGTTTATTTAAATAAACCACCACTATTACAGGTTCCTACGTTAAGTTATATGACAAAAAAAATCAATGCTTCATCAAAGAAATGAAAAACAACCGAATGCCAAAATTGTCAGCAAGAGACGAAGAAGTAGATGTGTTCAATTTTTCTTAAGCAGACACCATCATGTTTCACGATTTAGAATGCATACAAGATAGATCAGCGAAAATGGAATTCGAATTGTGGAAGTAGCTGGTATATACCATATTCGCAAAACAAAATGAGTAAATGACAACTATTGGACAAATAAGAAACAAAATAACTTAGTATGAATGCAGATTTGTGTAGCAAACATTGGCAACAAAGAGAATCAATAGAAGTTAAACAAAAATGGATTAAGGGAACAAGGTTAGACCCTCAAGAATGCTACCATCTATGCCTAGATCCAACCATAAACATAACAAGGTTATTAAATTTATCAGAATTACAACTTTCAAAGATACATAAAAAACTATAATCCTCCAAAAATAAAAACGTCCACAAGAAATATAGACCGAGATAAACAATCCAAGTCACATATGTAGAAAAACAGTCCCATGAAAAATCAATATAAGACAATCAAGATACATACCACAAACATCATTTGAAGCTGAAAATTAATATGAAAGTTTTGGAATGAGTTTATATAGTTAATTATAGGCTGATAGTGATAAGAAGATAAGCATCCAAGGAAAGGTTAAGTGTTAGCGGTAGAGAAGTGGCACCGACCAACTTGAGAGAAAGGGAATATAACTTACCTAGCTATATGTGGCGGTGAACGACAGAGCTCACGATGTAATTATCTAGAGAAGAGGAACGAGGTGAATGTATGTTCTTTATTTTGTAAAAGAATATGAAATATGTCGCTGGGTTATGGGTGGAAAATCTGGCTTACAGTATATTCTTAGTATCCTCAGCAACATACTGTATATATACTCACAATTTTATTACATGGGAGTAAATGAAGCAAATAATAGATAAAGGAACTAGCATAAGATCATATAAAATTAACTATAATGAGGAGTAGATTAGTACAATATGACATAATAAAAGACGAAAATTAAGTGTGATTTCAAACAGAAGGAAGTTAGTTGGTTTTCAAGTTTTCACACTGCATAAGTTTAAGTAATCAAACTAATAGATTGACAATGAAGTGCTATTATAGCTCAATGACATATGAGTGATCTCCAACAGTATTATTATATCTCTAGAAAAGGCCCTATCTTCCCTGAATGATTCTATCACTTCTTTAAAAGCCTCATACTTTCACGATATATTGTTGATTTTGATCATAAAGCAGTGTTTTAATATGTTCTGCAACTTATAGAAATTCAATGAAACCATCATATCATATTCAATCTGGGTTTCACTTCATTAACCAGAAAACCAGAACCAGGACAGATCCGTACTGCTTGTAAAATACTCACAGGAAGAAGTTCAATAGCATGTGATCAGCTCGGTGTCACTTCACACCTGGTTAATTCAAATTATTTATCATTTGTAAATGAAGCCATGGGAATGAGTGATTAATACATTTTAACCACTTGAGGGTAGGCAAAATATATTAGTCCTACTAAGTTGACTTTGCCTTAAAGAGAGAAAGTGAACAACTATTCACGCAACAAAATGATAACTATTGGACAAATAAGAAACAAAATAACTTTAAATAAATGCAGATTTGTGTAGCAACTTATAGAAATTCAATGAAATAAATGTTATGCAACTTATAGAAATTCAATGAAATAAATGTTCTGCAACTTATAGAAATAATATGTTATGCAACTTATAGAAAATCAATGAAACCATCAATAGGACAGATCTGTACTGCTTTGTAAAATAATCATAGAAAGAAGTTCAATTACAATAGCTTGTGATCAACGGAGTATCACTTCACACCTAGTTAATTAAAAATATTTATGATCTGCAAATACATAAGCCCAGGGAATGAGTGATGAATACATTTTAACCACTTGAGGGTAGCCAAAATATCTTAGTCTGACTAAATAAGACATAATTCTTAAAGGGAGAAAGTGAACAAGAAGGAGAACCAATGAAACTACTGAGACGAATCTTCATCTTCAAAATCAATCTATATCGACTTCAATTAAATGTTAGGATTTAAGAACCAAGTAGCAATCTCACACATAGTTTTACTCAGATCAAGTTAGACACTTAGACTACCGAAGAATAAAGGGTATGTCTAATTTTTATCAAAAACTTCATGTTCAGCTTAGATGAAATTATTAAAAGAAATTCTTACTGACGATATCATCACAGAATTCCTTCGAAGTTCTTCTGTGCAACTCTACTCATTACAACCAATATGTGTAGTCCATCTGGTGAGCCACTTACTAGTACCTAGTTAGTTTAGCAAGCAATAAAGCCGCATGACATGGTCAAAATGTGTATTCGGTCAATTTTAGTGAAAATGGTTTCATATTGATCACTCACCTATGTTTATAAACCAAGAAAGGGAACGGAATAATACTTCAAGGACTTCTTGATAAAACAAAATCATCCTTATCTCATCATTAGTAGTCATGGAACACAAAGACAAAAGCTAAATACCCATTTATATTGTAAGCTAATCCCTTTAACATAAACTCACAAGGTTTTGTGGTTTGGACCTGGCATCATGTTATGAGCAGTTAACTAAGGTTGATCACGATTGGGTGTGTTTTGAATATTTTGTTTTTCAAATATTGTTTATAAAATAGTTCTGTAAAACAGTTTCTTAAAACAATTATAATCTATTTTAGCGGAAAAAATAAAAGAAGAAATAGCTTTTAAAATAGTTTCACAAAACAAATTAGGGAAACAAGTTTTTTGGGTCTGATTGGATTGATTTAAGTTTATCTGCTACAATAAGCATTTATGAGCGTGTTTAGAAAAGCTCCACAACTTATGGCAAGTTCATAATCTTTTTCAAACATCGGTTTAAAAAATCACCAAATGAGAAAAAGAGGAGAGAGAGATACCATGTTTCCCACTCAAACTCAGCCCACGTAGTTCTAAAGGCCACATCAGCACAAGATGCAGGAGCGATGTAGTCCAGTGACCTGAAGAATGCGATTGAGTTTATTTGAATCATCTGCATCCTTTGTAAACTCTCCAGTAGCACGTTTGAGTCATCCTGAACCTCATCTTCCAACTCAAGTTGGCTCATACCCTGAAGAATTATAAGCATACACAGATTGAACAATTGAAGAAATACCAGATGAGCAAGTTTCTTGAGCACATAACTGATTCATAAATCATTAACAAATATGACCATCAATGGAAAGAATACATAGCTTAACATGAAAAATTCAAGAAATGTATAACATATCATGACTTGAAAATATAGGTATAAATGCAAAAGCATAAAGTTCAATCATTAGCAAATGATGAAAACATAGAAGATGAAAACTACAATCAATCTAATGAAACAGTGATTCAACTATACCATTCTTACAACAAAAAAAAAAAACGAATTAATAAATACAACCATCATACCTTTCTTTTCTTGAAATGGTAAAATTTGAGCCTTTGTCTTAATCTCCTCGGTCTCAAAGTGTTGCATATCGGCATGCATTTTCACAAACCTCTGCCTGCAAGATTCCAGCCACATCTTCCTTATCTCAATGCCACGGGCGATCCTGTCATGAAAATCATTATCAAATATCAATTGGATGTGGAAGAACTGACGACTGACCAAGCTGCAACATTGATACCATGATCAACAAGGATAGTGAAGTTGTTAGGAACACAAATTCAAGAAAGAAGAGAAAAGTATTATTAATGATAAAAAGAAACTATTACAGAGATTGAATCGTTATAATCCCAGAGAAAAGCTACTCAAATGAAGAAAGAACCCTCCCTTTGCCCAGCCCTAAGGATCTAATACAATATGATACTGAATAACCCCCCACTATCCCTCTCACACACCTTATATACTACCTCTCACATGTATATGCTCTCACTCTCTCAAACTAACATGCCAGCATAGTACTCCCCCTATCTATTTGGGACTTTCTCATAATGGGTCCTATCAGAAGTTGCCTTCTTAACTTAATCTTTTGAGGTATGGACCACTTCCAACCTTAAGATAAGCTTTGTCAGGGTGCATGTGACAACTTCCCCGAGGAAGAAATCACCTGAAAGCATCAATGATCTCAAGTTCCCAATAGAAGAAAACAAGCAATGTACAAGGGTAGGAGGTGACACGGCAGTCTCGAGAGCAGGACTTTGGGTAGCATAGGTCCCATCTGCAAGAATCTCGAGTCTCCTAGAAGACACAGTGGTCGAGTTCACCTGCTGCACGACTTTCGATGTCTCCTAACCTCCTCCTCCATCCTCATAGATGGTGTAAAAGGTAATGTCACCAAGAGACACTGCTTAATCGTTGCAATTCCACTCTCAACCTCCGAAAGAGATGGACAATACTAGCCAATTATCCACAGAGCACAAGAACAAACCCTTGCAGCATGGATTTAATAAAAAGTATCCAAAAGCCTAGTGATAATAATAGAAACATACAGCTTCGGGTTAGTCTCAATAATATCTCGCACCAAAACAACAACATCCATAGCAGACAGACATTGGTATCCCCCAAGAAATCCATCAACAAATGCACAACAGTGCTATAGCCACTTCCGAAAACTTAATTGCACAAGTATGAATAGCCTGCACCAACATCATAACAACCTGATCAATGTTCTTAAGAGTAATAAGCTAAAGAGCAATATCAATAGTCTTCCTACTAATATCAAGATTAGGAATTGTAACCGCCCTAAGCACATCCATAACCATATCAACCAAATAAAGAAAACAAACCTAAGCACATCAATGTTCTTTGTATGCGAATGCGAATTTTAACTTCATACTGTCATCGTTCCTCGACATTTCTTATATTTAGGAATGAAAAGTAAACTTCCATTTGGACAAAGATCAATGGTTTTAAATTGCGGTCAGAAACCGCAATTGCGATTGCAATATAAAGGTTTTTGCAGTGTCCGCAACAATATCACAACCGCAATTGCACCGACATCGGTCGCGTTTTTCTGCAATACAAAGGTTTGAAACATAAGCGGAACCACGAACTCAACTATGCAAAGGAAATACTTTGAGAAGTTGTGAATTTCTTCAACAAACCTGATTAGCCAAGGATCCATGAACTGGTGGAGTAGCAAAACACTTCATCTCAGGGCAAAGATTATATCGACCAAGTTTGCAATGGTCACAACGCCAACAGCTGATCCCAGGCTCGATCGCCACACGGGCACCAGGCACCAAACTCTGTACCTGACTACCAACTTCTTCTATGATCCCAGCACACTCATGACCAATTACCATCAGTTCTTTAACTATAAAATCGGCACATCTCATTGTCTGAAAGTAATAAAATACTACATAGATAAGTGCAAGAAATAACATCTTGAATGAAAATTACATAACACAGATTATGTAGGAAATCACTTCCAGATTAAGATCATCAAACTCACCGAATCTAAATGTATATTTTATTTATTTTTAAATATTGAAATCGGATGTAACAGTAACAATATCTTCCTTGAAGTAGTGAACATCACTCCCACAGATTCCAACCGCTTTCATTCTAATTCTGACATCATGGGGTCCTTCAAACATACAAAACGAAGTAAGCTAATGATTTATATGCTGTCAGTGTAAATTAATTTTACACTGACATCCAATAGGAATCAACCATTTCTCCACGTCATACCATTAAAGTGGGATGTAGTGAGGTGATTTGGCAGAATACATGGTTGCTATTGGATGACAGTGTAAAATATTTTTACACCGTCAGTGTGTGTCCTCTTTTCTCTTTGAATCTGATATATTAATTGATCCAAATTCCCAAGTTATGAATTCCTTGGCTGTGAAAACATCATCATTTTTTATCAACTAAAGAGAATCCAAATCCCAAATTTTGAACAACGAACTTCATCCAAACCATTCCCAAATTTCGAGTCCAATTTATTAATCAATTCAAAGTTCAGAATCACTTGACTGTGTAAACCTCATTCATTTTTCAACTACAGAAAAAACAAATCCCAAATTTGGAACAATGAACTTAATCCAAACCATGACAACATTACAAGTTAGAATGTTGAATCAGATATTTTAATCAATACAATAACAACAATAATATAATCATAACAATAATAACAACAATAATAATAGTAATAGAATGAAATTGATAAGGGGGAATTAAGAAGAATACCAAGAGAAGGAAGACTGAAAGGTTGAATCTTGAGTGTTTAAACCAACAAGTCAAGCAGCCATGTTCTGTTGATCAACATGATCATCATCAATCAACTGACATTCCACCTTTACCCATTTTTCTTAATCAGTCAAATTCTTTTCCAACCTCTAATTTTGAAGCTTGATATTAGAGAAGTGAGGTTTTCCACAAACTAGCGTTCATATTCAGGGACTAGGGTCATCAACTTCATCCAACATTTTCAACTATGTAACATTTGGGACAAGGGTCATTAAGTTCATAATGCAAAATTAATTCTAAAGCCACCATCCTATTTATCCAATATGAATAAAGAATTCATAATGCATTTTTCTCAAAGGTCATTGAGGCATCCAACCCTTACAAAACTTTTCCATTAATTGTAGTTGCATGATTGAATTTAGGGACTAAGGGTCATCAAAGCAGAATTTGTACCCATTCATGCATAATTATGGATAAAAATTCAGAATATTTTTTAATAGGAAAGCGGACACCTATAGAGACAACTGCTTGAGTAGCAATTAAGGCAACAACTAGCTTTCAAATTCAGGGACTTGGGTCATTAAGAATATGTCTCCATTCATGCATCAATACGAATAAAAATTCATAATTTTTTTTGATAGAAAAGCGGACACCAATCGAGACAATTGCTTGAGTAGCAATTAAGGCAACAACTAGCTTTCAAATTCAGGGACTTGGGTCATTAAGAATATGTCTCCATTCATGCATCACTACGAATAAAAATTCATAATTTTTTTATAGAAAAGCGGACACCAATCAAGACAATTGCTTGAGTAGCAATCAAGGCAACAACTAGCTTTCATATTCAGGGACTAGGGTCATCAAGAATATATATCCATTTATGCATCACTATGAATAAAAATTCATATTTTTTTTAATAGAAAACCGGACACCGATCGAGACAATTGCTTGAGTAGCAATTAAGGCAACAACTAGCTTTCGTATTCAGGGACTAGGGTCATTAAGTTCATCCAACATTTCCAACGTATGAAACATTTGGGACAAGGGTCACTAAGTTCATAATGAAAAATCAATTCTAAAGCCACCATCCAATTTTTCCATTATGAATAAAGAATTCATAATGCATTTTCCTCAAAGGTCATTGAGGCATCCAACCCTTACAAAACTTTTCCATTAATTGTAGTTGCATAATTGAGTTTAGGGACTAAGGGTCATCAAAGCAGAATCTGTACCCATTCATGCATTATTATGGATAAAAATTCAGAATATTTTTTAATAGGAAAGCGGACACCTATAGAGACAATTGCTTGAGTAGCTATTAAGGCAATAACCAGCTTTCACATTCAGGAACAAGGGTCATTAAGTAATTTATCCAGCATTTTTTGGGCATCAAGACATCCAATCCCTTACACAATTTGAAATTTCACTTTTTATTGATGCAGAAGATTGAAAGTATTTGAATAATCAAGAATGAAAAATTCGAAAACCCATCATTGATCATTTCCAATAGCAGAAGATTGAACGTTTTTGGGACAGAACACGTTTCTTGAATTAAAGTTTCCTATTTTCAAGCAGAACATTGAATGTTCTTGAATTATCCCATGATTATCCCAAAACTGTTTTTTTTTTTTTGCAGAAGATTGATTTTTTTTTAGTTTTATCAAGCAGAAGATTGAATGGATTTTAATTTAGGGTTTATACCCTAATTTTCATCAAAAAAAAAAGGGGGGGTTTTGATTTGATGAAGCAGAAGATTGAATATTGTTGTCTTAATGAAGAATCAAAATGCAAATATATGGAAAGAAAGTTGAAAAAATTACCGTAGCAAACGATCGATCGAGCATAAAATAGAAAACCTTAGCAACAATGAATCTATGGGCTGAGATTAAGGCGTTCTCTTCTTTCTCCCTTTTTCTATCATCGCCTCATCCGGACTGTTCCTCTTCCTCTCAGCCGTTGCCACCGCCGTGGCTCCTCTAATCGCCGTCACGGAGAGCGTATATTGATGTATAGGAAAAACGAAGAGAACGTTAACACAGTTTCTCTTTCTATTTCTTTTTTTCCAATTAAATTTTAACATTTTAACTCAGCTTCATTGTTGCCATCTGTCGCACATCTATATCTATATATTGAAAAGTTCTTTTTTTTACTTTTTTTTTTTACTTAATCTAACTATAGTTATATATACTAGCGGCGAGACAGGTTCCGCGCCTGTATTGTGATTCATATTTTCTATTATGTATGTTGAAGATTATTCTAAATTTTTTATGAATAATTGAGTGATGGAAAAAAAAAATTAAGTTACATAGAGATGCCGTAAAACAAAAAAAAAGTCACATAGAGACGTTGAATCAAATATAAAAAACTATTAAATAAAAATGCGTACAAAAAACTCATTACAAAAATGATAATCAATGCGTTCAAAAGTAAAACATATGCTAAAACAATTAGCTAAATTCAAACTAAAAACCGTAACGCTTAATCCGCTTGTGTGATTAATGTTTTCTAGGTTACTAACGTATATGAATTATAGTGACTAAATTATACAAATACCCTTGTGTAAATAAAATTACACAAATACCCTTGTGTATACAAAAAAAGATTATGGAACTAGTAATGCAAACAGATTGACACCTAAACAAAATGAAATTAAATAAAAGAAATTTGAATAAAAAAATGTAAGAAAAGAGAGAATTAAAACCTCATTTCTATCTTAAGGGCAACAATATTGTATTGGATTTAGAATGCAGACGAAGTGTGTACCTTTTTTGAATTTCCCTCAGAATGGAGCAATATATAATTCAAATGTCTACACATCATCAACAAAAATAATTTTAGTCTTGTAATAATATAAATAAAAAACCACATACTTTCAAAAGAAAATCCTTATAAATGAATAGTACAAATTAAATTCATCGACATTGTACAACCCTTGCTATTCTATCATATTCATATCATTTCATTTGAAAACACTCCATATAGAACCTGTAAAGCCTGAGAAAAATAAACATAAAAATAATTATTTAGTGGCCAATAATAAGAAGAAAAAGAAAAGACCCTTATTTATTTTTTTTAATAAAAAAATAACAATTATTAAAGGGTAAAATTGGGATAATGAAAAATTCATACCAAAGTCATGTATATATATATATATATATATATATATATATATATATATATATATATATATATATATATATATATATATATATATATAATGATCACTTTCATATGTGACATCCTCTCATTTATCATAAAATCTATGTGACAAGCAACTTGTGAGGGCATTTTTTCTTATGTGACAACCTTTGAGAACTTCAATAGAAATTATGTATTATGTATGTATTCATATAAGGAATTTTTTTTAGTGTCATTTGTAACAGCCCGGGCTCCTTTTCTACGTATTTAGTAGGCAATCTCGGTTGTCACCTCACGATCTTCTCCACCCCCCTCTCTAGTGGAGTTTTTGCCTTCCGTGGGAATCGAACCACGTACCCTGGGGTTCAAATACATGTTCAATCCATTCCCACTATGTATTTGAACCCCATGGTACGTGGTTCGATTCCCACGGAAGGCAAAAACTCCACTAGAGAGGGGGGTGGAGAAGATCGTGAGGTGACAGCTGGGATTGCCTACTAAATACGTAGAAAAGGGGTCCGGGCTGTTACAAAAAAAAACGCCTTTTTTTGTAACAGCCCTCGGGCCCCATCATGGCGATCCCGGAGCTTTACCTAACGATCTTCTCCACCCCCTTCTCTAGTGGAGTTTTTGCCTTTCGTAGGAATCGAACCACGTACCCTGGGGTCAAATACGTGTTCAAACGTTTTTTTTTGTACTAGTGTGGCAATTGAATAAATTGCTCAAACGAATTGAGTAATGGAACTATGATAAACCACAACATATATTATTGGGCCCAAAACAATTTAAAAAAAAATGATAATAATACAAGGTCCCAGAACTAAAACCACTGACGAATGACAAAACCAAAGAAGAAATTGCTCAACTATTATTTACACATATACACAGTATAAAATTTGCCGATTCAAAAAAAAACAAAAACATATACACAGTATAAAACATTGTTGCGGAATTAAATATGGCAATTTCAATATCACCGAACCAAATATTAGGGTTCTAAGTCATATAATATTAACTCTCATTGTAAGAATTAACAATCAGAGATCGATATATTATATGAGATTGGAACACACTTACTTGATAATCAGCAATCATGTTTATCGGAATAGTCGATATCGGAACCACCGATATGTTAGACAAGGTCTTCATCTGCCTAATCACTTGCTCCAGTCTTTGAGGTCTTTGATGGGTAAAACCACAAATTCTTTTCTTGCTTCTTGGTTAAGTAACTTCGTAACTTTATGTATTTGCTTGCATTTGGTCTTCAAAAGCTACTAAAACTATCCTAAATAGTACCTAAAAATATCATATAATTGACTCTTATCACAACCGCAAACTTGAATTGTTGTTTGTCCTCAATTAACATGCCTGTCAAACAAAATCGTCAGTGAAATAACAAGTAAACTTAGATGACAGACAATTCACAACCTTGTTTTTGTCGATAATGGTACCACTGATCTTCACTGCAAGTATCATGCTCAATCAACACTTGCCTCAAGAGACGTCAATATTCGGCAAGTACAATAGATGTTCCCTGAGATTTCATAATTCAACTTTATCTCCCTCAGAATTTCGCTCAATATTAAAAGGGTATTCTCTCAATCAATGTGTGACATGCCATTTTACCGTAGACTTGAGAAGATTCTAAGCAACAAATGAAAGTTAAAAACAAATACACATTATTGGAGGTTTTTAATGGTTGTAACGTGGTTCAGGTAAAAGTGGAATATTTTTGGGAAAGTAGGTTAAAATGTTGGAGTTAAGTGTGACTACTTGTCCTTATTTGGTACAACCTGTTACCTAGGTACCTTTTTTTTGTTTGAGGGGACCGGATGTGCCTTTGTATGATCCTTACTCTATCACAAGTCTTTATATATATATATATATATATATATATATATATATATATATATATATATATATATATATATATATATATATATGTATGACTATTTTTTTTTGTTGAATTTTTTATGTATTCCGTCTCTTTTTTCATTTTTTTTTTCCTTTTCACTTTGTGGTAGTTTTCTTGTAAACCACCCCAAACTTAGATGTTGCTAGTCTCATGAGCAATCTCAAACTTAAAACGTTGACAAGATAACTAGAACTCTACCTAACTCCAAAAGAGGGTAAAAACTTTGTTTTTTAGGTCTTACGCTTATAATGTGGTTTGTCACCGAAAGAAAGTGATATTTATTTTTTCTTTTTTGGCTCAAAGTGGGTTAGCAAAAGATAATAATATCAAGGGTGGCTTGAAAATTAAAGGCTCTAGTTTCAATAAAATTGCCTCAATGCGTAAGAGTAAAGACCAATCAGTCACAGAGAATAATCGCAAGTTATAGAAAATAAACAAGCACACGAATATTCTCATAATATAAGAAAGAAAAGGGGTGATACCGTGGAAAATATTTTGGCTCAAAATCTCATTTGGCTTCGGTATCTAAAAGTTGAACTTTTATCTCGTGGACATTATCTTCCTTGCTTGTATCTCTATCTCTCGAACTTTTGCGCTTTCATGACCAATCATCTGAGTGTTCTTTGTATTTAAGGTATGAAGTTCGTGTCATAAAAGTCTCATTGTCACCTCACTAGAACTTTACATATAACTTTTAACATGCACTCAATAATAAACAAACAATTATGAGTTGGTTATGGACAGTTATGATATTTGGTTTTAATATTCAGTTATGATATTTGGTTATGGATTGATTTTATTTTTATTTACGAAAGTTATGAATTGGTCATGGACGATTATTTTAGTTTATTCATGATGTTCATCCCAACTTATGAGAGAATATTGAGAGGGTGTAGGCCACTTGTTGAGAAGTTGAATATAGGAGCATAAAGAGAGGGTGGCGGCAGTTGTTGCTTGAACAGTTATTATGCTACTAATTTTTTCTAGTAGAATTTTTGGTTATGTTTGGATTGATGGAATGAAGTGCCATAAAGTTATATTCCATTGTTTGGATTGATTTAAAATGGATGGAGTGGTATGAAATAAGATGGAATCCATTCCATCCCATGCCATTCTTTCCTCTCAATTTTCATTCCACCCAATTTGGAGGGTATACAATGGAATGGAATCTATAAATTAAATAATTACTATTTTGCCTCTCCTTTTTTATTTTTACCTTATAATATTTCTTATTCAATCTCCTAGTTTTCTCTCGTGCTTCTTCTCCACGCACCTGAAGTTCAACCAACGAACCCACAGGCCACAATGCATGTATGAGTTTTGGCAAATTAGAGAGACCTCCCCGTACCTCTACCTCTATATTTATAATTTTATGGTTTTACACCTTATCAAAATAATTATCGTGCACCATATTTGGATTTTTTTTTCACCGCCAGTTTAATCTGGTTCGTGGGTCAGTTCTGGTATTAAGTGGTTCAAGCCCCCTCCCGATCGCAATTATGAGAGATCAAACTGTGGTCATCCCTATCAAGTTCAACGACAATCACCACTAAACCAACTAACGATCGATAGAATATGGTTTTTTTTAGCTTATGGTTGGGTTGCAATATAAACCATCACATGTGGTTAATAATATTGGAGTTAGAAATTAAATATGATATAAGTTGATAATATTCAAATAGTATGTCGTAATTTTTTCTCAAAATAGATTTATAAGCTAGTGTTTTATTTCTTCTTTTTGTGTTAATCTCCTGACTTTTAGGAAGTTAATTAACTAATTACTTGATGTTAATTACTTGATTATAGTTTTTTTTTTACAACTACTTGATCATATATAGTTTATTATCATAGTTTAGTATTTTTAAATAAGGATAAAATTACCGATAAAAAAAAGGATAAAATTGGAATAAAAATGTTATAATTCTATCCATTTCATTCGCTTTCCAAGAGTGGTAATATTGTTCCTTTCCATCATAAAATATCCAAACAATGGAACATAATATATATTCTATTCTGTTCCATTCCACTTCAATCCGTTCCATCTTATTTCATTTCACTCCGTTCCGTTTTGTACCATCAATCCAAACATAGTTTTAGGGTTAAGATAGCGAGATTGGGCCTAAAATGTATAAATACCAACACAAACCAAGACAACAGCCCACTTATGTTTATAAAAAACCAATTGTGTTTTTTATATACAAAATATTAAAAAATATGTATTTTCTTTTATACTTATTCATTTGGAGGTTCAAAATCTAATCAATATAAGAAAATTGATTGTTCTGAAAAACTCACAAATAATTTTGTTTCAAATGCTGCCATGTGTCTAAAATAAGGGTATTCGGTGTCCAAAATTTACGTAACTAAACTAATATTGATGTAAACCGAGCAATATTGTGAGCCAACCAAACCATTTTGTAAATTTGTGAGAGAAAAAATTGCTTTTGGCAAGCCATGGTTACATGGAAACAAATCTGGTTGTTATTCAAACCAAGTCATTTTTTATGTCAAATATTAAATGCAATTATCACATGTCATTGTCATCTTTTCAACTTTGTTATACACTTATCCAATGAGTCATACTCAATTCAACATTTTATTTTTCCACCAAAGAACAATTTGAAATTTGAATAACAAATTTCATGAATTATATTCTTTATAACTTTTCACTGATAAAAATTTTAAATCATGTACGGTATCACTGATATAATTTTTCCACGGAGTAAGTTATAACTGACATAAATTTTAACTATCATATGCGGTATAAATTATCACTGATAAAAATTTCAAAATAATTAGCATATGTGAGACAAGTTATAACTAATGAAAATTTCGAAAAAAAACTATTTTACATAGCATAACTTATAAATGACATAAATTTCCAAATAACCATTGTATACGGGATAAATTATCACTGATAAAATTTTTTTAAAAAAATTATCTCATGTGAGACAAATTTTAACTAATTTTTTTTTCAAAAAAAATATTTTATACGGGATTTGTTATAACTGACATAAATTTTAACTACCATATACGGGATAACTTTAATATCAAAATTTACATTAATCTATACTTAAATATTTATAATATACTAAATAAATCAAACACGGTTGTACAAAAAAAAAATCAAAAAAATAAGACTACTCCCTCCCAAAATCTAAGAGTTATTAGTTTGACAAATGCACATATGTCGATGTACAATTTTGGTCATTAATATCTTTATTTCTTTATTAGTAAAAATTATAAAAACTTGATATTTTGAAAATACTCATCAAAACAAATCAAACAAGATTTTATATGCTAATATTTATATCTATATATTATTATAAAAAAATGGTCAAACCAAGATAAATGAATAGTATCATTTAGTCAAAATAGTTTTTATATTTTGAAACGGAGAAAATATATTAATTGGTTACGCTGATTTTTTATACTCTTATCTTCAATGCAATTTAGTACTCTTTTTTTCCAAAATATAAGTAAAAGTTAGTCAACAAAAGTGAATTTATTTAGTCCAAATCTTTAACCAGATACATCCAGTTTTTTTGACTCATTTTTACTTATATTTTGGAACGGAATGAGTACTTCCCATTAAATGTTTGCACGGTTACCTATACTCCTCTTATAGTCCACATTAAATTTTTGCACATGTTTCTTATACTTCTCTCATAAAGTATTACCCAAGGTTAAACCGGACCGGCCGGTCGGACCGTGAACCGGTCATAAAAATGGTTCAATTTTGAGCAAAAAACGGATAGGAAACCGACCGGCAAAAAAACGCGTGAACTGGGGTCGGACCGGGTCGAACCAGCGAACCGGTCGGACGGTTCAAGCGGTTTTGCAGGTTTTTTTTTTTTTAAAAAAAAAGGGCAAAACGACGTGTTTTAATTTATTTATTTAAAAAAAAAATCTGAAACAAAACAACGACGTTGTAGGAATAGGAAAGATTTTTGTTTTTCATCTATTTTTCATTTGGTTTGAATTATAAATTTTATTTTATTTTGACTTGTGATATTTTATCTTTTTAATGTGTGAAATTATGAAATATTGAGCAATTATTCATATATATTTATTTATATATTAATTAAAAAATATATTTAATTAAAAACGGTTCGACCCTCATTGAACCCGGTCCGACCAATTGAACTTTGAACCGGTGACCTCGCTGGTTTGATGACCGGTCCGGTTCTGACAACCTTGGTATTACCAACGCAAAGTTGAATTTATTTATTTTTTTGTTAATTTAATTTTATGAAATCACTTTTTTAACATCAAATTTTCAAAGAGCTATAATATTACTCCCTTAGTCCCATTTTATAAGAGTTACTTTGACTAAAATGTGCTATTCATTTATCTTGTTTTGACCGTATTTTTTTAATAATATATAGATGTAATATTAGCATATAATAAGATCTTCTTTAATTTATTTTGATGAGTATTTTCAAAATATTAAGTTTTTATAATTTTTACTAATGAACAATTAAAGATATTAGTGATCAAAATTGTATATTAACATACGTACAGTGGTCAAACTAGATCCTATATTTTGGGACGGAAGGAGTATGTTATATGATATAGTCTATTGGACCCTAGGATATCTAGTAGATAAATAAATATATGATTGAGCATGACGTGACGTCTCTTAAATGAATCTAAACAATTAATTATCATGATAATAAAAACAAGAATCAATTGACAAAAAAAATTAGTTAATCAAAATCTGAAATTACTTTTGTCAAAACATCTTACTGTAGTAGTTCTTAGAAATATATAAATAAATAAATAAATAAATAAATAAATAAAAGAAAGTTTTTAACATAATCAAGTGTCAATATCATTATTGTTCTCTTGAATCATTTGTAAATTAAGAGGAGGGGAAATTTTTAACTAATAAGTGACAATAAGAGCCATTCCACAATTGTCTTATAAGAAATTTAAATACTTTTTTTGGTACAGAAATTTAAATTCTATATACTTTAAGGTTATACTCCCTCCGGTCACATTTATAAACAAAAAAACACTTCAAATTTTGGTCACTAATATAAGCAAAAATTATAGGCAAATAAATTATTGTGCTGGTGAAGTCAACCGTCAAATAAATCAAAGTATTAATTATCAAAGAAGTTGCTTTTTTGTCTTTAATTTTATTTAAAAGTTATACTCCCTCCGGTTATTATTATAAGCAAATTTGACTTTTTTAATACATTGGAAGAGTAATGTATTTGGTTCACAATATGGACTACATACATCACTTTTTCGATGTACCAAAAAAGTCAAATTTGCTTATAATAGTGACCGGAAGGAGTATTACAATTACTAAAATATTTTATAATATACTTTATTAATTTTGCATTGAGACTCTACAATCATCTTAAAAAATAGAACAATTAATGAGGCTAATTTTGGAAAAATAACATTAAATAAAGTTGATTTTAGTAATTTGTACTTATATTTAAGGCCAAAAAATTTTGTTGACTTTTGCTTATAAATAAGGCAGGACAGAATAATCAGGAATAGTCAACGGTCAATTTAATGACATTTAATATTTTATCAAAAAAGTTTGGTCAATTTTTTTTTGTTGACCGCAACATTATGATTTCTCTCGAATCATAACTATAAAAAGAGAGATCAATACTAAACTATGATCCATCATTGTTTTACAAGATAATTGAAAAAATGATGAATATACTATTCATTTTCATGTATTTGGTGGCTTGCATTACCGGCCATCGAATTGATAGTATGCAAAACTCGGTGAAAGAGAATTTGGACATAGAGAGAGAGCTAAAGCTTATTAATAAAACTCCAGTCAAGAGTATTCATGTATATTGCATACTCATCTTATATGATTCTTTATGTTAACTTGATTTTACTACATGCATGGTTTACTAATTGTTCTTTTGTTTGATTATGATTTCTATAGACAAAATATGGATACATTGTTGATTGTATTGATATTAATAAGCAACCAGCTTTTGATCATCCATTACTTAAGAATCATAAGTTGCAGGTATGCTCTCAAACGACAAAAATATAAATACATGTTATTTTTATTATTCTAATATTTGCTTTGGTAACTATATATATATAGAGAAAACCCAACTTTGCAAATAAAATCAGAAAAGATAATGTGATGAAATCATCAACGTCTGAGGCTATATTTGGGCTTGACGAGAAGGACCAATGTCCAAGTGGAAGTGTTCCTATTAGGAGGACAAACAAAGATGAACTCATCCGAGCCAAATCATATTTTAGCAATGTTCTACTTCAAAATTCTCCTGGTTTTCATGTAAGTTTATGTACCTATCAATTTTTCTTAAAAACATTGAATTAATTTGATGATGATGAATACATTTTATTAATTAATTTATAGGTTGCACAAGTAACACTCCGAACCGTGCCGAAATATTTTTCTTATTATGGAGTTGGTGGAACAACTAGTGTTTATAATTTAAAAGTTGAGAAAGATCAATCAAGTACAGCTATGATGTGGGTTCTAAAGGGAGATAACGATAACTTGAATTTTATCGGTGTTGGATGGCATGTGAGTTTCATTTTGTTCATTTGTATGTATATATATATATATATATATATATATATATATATATATATATATATATATATATATATATATATATATATATATTTTTTAATTTTTTATTTGTGTGTATGATTTGTCAATTTGATATTGTGTGTGTATATTCATTGATCTTAGGTAGCTCCATATATATACGAGGATGATGCAACTCACCTGTTTACAGTATGGACGGTAGGGATTTTGGTTACCGGACCATTTTATTTTCTTTCTTACAATTTAGATTTTATAAATTCTACAATGCTTTTTTCAAGCTTTCTTTACATCTGCGGTTAATTATAAAAATACAAGTTTCATTTCTTTGATATATGTTGTTAAAAAATACCAGACAGATAATTTCAATACTGGATGTTTCAACTTGCTATGTTCGGGTTTTGTTCAAACTAATAAGAAAATCTACCTTGGTGGACGATTCGACGATACATCCATCTACGGTGGAGTGATGACTGAAATCGCATTATCTATTATCCAGGTCAATTTTATACCCTAAAACTTCCCACAATAAGAAACGACGGCTATGTCATATTCACTAATATAGTTTGTCGATGTATCCAGGATCCCGAAACAAAAAATTGGTGGCTAAGTATTAAAAATCAGAATTTTGGATATTTTCCGGCATCTTTATTCTCCAATTTGACCTCTGCGGATCAAGTTGGGTGGGGTGGTCAAACAACAACTTCTCCTGGTAGTCCTAGTCCTCCAATGGGTTCTGGATATTTCCCTGATAATGTATTTAATCATGCATGTTATTTTAGGTATGTTACATTTCAAAATGACTCCAGACAAAACTATGGACCTGAAGATTATTTGGTAGATACATTCTCTGACAAACCTAATTGTTACTCAGCTGAATTCTATGGCAATGAAAGAAGCGATGTTGGATATTGTCTCCAATTTGGAGGACCTGGGGGTAGATGTAGTGATTAATTTATATTATTATAAACTTTTTGCTGATATTTGAATATAAATAATATTATATTTATATCAAAGTTTTTAAATATTTATGTCATAATCTTGTTTATTTTTAACTTAAATTAGCTAAAATCTATGTTATTTAGTTTGCAAATGATTTACTTAAAATAATTTGGTCTCTAAAATACAATCTCGTACTTTTTATTAGTAGTCACGAGTAGTCACTAGTACAGTAAAGAGCCATTTATATTATTTAAATAAATATAAATAATGAATTTGTTTGAAAATTGAAGGATTATTATTATTATTTTATTTTTTTGCATTGAAATTGAAAGATTATTTAAAATAAGTTTAATTGTACTTTTGGTATCCCTATTTTGCAAGATCCACGATTATGGTCCTCCTATTTTAAAATCAAACAATTTTGCTCCCTTTTTTGATTTTGTTTGCATTTTTGGTCCCCCACCCCATTTTTTAACAAGTTGTCAAGAAAAATGCTTATGTGGCAATACCATGTGGCAAATTAGGATTACACATCAACCAATATAATTTTTTAATTACAAATATAATTTAGAACAATTAAATAATTATAAAACACATAAAATAAACAATTAATAATTATAAATCAAATCTTTATGTATAAGACAAGAAATAAAACAATGCAACACCAAGATGATGAACAACACAATGTCGTATTATAAGACAAAGAAATCACAAAAGAAAAATTTAAATATATGCAAAACTCACTTATTTTAATAATAAAAGAGGGAAAAACAATTTAAAGAGGATAATTTTGGGTAAAAATTTACCATATACCACCCTCTACTGGATGTAGAAGAGGAGAAACCAAAATAAAATAGAATTGGGGTGGCTGTGAAAAAGTTCCTAAAGCCAACCATAGAAAGATGATAGAATATTTATTAAGGGTTAAAGAATGATTCTTAAAATTAAGGGTGCGTTTATTTGCGTGGGAGGAGGAGTCGTTGGTAGAATGTTGTGCAATGTTGGAAATTTTGTTGTTACGGGCTACCGTACCGGATCAGTGGACATGACAACTTGATCCTGATGATGGTTACACAACCCAAGGAGTTTACCATATGTACATCTTACCTCTGCTTCATCGATACTGCTTAAGGATGTTATAATTTGCATTAAAATAGTGTCTGTCGTTGTTTGCTTGGAGAATGTTAAATAACAGATTACGTACCGACAAATGATAATTTGATTCGACGATATGTGGTGCTCACTAACGGTGCACTTTGCTCGGGAGGATGTGGTATTGGTGAAGACGTGGATCACTTGATGGTAGGATGTTTCAATTTTCATTTCTTTTGGAGCAAAATTATAAATTGGTTAGGTGTTCCTGGTCGGCCTTTTTCTACTGTTATTACGGAACAAGCGGCTCAATTTTGTATAACTTCGTCTTTGTTCGGCAAGGAGGCAGATACGTGGCTTCAAGTAATTTGGTTTGCTAGTTGTTGGTATCTTTGGAAAGCTAGAAGAAGAAAAAAACAGGGTACATATGTTCGCTCAAAAAAACACATCTCTAGAGGTTATGGTTGAGAAGGTGAAAGTGCTATCTTGATGGTGGCTGAAGTCGCGTAATTTTTTTTTTGTTATCTCATGCACATGTGGTTGACTAATCCTCTATTTTGTTTATGGACCGGGTTAGCAATAGATAATTGTTTGACTGTAGCCTAACTTTATTTTGTGTTGTAAATATTTTTGTTAGGCACACCTTGTGTTTAATCTTTTAATATATTTCAATTAGCTTCTTCAAAAAAAAAATATTTTGTGGCATTAAAAAAAAAGAGATATATATTAACCGAATAATCTACTCAGCACAAGGTGTGTCGAAAAGACTACAAAAGATTACACAATGATAAAAACAAGTAACAACATGAGAACTAATATATGCCTAAACAAATACACGGGCTCGACCACCAACTATGGTAGTTTGAGACTAAATTAAAGTTCATAGTCTTTAACCACTGATAAGAATAAAGTTTGACTTTATCCAACGATTGAGGTATGGATCACTCTGAATTTTTGAATAGTCTCTGATTTTTTTCATTCCACACAACCCACACACTTACGACCCAAATGAGCTGCATGAAAGATCGTCGCGTACGGAGACCACCTAAAGAGAAAGTAAACTGAATAAAATGGTTTGATAAATAACACTATTAAATGAAATGGGCATTATTTAACATTGACACCGTCACACAATTAAATAAATGATTTTGGCTTGAAAAAGTTTAGATATAGATTTAAAAAGAAAATTAAAACTACTTTTTGTTTATTTACTATACCTTCGTTTTTTTTAAGAAAATAGATATTCTTCAAAAGCTATTATAGTTTATATTTTGGGGTTAAAAATAATTTTATTTACAAAATAATTTTCTAAAAAATCTATTACAAACACTATCAAAATAATATAATAATTTTTTAAAAAAAAAATAGATTTTTTCTTAAAAATTCCAAAACAAAGTGACCATTAATTCACCACTCGTAGTCTGATTCCAAACATCTTTTTTGGATAATGCAAAATATATATATATATATATATATATATATATATATATATATATATATATATATATATATATATATATATATATATATATATATATGTTCTATGGTAAAGTGAGGAAACAGGACTTTAGCGATGTGTATGATAGAGTCTCCTCGAAGCTAGCCTCCTGGAAAAGCAGATTATTAAATAAACCAGGTAGGGTAGTGTTGGCTAACTCCGTCATCTCCTCACTTCCTGCCTATCATATGCAAGTTCACTGGCTTCCGCAAGGCATGTGTGATGATTTGGACAGAACTGTTAGAAGATTTATCTGGAAAGGGACTGGAGACACGGGTATGCACCTTGTTGGTTGGGATAAAATCACTCAACCACGTCGTTTTGGTGGGCTAGGAGTCCGCATTACTCGATTCCAAAATGTATCCCTTCTTGGTAAACTTGTGTGGGAAATAATTAACTCTCCTGATAAGTTATGGGTATCGCTCTTCACTGAAAAGTATCTAAAGGGTCGGCAAATATTTAATGTGTCAGTTGCGGGTGGTTCATTTATTTGGAATTCTATGATCAAAGCACTTCGGCGGCTAAAGGATGGCTTTACTTTTAAGATTGGTGATGGTAATACGAACTTTTGGTTTGAACCTTGGTTGCTCAAGGAAAGACTAAGCTCTGTTGTCCCGTTTGTTGCTATTCAGGACACGCAAACTAAAGTTAATGAAGTATGGTACAACGACAGGTGGAACTTGGAGACACTCTACACCAATATTCCAGATGACGTTAGAAGTGTCATTCTCTCGCTGAAACCTCGAGTGGTTAGAGATTTGCCGGATGTTTGGGTTTGGAAGCATGCAAGTACAGGTATTTACTCTCCTAAAGAGGCCTATGATTGGCTTTTAAAGCCTCAGCCAATCACAACAATCACAGTAACTGGAAGTGGATATGGCAGCTGAGGCTTCCTTCAAATATCCAATTTTTTGTGTGGCAAGTGTTACATAATTCTATTCCCACTAAAGACGTGTTACATCACCGTCGAGCCTGTGACTCAAACATGTGTCCTAGATGTTCAGATGCGTCCGAAACTATATTCCATTGCTTGTTTGATTGTACTGAAGCACGTTGTATTTGGAATACCATTGGTCTGCATAATCTGATTCCGAATTCGACAATGGACGAGTTGTTTAACTGGTGCAGACAGGTTTGTTTGTCCCATGGCATTATTAGCATCATTATTATGTGGGTGATTTGGAAAGCACGAAATGATTTCATTTTCAACAACAAGAGAACGACGGTGCAAGAAAGTATTACTCAGATTCAGTCGCTGTTGTCCGCGTGCACTGCAGCTTTCGGAACACATGTTTTGGCCTCTCCTCATACGGGCACTGCGCGCCTTGTCGCCTGGTCTCGCCCACGTGAAGGTACTGTGTGTCTTAACGTTGACGGAAGTCTCTTAGGATCGTCAGCAGGTTTTGGTGGTCTTATTCGCGATACCAACGGACTGTTCCTTAAAGGCTTTTATGGCACTACATCTGAAGCAAGCGTGTTATTCGCAGAAATATTGGCTGTGCTTAACGGGCTTGATTTATGTTGGGTGAATGGCTTTAGAAACATTGTTTGTTTCTCTGACTCCTTGCAAGCCGTGACTTTGATTAAAGAGGGGGTGTCACCGCATCATCGTTTCGCGAATGAAATCCAAAGTATTCAGCAATTGATAAGCAAAGATTGGAGTGTTGTGATTGAGCATACCCTTCGGGAGGGGAATGCCTGTGCGGATTGCTTGGCCAAGATGGGAGCTTCCTCAAACTTGTCGCTTGTGATTCTTAACACACCCCCGACTGGGTTATATGTTGTTTCCGAGGTTCAAAAATCGTTAAAAATAATTTTCAGTCACCGAAGAGATTACTGGATTGAGTTGCGGGTCGATAAGCTCTCTTTAAGACGTTTCGCGGCACTGCCAAAAATTGTGCAAGGCAAACGATCAACCACGAAGTCCCCAGGATAAAACAGGTCAGTTCTACTGATACCGATAAATACTGCACTGTAGATATCGGGCAAGAATTACACCCTCAAATATGGTACTAAAACTATTGCGCTATGGTTTTAAGTCCATTCTGATATGGTACTATATGACCATTCTAATATGGTAACGAGACCATTCTTATATGGTAACTAAGACCATTCAAATTATAGGGAATATGGCGCTATGACCATTCTTAACTTTGAAGGAACTGTGATACTAGGATCACTTTTAAAACATAATAATACTAATACTAATACTAGTATTACTCACCCCTAAATAAGTTTATTATTCTTTAATCAAATCAGTAACAAAACATCAAACAAATATTTCTGATTACCATAGCCTAATAAAGAAAGTAGCTAAATTAATAGGCCTAATTCTCCGATTTCAATTTAATACGACATAACTCACTTAAACTCAAACCAACATTGTTTTTTTCGGTCGATTTGTATTGTCTCATGATTTTATACAATAAAATTACAGAAAGTCTTTTCTAATAATAAATGACCTAATTCATATGCATGTTAATCATCAATTCATCATGCATCACAAATAGAGATATGCATTATTGAGAGAACTATGCTATTCAACTCAATAATGAATAGAACTATGCTATTAATTAAAATCAATAAAGAATAACTCATAGAATGAACAACTCACATCAATGGGTTGAACTTTTGTGGTGCTGGAAAAGAAGACTTGCATCCATCGGCAAGATATTGGGGACGCAAGGTTTTGTTCCCGCCGTCAGACTCTATTTGCTCTACTAAGCTTAGCCCTTATATTTGGGGTGCTTTCTTATTAAAATAGATATTAATTATCAAAAGAAAATAATAATGCTTTATATAATGATAACACGTCCTTAATAATAGGAAGTAAAACTGCCACCACTAGTTTCCTATAAGATTGAGATCATGCTCATGACTTAGTAAAAAGTGATGTGGCCGAATATTAAGGAACACATGCTCTTAATTTCTACTACTCTTACTAAGATTTAGTAATTCCAAGTGAATTTCTACGACATGAGTCTACTTGCATTATTTTTATTCTCAAAATACACATTAATATATGATACATACTAATATGTTCTAGTACCCGATGTGGGACTTAAACATTTTATTTTCAATTCACACATAATGTGTTCCTTGTTCCAACAATCCCCCACTTGAATTTAAAATAAAATTCCAAAATAGCGTAGGACGCTTCTATAAGATTGTGCATAAGCAAAGGTGACGCTTGTCTTGAACCTTCACATAGCGAGTAAGAGCCCGATTCAACAAGAGTGACGCTTGTCTTGAACTCTATCTCAGATTTTTCTCAAACTCGCACACAACCTTTCCTAAGGTGTATCTTAAAAGCCCGTGCTTTAATGGCCCTGCACGTGTATCTCAGTTTCATGAACGCTCTAGGAGTTCGCCCCAAAACTCCATAGGAACCGGCCTCAGTTCCACATTCATATAGGTGGGTCTATCTAAAGTACCCCTGAAGCTAGGTACTCCTCTGATCCAGAGTATAGATCTCATTAAGAGTTTCTATTACCTCATCCTTTTCGCTTCAGGATTCATGCCTCTTATAATTGCATGATCATTCCCTATTACTCACGACTTGTTGTTTACCCATTGAAACCTAATTCTTGGGATCTCCAGTCTTTTAGGTTGGGTTACCATCATAAGTAATTCTCAGTAGGCATTAGTCCTATCTTCTTAGATGTATTATGGACTTCATTTTTAGCTATTCCTTTCGTCAAAGGATCTGCTAAACTTTCATCAGTGTGTACATCACCCATTCTTACAGCTCTTTTTGAGAGTAACTCTCTCACTACGCTGTGTTTACTTCTTATTTGACGTCTCTTATCGTTATAATAACGATTCTCAATTTATGCAATAGCCGCGGTACTATCGCAATGGATCAACACATCTGGCATAAATGATTCCTTAAAGGAATTTCAGCTAGCAAGTATTTTAACTACCTTGCTTCTTCACTAACAATCGTTAATGTTATCATTTCAGAATTCCATAGTGGACTGAGCCAATATGGTCTATTTCTTTTATTTCGAAGATACAATTTCTCTACTATACTAAATATAGTTACTAGATGTTTTGGAATCATATGATAATATATTCCAATCTACATCATTGTGTCCTTCAAACACAACAGAGAATCTCTGCTAATTATGTAATTTGAGATTCATGGTCCTTTTAAGGAATCTCATGAACTTCTCAATAGCATATCAATGCTCATAATTAGGTCTACTAAATCTACACAACTGTATCACGACGTATGCAATGTCGGGTCTAGTACAATTAGTGACATACCAAATGCAGTCGGCAATGCTTTCATATTCTGATTGTCTTACACTTTCAATAGTGTTCTTCCATAGTTTTTACACTTGGATCATATAGTATGCAAACAAGTTTGCAGTCAGTAAATATATTTCTTTAAAACCTTCTCATCATTGTGAGATTGATTTAAGGAAATTCTCATTTATGAATTAGTAATCTCAATAACTAAGATTAAATCTACTTTTTCAAACTCTTTCTTATCAAAGTTGTTAGACAACAATGATTTCATTTCATTCACAACATGAATGTTTGCTCTAAACATGTAAATCATTTACATAGAGACTTATGATAATGCAAATGCTATTTACTAGTTTATAGTAAATATATTTGTCACTTTCATTCACTTTTAATTCATTTGATATCATGAAATTGTCAACTTTTCATGACATTTCTTATGGCTTATTAAAGACCATACAAAGTACTATATGACTTATAGACTTTAATTTTCTTGCCACCCATGAGTTACAAAATATTCAGGTTGTTCTAAATAAATTTCTTCTTCCAGTCACGGTAGAAACAAAGGAAAAACAGTTTTGACATCCATCTGGTGTACTATTAAATTATAAATAGCATCAAGAAAATTTAGTACCACTATGGATGTTATTCTTGTGACAGGAGAAAAATTATTGAAGAAATCTATATTTTTTCTTTATCTAAAACCAATGGCTACAAGGTGAGCCTTGTATTTATCAAGAGTTTCATAAGTTTTTAGATTCTTTTTCAAAATTCATTTACAACTCATTGGTTTGTACTCAGGAGGCAATTCTTTCAAATGTCAGGTCTTGTTAGTCCCTAAAGAATCTATCTTCTCTTTTATGGCCTCTTGCCATATATAAGCCTTCAAGGAAGACAACACTTCTTGTTATTGGAGTCTCGCCAGATGAAGTTTCTTGTCGTTTGGTCAATGCTATCACATATGCTTTGAGGAAGCCAATAAACCTGCATGTAATAATTAGGGATGGAGGAAAGAACCGAAGAGGCGAGAGCCAATCTACCAGGCTTGTTTAAAAGACGATTCTTCCAAGAAGCGAGCCAAGATTGCATGTTATTGATGATGAAATGGAAGTCGTTACGCTTGGCTCTCCCTTTGAGGATAGGGAAGTCAAGATACTTGTCAAAAGAAGTAGTGCTCCTTATGCCAGATATTGAAGTAAGCTTATTAATTTTAGCTGGAGGAGTACCTGTAGAATAGAAAGCTCTTGATTTAGATAGATTAATCTTCAACCCCAAGGCATTTCCGAAACGCTCAAACAAATCGGTGATGAAGCGAATTTGAGAATTCTTGGCCTTAGTGAAAAGGAGGACGTCATCTACAAAGAGGAGGTGAGACAAGCGAGGGTCGTTGTCGGAAATATGAATAGGGTGCCAAGCTCTTTGTTGGACGACATCGTTGATGGCAACTGAGAGCTTTTCCATACAGAGGATAAAAAGATAAGGTGATAGAGGGTCGCCTTGTCTGAGACCATGTGCTGGCTTAAAATGAGGCATTTTGTTACCGTTCCAAAGGATAGAGTAAGTTGAGGAAGTAATGCAATGCATGATAAGCCGAGTAGTGATATCCGAAAAGCCGAAGTCTTCAAGGCAAGATTGAAGGAATTTCCAGTTAACATTATCAAAGGCTTTCTCAAGGTCAAGCTTGAAAGCAACATAACCTTTCTTTTTCTTTGATCGCCGCATGAAGTGAATGATTTCTTGTAAAACAATAATATTACTAGCAGTACCTCTACCTGGCAGAAAACTGCTTTGGTAAGGGCCAATAATAGAATCAAGAAGAGGCCTGAGACGTTGTACAAGAACTTTGGTGATGATCTTGTAGACAATGTTACACAAGCTTATCGGTCTGAAGTCTTTGAAAGTATATGGGGGGTCGATTTTTGGAATGAGGGAGATCAAGGTTTCATAAATGGTTGGATCGAAGTATCCTGATTGGAAGGCTGATTTGACGAGATTAAAAATGTCGTCACCGAATATATGCCAATATTGTTTGAAGAAAATGCATTGGAAACCGTCAGGACCCGGAGCCTTGTAAAGTTTCATAGAGTTTAAGGCAATTGTCACATCCTCTTTAGTGATCGGTTTGGTAAGGGAGATTTTGCCTAAATCGTCAATAGTTGGGTGGCTACCGTTGGTGAAAGAGGGGGTAGTATTATGCTAGTTGCTACAAAAAAAACTTTTGTAGTAATGTTGTGCCTCTTGTTGAAGGATGGAACTGTCAGATGTCCAAATACCATTAGGGAGCTGAAGCCGATGGATTCTATTACGCTTTCTTCGAATGATAGTTTGAGCATGAAAACAAAGAGCTGTTTTTGTCCCCGAATTTGACCCATTGTTCTCTAGATTTTTGATAACAGAGCATTTCTTCTTGGAAGAGGATGTGATTGTACTCATGCTGAAGGTCCTTTTCAAGGAGAACGTGGTGAAGGGAATCCACACGTTCAAGATATTTTTGAATGCCTTTAAGTCTGCTTTCAATGTGTCTCTTTCGTTTGAAGATGTTACCAAAAACTTCATGATTGAAAGAGATAGAGTCTGGCCTGACATTGTTAAGAGCAATAATAGTGTTGTGGTTGGATGATTTCCAGGCTTTATCGACCAAAGCAGAGTAGTCTTTATGATCTATCCATGCAGCTTCAAAGTGAAAGGGTCTGGGACCGGAGGCTAGCGGCACGCCTCCAAAGCGGAGGAGAAGAGGATTGTGATCTGAGTGAAATCTGCAGAGAATCTCAACAAAAGCTTATGGGAAGGCTAGGCGCCACTCAACATTAGCAAGACCCCTATCAAGCTTCTTTGAGAGAATGCGTAAACCATTATGGTTACGATGCCAAGTGAAAATGCCTACTGTGGTAGTAAGGTCAAGGAGGTTACAACTATCCATAAAGTTGGTGAAGACAGCAGCTCTAGAGTGTTGGAAAATGCCCCCTCTTTGGTCACTAGTAGTTTTATTTATTCAAAATTATTAGTGGCCATTAAATTGAAGAAGCAATATTGTATACAAGGTTTCCTGTTTCTATGTGACACACCTCACAGTGTTTCTAGATATTGAAAAATTATGTGCAGTTAAATGTGTAGAATTGAGGGAACTGGAAATTTATTTTGCATAAAATTGAATTACATAGATGTGTATAATTCATAGAAGATTTGTAAAGCTGAAATTTCTTCATGTGCACTTCACCTTGTTTAAAATGGTTTTTTAATGTGGGGTTTATCTCATTACGGTCAAAATTTATTTTGAGTATAATTGAGAAGTTTATGGATAAATATTCTGTGAAGTGTATGATTGAGTAAATATAAATTGATGTAAAAGTTTTGTATATCTTTTTTTTTTTTTTTTTTTTTTGGCTTTCGCACTGGTTCCGACCCACCAAAGGTGGACGACTAATCCAGCTCGTGCGTAGAGGCATGCGCACTGGCCAAGCGTTGTTCCCCCTGGGAATCGAACCCGATATTCCCCGGGTACGTCCTTAGAAGGAGCTCCTTGCCACTTGAGCCCAATCAACTTGGTTAAGTTTTGTATATCTTTAATCTTTATGATACTTAGCGGTTCACAATTTATATTGTCCATTCAAGTGATGCACTAATATTAGTTTCCACTAAAACATGTAAATTTGTAGAGCATTGTTGAAAGCAAATTTCGGAGATATAATATTGAAAAATTCATAGAGTTACATATGTGTTTAAAAATATTGTCGTTTAGAAATATTCTAAGTAGACCTGAACATGAATGTGATTCATAAAATATTTTTGAGATATCATAAACTATAATATGGTATATTGTGGATTATCCATTGTATTAAAATAATACAATGATGTTTAGAGAAATTGTGAATTATCCATTGTATATAATACAATGATGTTTAGTGAAATTTGTTTATGAGAAAATATATCTCTATGTGCGGAATTATAAATTGTCCTTATTGAGGGAGCACTGTCACTTGAAATAATTCAAGTAGACCTGAATAAAATTCACCTGTATTATCAAATATGGGGGTGTTGTCGTTTGATAGTCTTTCAAGTAGACCTTATAATAAATCAAATCTTGAGCTTGAATTTTAATTTCTCATTTGTGGAGATGTTGTCACTTAGAATTTATCTAAGTAGACCTGATGAAATATATTATGAAAGTTAGTTTGACAATATATGAGATATTGCTTAATGTGATGAACCATTGTATTAAAATAATACAATGATGTTAATCGAATATAAGAACCGATGAGAATAAAATCAATAAGTGAATTTAATTGTTCTAAGTGAGAATGTTGTTGCTTAGTTAACTAAGCAAAGATGTAAAGTTTTATCGTGGAGAACAAGTTATTGTTATAGACTTGAATAAATATATGAGATTGATTGACTTAGAGACGTCTTAGTCAATATTACTTTATGAAAGAAAAATGTCTTCATCATTTGTATAAAGTACGGATTGAAAAAGTCCCTGGGATGAAATAATTTTGTGATACATCGAGGGGAATTGGACTTTAGCCAATTGAAATCAACAAGTGATAGGAACCCAACTTTGTGATTGGAGATCCCATGAATAAGGTTCATATATGTAAGAACAAGTTACTTGTTAGATCTGCTAGCACAAAAAATTAGCTAATTAATTTTTGTCTTAGTCCTTTTCCTATAGTGTGAGTGAGAAAGTGATAGACACTGCATTATTGAGAGGTTAAGCTTACTATATAAAGCTTTTAATGAATTTCATATCCCTTATGGGTGGTGTATAATTTGCAGCATACACTTGATGAAATCACCTATGTGAGTGTCAAGTGGGGCCGCTTGTATGAGATCTTGGCGAAATCTCTAGAGCACTCATGAAAGAATCCAGGCATGCGTACGACCTATTCGCGCAACACAGCGGCAACAACAAGAACTGTGGGGTGTAATGCGATTGATATACCGCTAACATACACTAAGTATCATTGGTTCATATAGCTTGCTACACCAATGTTACTGTGTGTTAAGTACTATCAGTCTAGGACTGGTACATATAGCTAGTTTGATGCATTACATGTTAATTCAGAAAATGATTTTGAGTACTCTTTTAAACTTTAAAATAAATTGTGGGGGATTGTTGTACATTTTGTACATATAATTTATTTTAAAGTTAATTATTATATAATGATTAAATTAATTAATTTACTCTTTGACCAAGTCATGTTAATATGCACGTTTTCTTTTAGATTGTAACTTGCAGTTACTTGGTTTCAACACTGATTATTAGGATTTTTCGGTTATGCTTGCAACAATATCTTTTGTTTTTTTTAACAGCAAATCTATTATTAACCAGGTCTCTGCACAAGACGAACAGAGACCGGTAAAAAATTAAATACATAACAAGACGCCGTATATATGCGGAACGCCAAAAATAAACACCAAAACAAAGGGTCATGAGTATATAAATAATATCTTTTAATTATTTACATGAGTATATAAATAATTACATGAGTATAAACAAAAAATACTTTTGAAAAGTGAAATGATTAAATAAGGGTATATTAGGAATAGTAAATAAGGGTTAAACGCCACAAATTGCAACAATATCTTTTAATTACATGAGTATATAAATAACTTAAATTTCCTCTTATAACTAAAAATAAATAATAAATTCTTCCTAAATAATATTTTCCTATGAATATTTGTTGGGTTATCCTAAAGTGGGAACAAAAAAAAATTTGAAAAGAAAAAAAAAGGGTCATGTTTTTGTGGGCTTGGCCCACGTGACTTGTGTGTGTGTGTGTGATGATATAAAAGGATATATGGAATCCTAGTTTACGTGTGAGTTGCAAGAGTGGCAACAAAAGAATTGCAATTTTGTGAGAACAGTGAGTGTGCGTAAGAAAAAAAAGTCCGCCCCACTGTGAAAGAGGAACAGAGAGCAAGACGGGAGAAGAAGAATATCGGTGCACGTGACCAAAGTGTGTTACCAAACGTTTTCTGTTTTGGCTGAAATTTGAGTACGTTGTTTCTTCACTTTGTTAATTACTTAATTAATTGTTCTGAGTAGTTTATCTTGTGTCTATTTGGAATATCTACTAATTTATGAGATTTTTAACTTTTATGTTATTAGTTTTAAGGTTTGTCTAATAACATGTGCACATGTTAAAGTGGACAAAAGTGATTTTTTTTTTTTTATTGAAAAACAATAATTATTTATTAAAAATTTATATATTTAATACAAAATACACAAATTTCAATACAAATTAGTAGTATAGAAAACCTTTAGTTTTATAAAAACCGGACCGGCCGGTTCAATCAGGAATTAAACATGCGCCCGGTACCGCTCTGTTCAACTTTTAGGAGAACTAACTAAGATTTATATACATAGATTTATAGTAATACATACTTAATGGATTATTAAACTATTACCATATAAAGTTCAATACTTAAAGACCCCAATATATCTAATACATATTTATAGTTTTCTACTCTTTTATTGTTATTATTATTTATGTTGGTTGTGGAGGATAAATAATTATTTCCATGGAATTGTTGGTTCCATTTTAACAAACACGATAATTTTATTTCCAACTTTGGATTTCCAGAAAATATGTTGAGAATTCATGAAACAAACACTTCCATTATACTCTTTTATGTTATAAGTTATTTTAAAAGTAAGTTATTTTGTAAAATTATACATGATCGTGTTGACCAGAATGATGCGACTTCGCCGGCGTTTTGCGGTGGTTGAGAGCGTTTGAGACCCCTGTTGGAGCGGAGGGGGGTTGTGTACCTGCAGGCACTCCGACGCTCAAGTCAGTATGTGTGTAAGGTTTTCTTAGCTATCAAATGCGTACCTTGCAAATGAAGTGGAGATGCATATATATAGCCCCCAGCGCTGGGCTAAGGCCCTTGATGGCATTAATGGCCATCAAGTGGCTGCCGGAAAACGGCTTGGAGGCCTTGATGTGCAGTAAATGCTCATCATTCCGGTTTACGGCCGTTACAATACGCAAGGGTATCTGACCGTTAGGACGTGCTCGGATGGTATGTATGTTCGACACCCTCTGATGCTCGAGCTCTAAGCTCGGCCCAGAACAGGAGCCCCCCAAGTCGTTATGCTCGTAGGCGAGGGTAATGACTTGAAGCTTTATCGATTCATCTCGATTTGTCGAACATAAGAGATCCGAGTTGGACAGCTGAATTTTCGCAGTGTTCCCGTGGTCAAAGTCAAACTTTGGAAAGGGAAAATCGTTTATTCCAAGTGGTCAATCCTAGGTATCTGTAGCCGCCTCTCGCATTTATGGGATGTCAGGTGTGGTGACTGGTCCTTTGGGTGGCAAGTTTTGCTATAAATACTTGCTTATCCTTTGGCTTCCCATATCCTGAGTTTGAAGGCTAGCGATGGATAATAGGGATTCCAAGAAGGTTGTTGCTGATGGTTCTGAGTCTCGAAGAGGGAAATAGAGAGTGGAAGTTCCTAAGCCTGCACCGGCTCGTTCTCAAAAGGGGAAAGAAGCTAAGGTGATGTTCCCTTCCTCGGATACTTCTGACACCTCAAGTTCCGACGAATCGGCGGATTTCATTGGGGCAATCGAGGAGTTCCTGAGGGCTCGTCAATCTCCCCACCGCTATCCTCCTGGCCCTGCCTCTGGTGAAGGAGGGTCTCAGGTTGGGAAAGAGGCTAAGATATGGCCAGAGGAGGTGTTGTGGACTGACTCGGATTCCGCGATTAGTTCAGGTTCCGAGCACGAGGATTAGGTGCTCGGTTCCCTTTGTAATCCTTTTCCCTTTGTAATGGACTATCATTAATAAAATAATTCTCTTTTGATTCCCCCGAGCATAATTTATTTGCACTCTTGCTTTATATATGCTCTTAATTTATTTGCACTCTTGCTTTATTCCGAGCGGACTTTTCGATCGAAAACCGGACTTCTGTTTCGAGCATGTTTTCGACTTTATGAATTTGTCGAGGAGCGCGGTATTCTCATTCGGTTGCTGCGGCCTTCCCCGTATTTTTGGCAAAGAAATAAGGGGAAGGATTCCGAGGATCTTGCGTTTCCTTATTTGGTCGCAATTTTCTCGGGATGTGGTGTCTTGGATTTCGCGAGATTTGCGCGAGCAGACGGGTGTGACTTGAAAGGACGAGTCGCTTCGTTTCCTTTCGCCACGTGTAAAGGCTATGCAATAGCACTCGAGTGGCTATCCTTTGAGATTTGAACTTCGAGGTCGTTTTGGACCGTTGGATTTTCGCGCCTTTTCGTTTCTCCTGAGATCAAATCTGGGCCACTTGATCGTGATTGATCCGGACCGTTAGATCGATCCTGTGGTTCAGACGGAAGCGGCGCGAATTTTCCTGTACGGATGCGTTGGCCTATATATAGGAGGGAAGGTTTTTCGTTTGAAACTTTACAGTTTCTCACCTACTTTCTCCATTATTTTGCCTTTCCGGTTCAAGCTTTCTCTTGGTGGTTTTGCTCTTCTTCTGCTCTTGTACTACAAACTCCTCATTCGCCTCTTCCTTTAATCAACAAGTAAGTGTTTTATCCTTTTAATCTTTGAAGATTTTGTTTGGATTTTACTTTAGATTGTTGTAAGTAGTTCACGCGGTAGGGGTTTTGTAATTTGGTTTCCTGTGTAGTTTGGGTAGCCCTTTTGATGGTTGTGGGTGGTGATTAGCACCCTTTTCCCCCCAAAAGAGGGGTTTTTCGCGGTTTTTACGGCGAGAAATCGCTTGTTTTCACCAACTGACGGTTGGGTTTTAGCTTAGAACAGTGTCGAGCACCATATGCATTTCGTGCTCGGTTGTTCACATGAATTTCGCGTTCGGAAAGATGATTTGTCACCTTTAGTTTCCGCGTAATCTTTTGTTTGAGATCCTCGCCCTTTCGCTTGATTTGGCGGTGGAAGGGTGGATTTGAATGTCGAATTCATTTTTCCTTCCTCTGCTTTTTCAGGTTTTCTAGATGGCTGAGGGATCTCAAAGTGACTTTACGTTCATAGATCAACAGCCTTCCTCCTCGATTCGCATCCGAGCTGACGTTTCGTGGGTTGCGGATGAACCCCGAGAGACGGAGTCAGTTTATCAGGGTTGCGAGAGTGACATCCCAGAGACGATGTGCACTGATATTCAGACTCCTCCTACCGAAGACTTCGAGGTGCGGATTCCCACTGCTCGCCACAGGATCTGCGGCAATTGGGCTTGGGGGACGATCCCCATGTACGAGATTGCGTTTAAGCATCTGGGAATTCGACTGCCCTTCACAGATCTGGAAGTGTCCATCTTTCGGCATCTTCGGTTAGCCCCTTCTCAACTTCACCCGAACTCGTTGGCCTTTATCAAGGCTTTCGAAAAGACTGCAGAGTATTTAGGCCTGGGCCCCACCTTGCCTTTATTCTTTTACCATTTTGGCCTTCAACGGAGCTGTCCTCGGGGGGAACAGGCGAAAGGGAAGCTCGCGAAGGGAGCCCTAGTACCGAGCACCAAGCATGGATGGGTTTCTTTGAGGCAACGGAAACGCCTCTTTGATATGTTCGACGAGTCGGTTCGGGGGTTCAAGTCCGTGTTTTATGGAGTTAGGCCAATCACGACGAAAGGTTGGAACAATTTCGTTCGTAGAGGGCATCGCATTGATGAGCTTGGGCAGGAAGTGCTTGATGAGCAGGGTCTCCCTATAGAGGAGGATTTTGCTAGGTTCCCGTTTTATTGGCGCAGGGATCATTATTCCATGTCGACCAAAGAATTTGTTTTTACGCTGGGAGCGTTGTCAGCTGAGGAGAGAGCTGATTATAAAAAATTATTAGAGTTTGTGGAGGGCTTGCCTCCGTTCCTTCTGAGTGACTCGAATGGCGAGCCTTTACTTGGGGAAGATGGTCGAAGGTTGACCTGCCCGAAGGTGATCGCTACGAAAGAGTTGCTCGCTTGCGAGACCTCGGAGGAATTGACCGTTTTTTGGAGTATGCTCATAGCTTTCTTTTATTTATTTTTACCAACTGTTATTGCTTTTTCTATTTGCTCGCCTTCTGTTTTGCTAACTAATGCTCTGATTTGTGTAGGTACAATGACTAGTGGATCTGCCGCTCTCCGCAAAGCTCGTGCTGCCAAGAACAAGAGGGAGGCGAGCAGTGCTGCTACAACTTCTTCTGCCCCTCAGTCTCCCACGGCTTCCAATGTGGATCGCTCGAAGAGGACTCGACTGGAGGAGGAAACCTCTTCTCGTCAGGATCACGTGGTTGTGGATCTTTCTGGCCAGGATGATCCTCCTCTTCCCGGTCCTCACAGGTTGACTGCCGGTGTTCCTGCTGACGATTTCGTCCTTCCTCCACTTTATGCTCATGAGAAACTGTTGACCGGAGAGACCAAAGTGAAGGTTGATCCGGCAGATGAGGCCATCCTCTCGGATATGGGTCCCGAGGGTCTCCGGACTGAAATTGCCGCTCAATCGATGGCTCTGCTCAAATTAGTCGGGGTGGCGACTTTTTTGAATGGCCGGGAATGCAAGTATCTGGAGGAAAGGGACGAAGCTCGCAAGGAGTTGCCGTTGTTGCAGCGGAGGTTGGCGGAATCCGAGGCCTCCTGCGAGGTGTTCAGGGAGGAGCGTAAGACCCTCTCGGCCAACCTTAAGGAAGCGGAGGATAGGCTCAAGACAGTTTCGGAGGAGAGGGACAGCGCCGTGCAGAAGGTTGAGGAACAGAAGGCTATGATTGGCGAGTTGACAGGGAAGTTGGAGAGGCTTCAAGTCACCGGAGTCGTTGAAGATCGGGAGAAGGAGCTCGATCCTCAAGGGGAGTATGCTTCTTCCTCTCGTGCTGATATGCTCGCCAAGATCCAAGAGCTTGAGTCGAACATGGTGGCTGCTGCAGCTTTTAGCTTCAACAACGCAGTGGCTCAGCTTAGGATTCTCAACCCTGGTTTGAACGAGGAGGGTTTAGATGAGGAGAAGGAGGTGAGAGATGGAGCTATTGTCACCCCTCCTGATGATGAGATGTAATCTTATTTTTCTCTTGTAATTAGTTTGCTTTCTTTTGGGCGCTTCGTTCGCCCTTTTGATGTATTAGACAATTATGGCCCCTCGGGGTCTTTAACTATCAGCACTTTGATTTATTCTCCTGCCTTTTCGCCTTTATCTCATATCTAGATTTAGGGTTTGTGTGGCGATGCTTTTAATTTCCTCTGAATGTCGAATCGATCGTTTGTACGCTCGACGCTTTTAAGCTTATGCGTTGATTGTCTTTTTGTTTGCGCTCGACTAATTTTGAGGTTTTTAACTTGGTAATTTTCCAAACATTCTATACGCCGAACTATTCGTTTTCTTCGCGCTAGTGTGTGTTTGGATGGTGGTCATCGTTGTGGTAGCTGGTACCATTAGATGCCGGGCTTAGAAGGTGCGGGGAACCATTCTAAGTGTTTGGAGATGTTAATCCAAACTAACAACGAGGAGAGGGGCTGTTGTTAAGCTTTCCTCCTCGGGGTGTGAACATCCCATCGCGAGCTGGGGTTCTACCGGGCGTGTACTATGACGATGGTGCCCCGTGGTCTAGAGCTTTCCTCGCCAACATCATCGAGCTCAATAACGTCTCGACTTTGTTTTGTGTTTTAAGATTCATGCCCGTACCTAAGCACTCCTCCGTTGTATAGGCGTGCTTCTCATGGGCGAAGACACAGCCTTCGTTGAGGGACGGTTTTGAACTTCTCTCAACTGTAGTATTGTTTGAGCTTTTCGGCATTCCAAGGTCGAGGAATTTCTTTTCCGTAAAGATCTTCCAAATAATAGGCACCGTTTTCGGTTTTGGCTCGAACACGATAAGGTCCCTCCCAATTTGCCGCGAGTTTACCCTCGCGAGAATCTTTTTGGTTGCGTCGGAGTACTAGTGTCCCAACGTCAAATTCTCGCTTGATGACCTTTTTGTCATGCCGTTTTGCTATTTTTTGTTTCAAAGTGGCTTCTCGGAGGGCTGCGCCGTCTCGGAGCTCTTCCAAGAGGTCGAGCTCCTCTCTGAGCATTTCATGGTTGTCTTCCCCTTCGAGGGGTACTTCTGTTCGGAAGGAGGATGCTCCGGTTTCTACTGGAATTACGGCCTCTGTTCCGTACGTCAGTCGGAAGGGCGTTTCTCCCGTTGTAGAATGTGGAGTGGTTCGGTAAGACCAGAGTACGCTGTGTAGCTCCTCTGTCCATTTTCCCTTTGCTTCATCCAACCTTCTTTTGAGTCCTCGTAGTATCACCCTATTTGCAGCTTCGGCTTGGCCGTTCGTTTGAGGGTGTTCGACGGAGGTGAAGTGTTGGGTTGTACCTATTTTTGCCATGAATTCTCGCACTTTCTTGTCCGTGAATTGAGTCCCGTTATCTGTAATGACGACTTGAGGGATCCCAAACCTCGCAAGTATATTGCGTTTGAAGAATCGCAACACGTTGAATGTTGTGATGTGGGCGAGAGGTTCGGCCTCGATCCACTTCGTGAAGTAGTCGACGGCTACTATTAGGTATTTATTTTGTCCTGCTGCCGTTGGAAACGGTCCTAAGAGGTCCATCCCCCACCAAGAAAACGGCCACGGGGACGATAGCGTTCTTAGCTCGTTTGGAGGGGCCAAGTGCATATCCCCGTGACGTTGGCATTTGTCACATTTTTTGACATGCTCTTTGGCGTCTGCTTGCATGGTAGGCCAATAGAATCCTGCTCGCAAGGCCTTTCTGGCCAAGGAGCGCCCACCGATGTGTTGACCGTTTATTCCTTCGTGGATCTCGCCGAGGATCGAGGCTACCTCGCTTTCCTCGACACATCTTAGCAGAGGGATGGAAAATCCTCGGCGGTACATTTTTCCATTTAGGATTACGTATGCGCAGGCTCTTCTTTTTACCTTAGCCGCCTCCTTATCAAGTGGGAGGTTTCCAGTGCTCAGAAATTCGAACACGGGTGTCATCCAGCTGTTGGCGTCGATCTCGCATATCAGGAATACCTCGGTGGGCTTTACTATGCTTGGTTTGGATAGCGTTTCCTGAATAAGTGATTGATTTCCGCCTTTCTTTTTCTTAGTGCTTGCGAGCTTTGATAAAATATCTGCTCTTGCATTGTGTTCGCGAGGAACGTGCTTGATTTCGGTTTGTCTGAATTTGGTTAATTTTTCTTTGATTAAGTTTAAATATTCCGTGAGTCGCTCGTCTTTTGTTTGGTATTCCCCGGTTATTTGTGATGCGACGAGCTGTGAGTCCGTGAATATTTTAATTTCCTCAGCTTCCATATCCTGAGCCAACCTTAATCCTGCCAAGAAAGCTTCGTATTCGGCTTGGTTGTTTGTGGTTGGAAAGGCGAGCTCGAGTGAAACTTCTATGAGCGCTCCTTCACCGCTTTCGAGTATGATACCCGCACCACTCCCCTGTGGATTCGAGGATCCATCTACGAAGATGGTCCATTTGTTTTTGTCCGGGGTAGATGGTGTGGTCATCTCGGCTATGAAGTCTGCTAGCACTTGGGCTTTTAAAGCCTTTCTGCTTTCGAAAAAGATTTCGAATTCGGACAACTCGAGCGACCATTTTAGCATTCGTCCTGTCATATCCGGCCTCGCAAGGAGTTGCTTGATCGGTTGATCAGTTCGAACCACGATGGAGTGAGCTAAGAAATAGTGTCTTAGCTTCCTCGCGGCCATGACTACTGCTAAGGCCGTTTTTTCAATCTGTAAGTACCGGAGTTCTGGTCCTTGCAGAGCCTTGCTCACGAAATAGACAGGTTTATGCCCTTGCTCGGTTTCTCTTATGAGAACAGCGCTGATGGCCTCCGATGCTACGGCGAGATAAAGATATAAGGTTTCCCCTTCGTTGGGTCGCGTTAGGACTGGGGGTTCGGATAATGCTCGTTTTAAGTGTTGTAGCGCATCCTCGCATTCCTTTGTCCATTCGAATGCGGATTCTTTTCTAAGTAATTTGAATAAAGGTAGCGCGTGTTGAGCGGATTTTGCGACAAAACGAGATAAGGCGGTGAGCATCCCGTTTAATGATTGGATAGATTTCTTTGAGTCCGGCGTAGGGAATTCAAAGAATGCTCTGCATTTATCGGGGTTAGCTTCGATTCCTCTTTCAGTTAAGTAAAACCCGAGGAATTTCCCAGCTTTTACGCCGAACGTGCATTTTTCAGGATTGAATCTCATGTTATACTTTCTCGCTTGGTCGAATACTCTTTTTAGATGGGCTGTGTGATCGACTTCCTCTTCGGATTTGACGATCATATCATCCATGTAGACTTCGAGCATGTCACCGATTTCATTATTGAAGACTTTGTTCATCATCCTTTGGTATGTGGCGCCTGCGTTTTTAAGCCCGAAAGGCATTACGTTGTAATAATAATTACCGGATTCGGTCATAAACGCTGTTTTCTTTTTATCGATTTCAGCCATTTTTATTTGATTATAACCCGAGTACGCATCCATAAACGATAGTAATTTAAATCCTGATGAATTATCTACTAATTTGTCTATGTTAGGTAAAGGGTAAGCGTCTTTAGGGCAAGCCCTATTAAGATCGGTATAATCAACACACATGCGCCATTTTCCATTCGATTTCTTAACAAGTACAACATTGGATAGCCAGGTGGTATACCTAGCTTCCGAAATGAAATTTGCCTCGAGGAGGTCTTTTACAGCTTTTTCGGCAGCCTCCGCTTTTTCGGGAGACTGCTTCCTACGCCGCTGAACAACGGCACTAGCCCTAGGATCTAAAGTCAGCTGGTGACAAGCGACCTCAGGGTCGATACCAGGCATCTCTGCAGCGCTCCAGGCGAACAGTTCAGCATTGTCCTTAAGGCAGGCGATCAGTTGCTTTTTGACCAAGTCGGGGAGTCCAGTTCCAATCTTGATCCCTTTGAGGGGGTCTTCGCCTAAGGGCACCAATTCGAAATCTCCGTCCGGGATGGGGCGGTAGATTTTCTTTTCAGCATCGGTGAGGTCCTTTTGTTTTTCTTCTTGATGCTCCTTTTTTGTGAGTCGAGCATCTATGTCGACGGAACCTCCAACAGTGTTTACCCCCGGATTTTTCTTTTCAGTTTTCTTGGGGGTTGCCACGGTGCTCAGATTTTTTGCCGCGGCCTCGAAACATCTCCTCGCAGCAGCTATGTCGCCGTTGATGGTGGCGACCTGGCCGTCCGGTGTGTAGTATTTCAGCTTTAAGTGAACGGTGGACGACACAGCAAACAGCTCCGCTAAAGTAGTTCTGCCGATGATGCAGTTGTACAGCGAAGGACAGTCGACGACCATGAATTGTGTCCTCACGGATTTCATAGCCTTCTCCTCACCGAAGGTGACGATGAGATCCACGTATCCCCAAGGTTTGGTAGTCGACCCATTGAACCCCTGAAGGTCGGGTCCTACATATGGAACCAAGTTCTTCTCTGACAGCTGTAGAGTTTTGAATAGCCCCGAGTACATTACGTCGCACGAGCTCCCCTGATCTACGAGGATGCGGTGGACGTCGAAGTTTGCCATGCGAGCCCTCACCAACAGTGGTATTTGATAGTTTGGTGAGCCCCCAGGAACTTCTGATTTGTAGAAGGCCAGCGGGTCGGAGTCCCCCTCAGGTTTGGTGATGGTGATGGGAGTCACCGAGCAAACGTTTTCCAGCTCCTCGAACTTCCTTTTTACCGATCCGAGGGTGATTTTGTTTAGCCCTCCACCTGTTATCACCAGTGCTTTTGGGAAATTTTCCCATGAGCCATTCAGGTGGGCGTTGAAATGCCTTAGGAGCGCTCCCTCGTCTGACCCCGGGGATGGGAGTGGAATTTCAGGTGCTGAGATGGCAAGCGCCTGAGGGACGATGCCTCTGTTTTCCTGCTCGGGAACATCAATGGCCATTGCGACCTCTTGAGGCTCCCGCCTTTGTTGTTGTTGTTGTTGTTGTGCTTGTTCGTCGTTCTGAACATATCTTCGGGCATAACCCTTCTGTATCAGAATCTCGATGGCATCTTTTAAGTGGACACAGTCCTCAGTGACGTGTCCATGGCTTTTATGATAGCGACAAAATTTCGTCCTATCAGTATTTGCCTTCATGGGCTGCTGTCTCGGGAAGTGGATCCCAGCCTTTTTGAAGTCCGCAGCGGAGACTTCGGCGAAAATGCGATCTCTTGACGCATTCAGTGGGGTATATGTTGTGAATTTTCCCCGAGGAGGTTTGGAATCTTTTATCCTTTCCTCCCTTTGCTTTTCGTTACCTCTTCGTGAGGTCCCAGCTTCGTCCTTTTCATGGTTCCTGGTTTTTTCTTGACTTTTCGGCCTTCTTATATCTTTGGCCCTTTGTTTCTCCTCGTAGGTAATGTACTTCTTCGCTTTTTCGAAGAATGCATCCAGCGTTTTCGGCTCTTCGATACCGACAGCTTTAGCAAAGTCGCTGTCTGGATGTAATCCCCTGTCGAGGAGGTACAGCTTCATGCTCTCATCGACCTTCACTTCAACGGCTGCCTTGTTGAACCGTTCGAGGTAGGCCCTTAGAGGCTCGTTCTCGCCTTGGATGATGGCCTCGAGGGTTGCTTCAGTTTTTGGGTGACGCCTCGAGGAAGTGAAGTGAGCTCGGAAGCGGGCGCACAGGTCCGACCAAGAATCTATGGATCCTGGCGCCAAGCTCTTGTACCAAGCCATAACGCCTTTCCTCAGAGTTGTGGGAAAGAGCTTACACTTGATAGAGCCTCGTACATTTCTGTACTCGAGGAGAGCTTCAAGATTCTCGATGTGCTCGTCCGGGTCTGTCGAGCCATCGTAGGTGTCCATTGCCGGTGGTTTTTCGAGTCCGACCGGTAGGGGGAGTTCTCGGATCCTTCGGGAGAGGGGGCCTTGGTGATTGTCTCTCTCTTCCGGGGATCGGTTCCTTTGGCGACGAGGAGGGTTATCCCTTCTAGGGGAATGTCTCCTCGGCGGGGTGGAGTTTCGAGATATAGCCTCGTTTCTCCTTTCGCTTCTGTGGCGAGGTGGTGAGCGAGACCTGGAGTAGGTTCTGCTCCTCACTGGTGTGGGTGAACGGCGAGCTGGGCGAGCTTGCGCCGTGATCCTCGACTCGGCAATTGCGTCAATGCGACGGCTTTGTTGCTCGAGCCTTTGATTCTGCTGCTCGAATCGCTGGTTCTGTTGCAGCAGTAAGTCCGACTGGCGGTTGATTGCATTGACCAGCGCAGCCATCATTTCTTGCATGGGAACGCCCGGAGGGATAGCCGCTGCCGGAGTCGCCTGTGGCGGGGTAGCCACAGGGATCTGCGGTTCTTCTGGGTTGTAGGGCTCGTAGTGCGCGTTTTGCTCTCCCTGGCCATCTTCCGTTACGGAGGCGAATTGGCCGTCCCCTGGGTGGTACGCTGCGTAGTCCATCGGTGATCCATGGTTCTCCGCCACTTGCTCCGGGATTTGATGGTTGTTAACGCCAGCCATTGGTCGTGAAAGGGTGTTTTGAGGAAGTTTTTTAGTTTTTGGTTTGAATAAACAGGGAAACTATGTTCCCACAGACGGCGCCACTGATCGTGTTGACCAGAATGATGCGACTTCGCCGGCGTTTTGCGGTGGTTGAGAGCGTTTGAGACCCCTGTTGGAGCGGAGGGGGGTTGTGTACCTGCAGGCACTCCGACGCTCAAGTCAGTATGTGTGTAAGGTTTTCTTAGCTATCAAATGCGTACCTTGCAAATGAAGTGGAGATGCATATATATAGCCCCCAGCGCTGGGCTAAGGCCCTTGATGGCATTAATGGCCATCAAGTGGCTGCCGGAAAACGGCTTGGAGGCCTTGATGTGCAGTAAATGCTCATCATTCCGGTTTACGGCCGTTACAATACGCAAGGGTATCTGACCGTTAGGACGTGCTCGGATGGTATGTATGTTCGACACCCTCTGATGCTCGAGCTCTAAGCTCGGCCCAGAACAATACATAATTTAATTTTAACCTTTTAATTTTGAACGAACACTATTTTTACCCGTAGGTACGTATTGAGTTATGGATAACCTGTTCAATAAGATTCCTCCCTCGTTTGCTCCGTCGCAGCTGCCAGTAACCCCAAATGAATTAAATATTGCCTGGAGAGTAATTTGCCCCATTATCATCCTTGGGGTTTTATTTTTTATTTTTGGAATGGTCAGTTTTAAAATATGCCAAACCTATTTTCATGGTGGACGCAGTCAAGTGCATCCGTCGGTGCAATCAGAACGGTTTCTACATTATCTTCGCTCAAATGTAAGTTCTAATTAGCTCTCAACAAATTCTTAAATTATTCTATGATGAATTTTGCTCTTAATTAATTGCTTTTATTTTTGCAGTTCCCGGACATTTTTCCTGCCGACCGTTAAGATTGATCGTTGCTCACAGAGAGTTTGCTCTATTAGTTATTGTCTAATTCTCCCGCCTATATTTTTTTTTGTAAGAGACAATTCACTTTTTAGATTTATTGGAAAATTGTTGAATTTTGTTTATATTATAGTCAATCCAATACACTCCCCTAAGTTTATTTAAAGAAGACTCCACTTATTCATTTTTAAGATGAAATTTCTTTTGGCCACTAGATTACTATAAAAAAAAAATTAATAATAATAAACCATGTGGTGCTAGGAGTACCAATAAGGTGGTATTAAGTATTAAAACAACCATTTTTAAATTTTTTAAAAAAGGTTATATTTACATGAAACAATTTCATATTTAAAACAAAAGTTATAAACTACTATGAAGCATGGACACGAACATCGGACGCTACACGAATAGTAACACTAAATTGGAAGCAGATGAATTGATTTTTTTTTTCTTTGTTGGAATTTGATAAGACATGTGAATAGTATAGTATAGTATAGTATAGTATAGTATAGTATAGTATAGTATAGTATATATATACTCCATCCGGACACAAATATAAGAAGAAAAAAACTTCAAATATTGGACACAAATACAAGCAAAAGTAAACTACTTTTAAACTAATTAATATAACTATTCATAATATACCCTTATTTAACCATTTCACTTTTCAAAAGTATTTTTTGTTTATATAATATTTTTTTGAAGAGGCTTGCTTATATAATGTTACGGAGGGAGTAGTTTAAAATTGTGAGATGTGGTTTTTTAGTCCAATTTTAAAAGGTGCACAAGCAACCCCGTAAAAGCGGAAAAAAAATATAACAAATTTTAGTTACTATTATAAGCAAAAGTTAACTACTTTAATTAATTAATACTTTTATTTCTAATATACCATCAGGACTATTTTCTTTAAGCATTTATTTCATTTTACTTTCCAAGGAAAAGAAAGTTTATTTACATAGGGTAATATAATAAACTTATCCATGTTTTATATTAAATCAAAAAAACTAACTACACTTAACTAAATTCTTTAAACATCGCGCAGATAGTTTTTTTCTTATAAATATAACCGGACGGAGTATATCATAGCAAAACACTCATTAATTGTAAAGGCACTACAAGAAAATAAGGATTTTGCGACAATTCCACTGCGACAATATGAACATAACTGTCGCAATGTCAATTTTTTAAGATATTTGCAACGGTTTGTACGACAGTTTCTACAACCGTCGCAATATTATTTTATTTTTTTAACGGAAGTGTTTTGTTGTTATGACGGGGAAAATTTCGTTTTAGCACTCAATGGAGTTTGTATCCTCTCTATTTCCAATTCTTTCCATTTTCTCATTTATTATATAGTTTTGGGAATATAAATGCAAAAGTGTGACATTAAATGAGTCCAAATATCTTTTATACATCAAAAAATATTTAAAAACTTTAGTAATGGAAGAAATGGAAACAATAGAAACGGAGAGGATCCCAACTCCACTCAATGAAAATGAAATCTCTTTGTTAAAAAAAAAAAGAGTAAACTGTCAAATGCCCCATGAAATTTTAAAATTCGTCAAATACCCCTGAAATTTGGAAATAGACAAATACCGCGTGAAATTTTAAAAAGTCAATCAAATTGCCCCCTGGCGTGGACTTTGACCGGTAGTGTCAGGTGACAATTTGATTGACTTTTTAAAATTTCAATAGTGTATTTGCCTATTTCCAAATTTCAGGAGGATATTTGACGAATTTTAAAATTTAAGAGGTATTTGACAATTTACTAAAACAAATATATATATATATATATATATATATATATATATATATATATATATATATATATATATATATATATATATATATATATATTTAAATTCCGCCACAAATTAAATTCATCTATATTAGTGCTCTTGCAGGAATATGAAAGCCTTAATTGGTATTCATGAGAACCCATGATAGTGTTAAAGTCACCGTAGAAACACGTTAACTTCATCCAAGGTTCAGCTATAAATACAAGGTCAAGTTTATTCAGGAAAACAATTCTTCTGAGAGCTAATCTAGTAGGGGAATTAGCTAAACCCCTTACATTTCAGAAGATGCACTTCATTGAGATTGATTGGAAAGATCAACCTTTGATCTGGTTGAATATAAAGGCCTACTCCCTTGAGCTGAAATGTTTCTAGTTTTTCTTCTTATTTCTAGTAACAAGTTAAAAGCCTTGATCATCTAATTGACTATAGCCTTCTTATTTCTTCTTATTTTTCTGCACTGTTTTGCCTTGTTTTTCTGTTGTTTCAGCTTTTGTTCTTTTTATATCTGTACTATCAACTCACTAAGCACTATCTATTACTAGTGCATATAGACTATGAATCACGGTTTGTCCAAGTGATTTACATATCTCACTTGAACATAAAAAATTTAATTACTCAAAACTTAAATTTTATTTGTTGATGATGTAAAATTTTACATAATTCTTTTTATTTATTATTGTTGGAATATTTTATGATATTCCAATAATATTATGTGGGCAAATATCTTTATATAATTATATTAACTATTTATCAATTATGAGCCGTAATTGATTAAGTGATCAAATAAAGTTATAAGGCTAATTAGATTTCTATTTAGAAATTGTACCAAAAAAAAAAAGATTTCTATTTAGAAATTAACTAATTAATTAATTGGATATGAGCTCAATATGAGTGGAATTCAGGATGATCCATTTCGGAATAATGGAAACCTTAATTGGCCATCACACTATATATAGGCTATGATCCCAATATACCGGACACACAGCATATTACCTCTTCTCCCCATCTGAAGAGTGCTTAGGACATAAGGAAGAACCACAAGCCAACGAGTGCTTGTCATCCGGCTATCTTTCTTTGTGTTTCAGGAGTGTGTATCTCATGAATTCGTCATCCAGGTATTCCTAATACTGATCTTTGATAAATCAACATGTCGTAGATCATATTTTATATACATGTTCATGTTTATTAAGTTTCCGCACTAAAGTAAAATTATGAATTTAATCTTTATTGTTGAGCATGATTTATATGATTAATATTAAATTAATTCCAACAAATGATATCAGAGCGGGTCTTCATGTTGTTTTATTGGGATTGGATTTCGCTTCTATAATATGAACCCTAATTTGAATTTGGTAATAAAGGTTTTCGTGTGGCTTTGTATATGAACCCTAATTTGAATTTGGTAATAAAGGTTTTCGTGTGGCTTTCTTATTTTAGTGGGATTGACATTTGGTTTTTATTGAAATAAAATATTTCTACGTGTTTACAGTGCACTAATTGGATTAATTGTGCATCTTAATTTTGTTCATATAGAATTGTCACCACTCATCACTGTGGTTGGTTATATTATCCTGCCCATATAAGAAATTCATTCAGTGTGATTTTGTGATTCAGACGTGAATTTTATTTTAATTGTATTTTGGGAAATTGAAAGCATAAGTAAGGAAATAAGGATATTTATGTATGTGACCACCGATTGAATATGGCCAATTCTATTCTTCCTTTTTTGTTAACCAGCAACAATTTTAAGTGGTAGATATACAAATTAAAATCATGTATTTTAATTTATCGGGCTTCTACACTTTTGTTATTGAAGTTGTGCTTTCAAATTTGGTTTCTATTTGAAATTTTGGATTGAATTTCTGAGCAATCAAGATATGGAAATATTGTGTTTTTTCATTTAAGTCAAATTTCCAATGTTTATTCCTTTTGTATCCCGTGGATTCATAGTAAGGTGCATCGTTATAGTGCAAAGTTGATTTTTTTCTGGTCTTGCTACACGAAATCAATTTGTGTCTGACACTATTATAGCAAATATATATTGATTCACATTCCTCATGTACTTAAAGTTTATTTTGAGAAATAAGGTATACGAAGATTTGGTAAATATGAAGATTTGGTTTAATATTTTTTTTTTTTGGTAGAAAATCAATTGCTGTTAAATACCAATTAATAAGGATTCTCAAAATACTTTAACCAAATTTGGTATGTACGAAAACTAAAGTTTTGATTCTTTAAAATTTTGGGAAAATACAGATTCTATAATAATTTGTTTATTTATAGAATATAAAGTTTTGTTTCCTTTTATTTTGAAAAATATCATTCTAGAATTATTCGTTTCTTTATTTAAAGAATCATTGAGTATATGTGAATCAATTGTAGCAATAAGGTTACTTCTTTCTTGTGCGGTTAATCATGGATAGAGGTGGGAATAGGCTAGGCCGAGCTAGGCTTTGCCAAGCCTGGGCCTGGCCTGTCAAAAAATCTACGGCCTGAGCCTGGCCTGTGGCCTATCATAGGCCTAATTTTAAGGCCTGAGCCTGGTCTTTTGAAAGCCTGATGTGGCCCGTTGGCCTGTTTAAAAGCCTATTTCATATGAACATATTTAAATAAATAATTATATTTTTTTTAAATATACTTATGAACGAATAAACCAATGTTCCTTTTGATATTTAACATGATATTTTAGAAATTTTGACTATATATGTCATCATATTTTAATCTATAATCTATAATATGTAATAAGCCAGACTTATTTGTCTTTCTCTCTCCTCTTCTCATTCAACCTCATTCCTCACATTTAATGTTGATATACATATTTATTTTTTATTTCTCCCAAATAGTAGATGTGTTAACTAAATTATTTTCACAATTATGATTTGAAAAATAACACACGCATATATTTAGAAATTATTGATCAAGTATGATTGTTGATCAAATATGATTACTGATTTACAATTCAGTCAAAACTACATTAAAGAAAATTTAACAATATTAAAGAATTGGATTATACCAAATATAAATTAAGCAACATTCTATATTTATGTTCTACTATTATTATTATTATTATTATTATTACTATTATTATTATATTATTATTATTATTATTATTATTATTATTATTATTATTATTATTATTATTATTATTATTATTACTACCTTTTATGTTATTATTTTACATCTATAAATAATGAGTCTCCTATAAAGTTTTATTCAACAAAGTAAATCATGTTGATGCTCACTGCCTCACGTTCTTCTTCTTGCTTTTTTTTTTTTGACACATCTCTCTTCTTTTTTATTGTTTCTCATTTTAATTTATATATTGGCATGAATTTGCATTTTTTAAATTTCAAATATTTCTTTTTCTCAATTATTCTTTCTTTTGTTTCACCATTCTTTTATTCAAATTTTTATGCAGGTTCATTAGCTTTTGGAAAGAAATATTTGATCATATATTAGAATCATTCTTTAAAGGTTTGTAGTCTTTTCTGATAATCTTTATTCTTAATTGTTTTCTCTCTACCTATATTTCTTTTTTTTTTTTTCGGATACCTATGTTTTTTATTACATACATATGTGTTTATAGGTAATATACAAGTGTGTCTTGATCACCTACGTACGAAATTTGAAAGGAAAGAGGAAGGCAAGAACCATGCTTTCAGAAAAGTGGCGGTCCGAATCTTATTTAACCTTTTGAATAAATTTCTTGATTTTAGGTGTAATGAACAAATTGACAACCTATCAATTTGACATGTGAATTCGTTGACATCACACTTATAAAGGAAGCATGTGTGATTATTTGAAGTAATGGATTAACGAAAATGTGCAAAAGTTTTGTTTACCTCCGGCATTCTATGAGTCTTGAATGAACTACATCCAATATTTTGTGTAATGTAAAGATTGAAAATGTCTATACTATAATACTTTTTTATATGACTATACTATAATACTCTTTCTTTTTCTTTTTTTTTTTTATAAATAAGTTCACAATTTAATTTTGTTGGGAAGATTGAAACTATTTCAATAGTAATGACAAATATAAAACAATATTTAAATTATACATGTGCCCAAAGTTTTTTTTTTTACTCAATGTGCCCAAAGTTAAATAGATGCTCTTAGTAAGTTTTTATTTTACATGGTTCTTAATAGTAACATATATATAAAAAAAGTTGCATATTTAAATTATATTTATATATTTTGTAAAAAAAAAATGTTTATATATTTGACAACAATCAAATATAAAACAATGTACCATAAAAATATACAAAACAATGTGTTATAGGATTATTTGACATATGTATTGAAGAACATAATTGAATTTGTAATTTTGTACCCAAAATATTCATCGAACTATATGAAAAACTTTTAAAAAATAAAGGATAATCTTTATTATAGCATATTAGCTGGTAAATGCTATTTCAAAATTGTTTGATTTTTTTCAGTAATATATCAAAAATTTCTGAATATAGAATATTCTTTTATTCTAGAAACATTTCAATTTCAATTCAATTATATTTATGTATGGTTTTAATTTAATTTAAAAATGAATAAGGTAATCCATTCCTTCTTAATTTAAGGATTACATTTAATACATTAAGGGAAATGAAACCAAAATTATTTCCTTTAATAATATTTTAAACAATAAATTAAAATATATTTATTCCTTTATCATCAGTTACTAATCAATTTTAATCTCATCTCATCTCATTCATAAATAAAATTAAATATGCCAGATCACATAGTTGTACTACACAAAATTTTATTTAATATTGTGATGCATCTCTAAAACCTTCTTTCATATATCTCTCTATATAAAGGTATATCAATCAATTAATTTTCTACAACAACCACTATTTTAAAATCCCATTGTTGTTATACTTTTTTATTGTACTTTTTTATATTATTATTACTATTATTATTATTATTATTATTATTATTATTATTATTACCTTTTATGTTATTATTTTACATCTATAAATAATGAGTCTCCTATAAAGTTTTATTCAACAAATTAAATCATGTTGATGCTCACTGCCTCAAGTTTTTTTTCTTGCTTTTTTTTTTGACACATCTCTCTTCTTTTTAATTGTTTCTCATTTTAATTTATATATTGGCATGAATTTGCATTTTTTAAATTTCAAATATTTCTTTTTCTCAATTATCATTTCTTTTGTTTCACCATTCTTTTATTCAAATTTTTATGCAGGTTCATTACCTTTTGGAAAGAAATATTTGATCATATATTAGAATCTTTCTTTAAAGGTTTGTAGTCTTGGCAAAGGTTATAAAACGTTTTGTTGTTCAAAACCATATGGTCATGTTGTTATATCCTATTTATTTTAATGTAAGATGTTCACTAATATCATGTTTTTTACTAATGAAATAGTAAAATCAAATTATATCAAATTATATTGTGAAGACTAATATGTAAGTGTGGTCTAATATTGATTACCGGACATATACCACCACTAATTTTTCCTTTGGAAACTCTTTGGACATCGGTGCATTTTATAATCTGTGTGATACGAAAGTGATTTTTCTTTTATAATGTGAATGTGGTTTATTAGCTTTGCTTCTATGTGACATTAATGTGTCATTTGAATGGATGCGATTGTTTCTCATTAGATTATATTTTTTATTTGAATTTTTGTTTTGAGTTCGGTTTTAATGTTATTTTTATTTTTATATGGTTGTAGAATAATGATCACAACAATGAGATTAAAATGGATTAAAGACTTTTGAGACATGTTAGAGGAAAATATAGATAAATTACTGCAGATAAATCTTTTGTTAGAAAATAAAAATTTGTTTTTATTCTTCTCTAAGATGATTAACTTAGAATGAATTACTCTTTTATTTGTAAAAAAAAAAAAAAAATCAGAATGTTTTATTTCTTTTGTCACAAGATTTACTCTACCGAATAATTGAACAAAGAGTAAAATTGAGACCAATTTTGTAATTCAAATACATGTGAATTTTGAATATGATTATAAATTAAAAACACTTAATTATGTCCCATAATTTTGACTTGACTTCTCCTACCATAACTTTTTCAACTTAAATAATGGACATTTATTAAAAATTAATCTACAATAAATGTCACAATTCTCAATTAATTATTCATAATCATGAATTAAAGGAACGAAAATCAGATCTTCTCAATTTTTTTTTGTTTCAAATTGTCAGTTTTTCTATACATAATCAAAATAATCAATGATTTTTTTTTTGACTTCTAATGCAAAATTTTTTAACTCTCTATCAACGTACTAATCATATACTTCTACATGTCAAACTCTACACGATTCTTAAAAAAAAACACTACATGATTCTTCTGATTTTTTTTAAGGAAAAAACTATTCAGATGCAATAAGAATATAATAGTGAAATATCCTAAACTTAATAAGTCACGGATAGTTTTTAATTAGTCAATTCAATTTCAAATTTTAAATGACTTTTGGTAAAAAAGAAATGTAAATGTGTTTTCTAGAAAAAAAATTCAAATGTTAATATACTCCTAAATAATTACTTTGATCCTAAATAATTCCGTTAAAAAATATATTCAAATTCATTTTTATATTATCTTTTATTAAAAAGAATTTAAGGTAGACGGGATGATACTTAATCTAAGACATGAAACACCTTAGAGTTCAAAGAATAGTTGCAATTTTTTTTTAATTATGAAATTAAATGTTTCATTAATTCATATAAATTCATATTTTCAATTTTTATCAAAAAAGAAATCATATATTCAATTAAATGTGGCAAAAATAGTAGTTTTTTAGGTTTCATTTCATGTTGCTAAGGGTTGTAAAAAAAATTCCATGTTGCTAAGTGTTGATTATACATCTTTTTCAACAAAAAGTGGTTAGTATACTTAAGTATGCAGAAATATTTGGACAAAATCGATGAACCCAACAAATCAAATCAAAGTGAAAATTACTCGATCTTTTTTTGCTTTAAGTAAAAAAATTAACTAAACCAAAAAAACTAAACTGAATTTGTTTGTTTTTTGTTTTTGATTTTAATTAAGCAAGGAAATGCATCAATAAATTTATTAAGCTTACGAATTCCACTTTGACTTTGCCTATGAGGTAACACTCAAACAGTACGAGGCAACAGCCTAAAATTTATCATTCTCTTTATCATTAAGTTCAACAAAACCATCGTTCTTCTCTTCATGCTTCAAATTCCGTGTTTCAAGTTCTCTTGAATAGTTTTCTATCTGTGTTTTCATTTCTTTAAATCCATTGCATGCATCAAGTTCTCTCGGGTACAAGGGCAGATCTAAACCTGACATATTTGTGTGGCAAAAAAAACACGTTCACAAATTTCATAGTTGAAAAAACATGTTTGATGCTTGCAGTTGCTATCGGCAAGACCAAAACCAACTTAAGAAGCTTATAAACCATATCAAATGTGTTGCACTTATTTGTTTTCACAAGTTTTGCACAAAGATCTTATGTTCTTTTAAGTTTGCAAATTTCGAGTCACATTGAACATAATTCTGAAGCTAATGTCAAGATTATAGCTTGAAATTTGAGACTTAATTTCTAGATGTGTTTCCAACAATTCATAATCAACAACTTTAACACTTTCATTGTTTGAGTTGAGTAGAATTTCAGCATAGTATTAGTGCAGCCTGCAGGATATGAAGTAAGCAAATTATACAATTACAATTTATACAAAATCAGAATTTACATAATTCATTTGGGGCTTAAATATGCAAAAGGTCCGTGTACTTACGGGTCATTTGAGTTTTAGTCCCTGCATTTAAAAAACCTTTCATTTTGTCACTGCACTTTCATTTTATTTTAAAAAAATAGTTCACAAGCTGAATTTTGTGCTAATATCAATAACAAGTATCCAGATTTTAAATTCTATTTTTTTTCATGTCGTCCTTGAGTCAAAGAGACCATTGGTGATTTGATTTCAACAATGATGTGATTTCTAAATCGGTGGAAGGTGTACTTTTGAAAGTGAAGTTGTTGTAAAGAAATGTTTAAGATGTATTTCAGCTCTTGCGCAACATTATGCTGACAACATGTTATTACCCAAAGAGATGAATGAAATTCATGTGGATATGTTCTGGTGAATAACTGAGTGGAAATAAGAACAAAAAAAAAATGTCAAGCTCTGGAAGGTACTGAAATCTAACATATTTATTAGAAATCACCTCACTAATAAGATTGGCATAGGAAAATGTCAAGTTTTGGAATGGAATTCATGTGGATATGTTCTTGGTGTTGTTGTGTTTGTATATTTTATTATTGTTGTTATAAGAAAATGGCATGTTGTTCAATTTGCTTTGTGTATTGTAGTCAATCGGCTGTGGTTTCATATATGTGTCATTTAATTGCCTTTAGTTATGACAATTTTTAATCTCTTGCCTTTAGTTAACATTCTATATGTGTCATAAGCCATTCATATAAATTCCTTCAAAAAAAAAGAAGTCATTCATATAAATGACAATAGCTCGAAGATTTTTACCCAAACTCCACTACCAAGACCAATGTCTAATCTTACCACCGAATCGGTTTCATTTGATTTGTTTCATGATTTTAAGTTTTGCGTTATAATCACTATAACAAGCTTTATCTTGAATTTTATTTGTTTTGTAATATTATACTTATATTGAATATTAACATTCAATATTTGATGTAGAGTAATAAGTTAGAGTAGCAAACAAGTTCTTCAATAGCCAAGTTTTTTGGCCAATGTAAGACCTCTATAAACAACATAAAGTTTCGCAAGAATCATGTCAGACGACTCACGAATGAAGCCAGAAAAGTCTGCTAAGTAAAAATATAAATTATATCTGATAAGACCCTCATAACTAGCTCTAATCGGGGAACCTACACAACTACCGTCAACGTTGAGGACCACACAAGAGAAGTTTTCATTGTTCCATTTGATGAACCTGTACCAACGTGATTAGAGGAGAAAAAAGATGTGAAAATCTCGACCAAGCTCTGAATGTTGAAGGATAGTTGATTTAAGGACAAAATTCATTGTTTGAATAAATTAAATTATGATATCTCCATATACACCAAACACCAGCCGAGAAGGAATTAGCTTAGGGACACATGGAGCCAACCTTGGCCAATCATGTGCGTCAATTAAAGAGAAGAAAGTCCAGTCATTGAATTCAATGTGGTGCCAAAGGTTTCTAGATAATGTATAGTCCTGAACACAATGAAGGAAAGTCGTTTCCTGGAGGCCACATCGAGTAAAAATAGAGGAAATGTCCAACTTCCGATGATTGAGTAAGGATAAAGCAAGAACCAAATTATGACAGGCTAACCGTAAGAAAAAGATGATATTCGCATGTAACTATTTTACTTTAAATAAAATGCAGAAAGTCAAAAGTTTAGAAATAAAAAGATGATTTTCGAATGTAACTACTTTACTTTATTTTATGTGCGCAGCAAATTTGAATTGTGTTAAATTGTTTTTGTAATAAAAATAAATTTAAATGTATATTGGTCTTCATATTTTCATAAAAGTAAAATTTAGACCCCTTATTAAAAAAAATGATTTTTTGGCCTTATTTTTTTTTCCCCAAAATTTTAGTCATCATTTAATTATTAACATTTTAATTTTTGAAGTAGCAAAATTTGTTACACAGATTTTTAAAGACAAAAAAATTTGATGACTTATTAAACATATATATTAGTATAATTTATCATTTTTTTGTATTAGATAATTATGAAATTTAAAATATTAAAATCCTAATTTTTATAGTCACTTTTTAACCCGTGCTTGGCACGGGTCCGTATGCTAGTTCTAGTTTATAATAATACATTTATATATGTTAAAAACGAATGTAGATTAATAAATTTAAACTACTTAAAAAGTTAATATATTTATAATTTAACCAAAGTACAAATTTTAATATATAAATTATAATCTTAGTAAAAATATCATTCATATTAAGTTAAATAGGCCGGCCTAATAGGCCTCAAAGGCTTTTTTAATGGCCTGCGGCCTGGCCTTTTTAGCTAAATAGGCTTATAAAAAAGCCTTGGCCTGCTCTATTTAAAGAAATAGGCTGGCCTGGCCTGAGCCTGTGTAGGCTGGGCCTTAAGGCCCGGTAGGCCGGCCTGGCCTGTTCCCACCTCTAATCATGGAATAACTTTGTATCAAATGGATGTTAAAAGTGCATTCTTAAATGGTTTTATCTCTGAAAAAGTATATGTCAAACAACCTCCTGGTTTTGAAGATATCTCAAATCCAGAACATGTTTTTAAACTTAAGAAATCATTGTATGGTCTGAAACAAGCTCCAAAGAGCTTGATATGATAGACTCAGTAATTTTCTCCTAGAAAAGGGATTTGAGAAAGGAAAAGTTGACTGTACACTCTTTAGAAAAACAACTAAAGAAGACATTTTAATCATTCAAATATATGTTGATGACATTATCTTTGGTTCTACTAATGCCTCTTTGTGCAAGAATTTTTCTAAGATAATGTAGGAAGAATTTGAGATGAGCATGTGGGAGAATTGAAGTTCTTTCTTGGAATTCAAATTAATCAGAAGAAAGAAGGAACATATGTTCACCAAACCAAATATACAAAGGAACTTCTGAAGAAATTCAACTTAGATGATTGCAAGATAATGAACACTCCCATGCACTCAACAACCAACATGAGCAAAATAGAAGATGAAGGAAAAGTAGATCAAAAGGTCTACAAAGGTATGATTGGTTCTTTACTCTATCTGACAACTTCAAGGCCTGATATTTTATTCAGTGTCTGCTTGTGTGCAAGATTCCAGTCAGATCCTAGAGAATCTCATCTTACAACTGTAAAGATAATCTTTAGATATCTGAAAGGAACAACTAATCTTGGATTACTTTATAAGAAATCCAATGATTATGTGCTGAATGGATTCTGTGATGCTGATTATGTTGGAGATAAGATTGAAAGAAAATCCACAAGTGGCAATTGTCAATTTATTGGTGAAAACCTTATCTCCTGGGCTAGTAAAAGGCAAACTATTATAGCATTATCAACAGCAGAAGCAGAATACATTTCAGCAGCTAAGTGCTGCACACAACAACTACTCTGATTGAAATATCAGTTAGAAGATTATAAAGTAAGCAGTCACAATATTCCTTTATATTGTGATAACACTGCAACCATTCATTTATCTAAAAACTATATCCTTCACTCTAGAGCCAAACATATTGAAATTAAACACCATTTTATCAAAGACTGTGTTCAGAGAGGTATAATAGATATTAAGTTCGTTGATACTGAAAATCAATGGGCTGACATATTTACTAAAGCCTTACCTGTTGAAAGATTTGATTTTATAAAGAAACATCTGAACATGTTTTCAATCTCTGAATAAATTTTTTTTTTTGGCTCCTAAAGTGTAAGAGATTAAGTATGTCAGAACTTCTGCATCAGATCATCTGAAGGCACAAGCTCTGAAGTACTTACCTCTGATAGGATATTTTCAACTCAGAGGCTCTGACTTATCTAAGTGGAAAACGTTTAGCATTCGCTGCTTAACCGTTGTCCACTAAGATGGCAGTTACTAAATAATTTTTTTTAACACGTGGCCTGTGCCTGTCAGGTAGTGGGTGGTTAATGATGACTTTTGATATTCAAACTTTTGTCAAATAAGCGTAACTTCCCATATTTGCCATTTTTATGTTAAGTTTTGTGCATTTAAATAAACTTTCACAATACACTTGCACACTTTTCACTCTCACAACCTACACTTTCGTCTCTCTCTAAACCTTCAACAAAATTTATTTCTCTCCTTCGTTAGCTTCAACCCAACCCTAAACCTCAACATGTCTACTTCGATGAATCCTCTTGGTATTCCCCCTATCTCAGAAAGGATTTAGAGTACACGGGTAATGAAATGGAATTTCAAGAATCCATGCTTTCACTAGTTACGGAGAAGATGGTTGATTTTGAAGGATTAAAAGCAAACAACTTCAACGTGGAACCCTATTTTGTTAAACAAGGATGGAAGAGATACTTTGATATGTTAAACAGACCGGTTTATCCTGAACTTCTTAAGCATTTCTAGATGAAAGCTAAGATTTTCACAAAGTATGAAGCGAAGCAGGAAGAACAGCAAGCTATTGAAAGGAATCCTAGTCTTAAAGGAAAATCTAGGAAGGAAATAGGTCTTATCGAATTCACTGGTACACAGATTAGGTCGAACATCTGTGGTCTGAACCTGATTTACTCAAAGGAACATTTTAACAAGTTATTGAATCTGGACGACAAGGGTCTTATTCTGGATGCGTTTGAAAAGGATACAAGATACAGAGATGCTCTTCTTCACAGGATGTTTGTTAACATGTCTCAGAAGGGTAAAGTCAAAGGAATGACTGACGAATGCAGAGTTTTATTCAAGATTATCATATCATCTATTTGTCCTAGAATAGGTGGTACTGATACAATCTCCTAGACGCATCGTCACCTCATTTATTTCCTTCTGACTGAGAAGAAGGTTAATCTGGGAGATTATCTATTTGAAAGGATATGTGAAGCCATTCATCTCAGCAAGACTCAGAGGAGAACTTCCATTGTTCATCCTAGACTTCTGTCTGAGCTCTTCTTTTAGTGCAAGATTGTCAAACTTGTAAAGAAATGTGATCCTGAGCTAGTTGCTGCTGAAGTCAGACCAGAAGTTCTCTCTGCTAGCTTCTTGACCAAGATGCACATCATAAATACCAAAGTAGTTCAGCCCCAGCAAGACTTTCAAGTTCACTTTGGTGACCCTTTCTATTTGGATGATTACCCCTTCATCTCAGAGCTTGATTGCGAAGAAGTCATTCAGAACTACTTAGAATCTCTTAGGGAACAAGGTCACACTGTAACAAGGGAAATGGTGCCTCCTATTCCAACTACTGATCCTCATGGTTTGAGAAGAAGAGGATCTAAGAGAAAGGTTGAGACTCAGAAGGAGGAAGTTTAGCCAGATCTTCTGAAGCAAAACAAGATCAAGGTTGAAAAGAAAGCTGAGAAGAGAACTAAGCAGAAGCATGAAGCTCCTGCTAAGAAGATCGTTGAAGAACCTTCTGTGGCTCAGAAGAGGAAATTGCAGCTGGATGATGATGCTGTAGACTCTGAAGAAACTGATACAGATGAGCAAACAATTGCTGCTAGTCTTCAGCAAAGAAAGAAAGCTCCTGCTGTTAAAGGTAAATCTCTTAAGCTCACAACTGAAACTGATAAAGAATTAGGCTATACTAAACCTCTTCGAACCATTCACCCTGAATCATCCAAACCTATCAACATCTATTCATCTGACAATTCAGAGGAACAAAGTTGTTCAACTGATGAACTCATCAACAGAGGTAAAACAATGCTTTCAAAACTTACCTCTAATGATAAGTCTCAGAAGGTGGACAAACAAGTTTCTTCTGACACTCCTCTTCAAGAACTAGAAAAACATCTTAGCCCAGACACTTTAAACACACACACTTTCACCCATGAAACCACTCAACCACAAAAATCCCCAGAGAAACCCCAATCACCAGAAAAACAACAACCTCTTACCTCCACACCAGCTTCACCAGTTAAACCATCATCTGGCCCACAACCAGATGAACCTAAACAAAACTCTCCAACCAAATCACCTGAACCTATCTCTGAGCCTATAGACTCTGAACCTATCTCTGAGCCTATGGACTCTGAACCAACCAATACACCAAGTGCTGCACATGAATCTCCTATACGTGTTCACACTTGAGCACCTCGTCCTCCACCTCTCACCATGGATGATCTTGTCATGTCTACTGCTGTGTTTGATGAAGCCTTCGAACGCTTTGGAGACCCAGAAGTAGATGTGGTCTCTTATATCTCAAGAAAAGATCTTAGCTCCATTAAATTCATCAGAACTCCTCCTGAACTACCAAAACCTTATAATGTACCTTACACTTATTCCAAAACCTCTGACCCCAAAACTGACCCTTTTGATAGCCTATCAAATCAATTTTACTGTGATCTTCTGAGATTATCTGAGCTCAGGAATAAGTTTCTCGTTTTTCCCTCTGATGTTGATGCTGAAGTCTATGCTCTCAAGGCCAAGTTGAGTGATCTTCTGGAAGTAATTGCTCAAGAGATTAAAGATGAAATTGGAAGCAAGGGAATGAAAGCTGCTAGACTTATGATGGAGGTTGTAGAACTATCCAGTCAAAAGAGATTGACTCTTCTCAGTCATGCAGAAATTGAGTTTGCTAGATCAGAGGCTGCTAGAAAAGCTGAAGAGGATAGGAAGGCTGAAGAGGACAAAATTTTCCAAGCTCTCAGGAGATGCAGATTAGAGTCTGAGTTGCTAAACAGATTAGAGGCAGAACGTATTGAAGCTGAAAGGCTAGCTCAAGAGAAGCCATTAATGATTGAGTATCCTGAAGTCATTGGTTCTTCCTCTGATAAAGGGAAAGCTCCTATGGACTCAGAAGTGGAAGATAAGCTCAAAGTTCTGGAGGAAGCAATTGGGAATCAAAGGTCTGACCAACAACAGCTTGCAGGCAAAGTGGACAATCTGGACACAAAAGTGGATGGCCTACATGAAAAATTTGACAAGATCCTTGCCCTCCTCTCATCCTCTAAACCCTAGGACTCTTATGTTTTTGCACTCATTATGATTTGTTTGTTTTCTGTTGTTATTGCACATTCAAACTTTGGTTTATTTTAATTATTTGTGTTTTTGTTTGGATATTATTTTGCACGTTCTTAATAGTTTTCAGTTATTTGTTAACGCAAACGAAAAACCAACAAGTATCTAAAGAAGCAGATAAAGGAAAACAAGAAATTGAGAATTCAAACTTTTATTCAATAGTTGAAATACTTGATTACATATGATAATGAAAAGAAAACCTAAGAATCTACTCTGATGAAATCTCGGATTCTTCAGGCTCTGAAGACTTCCTCTCAGATTCATCTAAGGAGATCTCTATTGGGTCTTCCTCTTCCTCAGGAACGTATGTAGCCAAGTACTCAGCATAATCAGAACCAATTTCATCTTCTTCAGATTCTGATTCTGATGAGATTATTATAATCTCAGCATCTTGTTTCTTCTTTTCCTGCTCCTCCTGCTGCTTGTAGTCTCGCTCTCGTTCTTCTTCCTTCTTGCGACGAGCTTCTGCGATTCTTGTGCTGAATCTTTTAATCTTTCTTTGGTTTGTTATTCTTTGCTTGGTTTGTTATTTTGTGAGTGACAATGACATCTAGTAACGTATTTATAGCCTATTTGGCGCGTTGGTTTTATCTTTTGAATTAATTTCTTCTCTCGTAACAACCAATTCTTATCCTTGACTGCCTTGGAATTTTACATCGTTGAACTTTAACTATTACTTTTTGATAATGACAAAAGGGGGAGTAGTTACGCATTAATTGATATGTCTCAAAACCTGAAACCACGCATAAGTTTGTTAATAAAGTTTGTTACATTTTTCTTAAATGTTTTATGCGGAGACTAAATGTTTTACAACCGAAAATAAATTTTCATATGTAAGGATAAGTAAAGAGTGCAATCTTAACTTAACCTTATGTGACCTAAGGGGAGAGCTTGCAAACCTCTTGTCCTAGAGAAAAATATGAAATCTTCTTTCAAATTAAAACAACTTAATCTTATACTAAATTAAAATATCATGGATAATACTTAAAGCTAAGGCTTTATGGAGTATCAATCTTAGGGAGAGCTTGCAAAACTCATAAACCTCAGAGAAACATGATAAATTAATTTAACAACAATTGTCAATTAATACTTATGTTTGTCATCATCAAAAAGTGGGAGATTGTTGGAACAAAATTGATTTAAAATTGTTGCCTCTAAATCCATTAAGGTTTTGATGATAACAAAGTATTAAATGTACAATTGGAGGTACTAAAAATTTATTTTGAGTGTGCAGAACTAATATACAGGCAAGCTCTGAAGCAAGATCAGAAGTTGATTCCCAGAGCTTCTCAGTGACTCAGAGGATAGAATCTTCAGAAGTTATGTATATCAGAGGATGAAGACCTCAGAACTTGTTAAACTCTGAAGTCAATCAAACTCTGATGTTTATCTTGGATTGTGTGAAGATTCGAAATTGAAGGTCAACTCTTTTACCAATGAAGAAAAGGACCCTTCAACCTTGATCAGAACAGCTTCTTACATTTTGCCTGTCCATAAGGGAGAACGTGACTTGTCTGGCTTCTTAGCTTAATAAGGAAAGTCTTCTCTGCACCAGGTCAAAGTTACTGAAACTCTTACTCAGTTTTAGTAACATCCAAACTGCATCAAGACAGATGCAAGAAGACAAAAGGTTATCTTCATCAACGGTCTTTTGCAACGACTCTTTTTCTCAGTAATATATATACTAGAAGAAGTGAATTGCAACATATAACACACGCACGAGCAATCTTTCATTCGCTAATACAAGCTCTCAACCTCTGAACCGATAATTCCACTCTTAGTCAAAATACTTTGAAGTCTTTGTGTACTCATTGTATTTAATCTTTAAGGTTCTTTAAGAGTATTGTATTACACTCACAAACTTTATTTACTTTCTTAAGTTTGAGAAGTCTCTTGTTGTGTGCTTGAGCTTTGTGGTGAAGTCTCTTGCTAACTGCTTGAGCAATTGTAATCTTGTGTGATTATAGTGAAATCCCTTGGAAGTGCAAGGGGACTGGACTACTCTCGTTTTGTGAGAGGAACCAGTATAAATTCTCTGTGTGTTGATTCTCTGTATCTCCTTTACTTGTTTTGTGATCATTCTAGTTTATCCGCTGCTAAGAACTTGTGTGATAAGTTGAAAAAGTTTTAACTTACCAAAACACAATTCAACCCCTCCTTCTTGTGTTTTCACACCTTCACTTCTCTCATAAAGTATTACCAACGCAAAATTGAATTTATTTATTTGTTAATTCAATTTTTGTTAATTTAATTTTATGAAATCACTTTTTTAACATCAAATTTTCAAAGATCTATAATATTACTCCCATAATCCCTTTTTATAAGAGTTACTTTGACTAAAATGTGCTATTCATTTATCTTGTTTTAACCATATTTTTTTAATAATATATAGATGTAAATATTAGCATATAATAAGATCTTCTTTAATTTGTTTTGATGAGTATTTTCAAAATATTAAGTTTTTATAATTTTTACTAATAGACAATTAAAGATATTAGTGCTCAAAATTGTGCATTGACATATGTACAGTGGTCAAACTATGTCTTATATTTTGGGACGGAGCGAGTTATAAGATATATATAGGGTGTGTTTCGCCCTACTTTTTTTTGGTTTAAAAGTCACTTTAAACTTAAAGTTGAAAATAAGAAATTTTAAGTTAAAGTTGAAGTTGTTTGGTATTTTTTATTTTTTTCAACTTAATTAGTACTTTTAAGTTACAATCTGTTTGGTGAAATATTTCTATATTTTTTTTGACATTGAAATACAAATTTATCATAAATAACATGAAATTCAAAGAGTTTAAGAAATAATTCATAACTAAAAAAAAAAATCATCACAATCTTATTGTAAAAAAAAAAAATCATCACAATCTTAAACGATTTTGTTTTCCAACAATCTAGTGGCTATTTGATTTCTAGCTCTATCCATATAGCTCCCATCTTGTACTCTTCTAAGATTGTGTGAACTCATATCTTCATTAGTATTTCTTTCTTCTTCACGCTCCGGTATATACCCACGGTTTTGACCACACTTGTTAAATTCCACATCTTCAACACCACATATTCGAATGAAGTTATGGAGCGCTGTTGTTGCAACTATGATCTTTTGTTGTTTGATTAGTGGAAATGGTCTCATATCACATAAAATATGCCACCTCTTCTTCCAAACGCCAATTGTTCTTTCAATGACATTTCTCAATGAAGAATGTGCATGATTGAATACTTCACGTATGCCTTCTGCTGGACTTCCATCTCTAAAATCAGGAATATGATATCTTTCACCTTTATATGGTGATAAATATTCTTTCATGTTTGGATATCCAGCATCAACTAAATAGTATTTTCCTATAAATATTTAAAACAAAAGTTATAGTTAGTTTATGTGAAAAAATGATTCTGATAAATATATAAATGACAAATTTTATTTATAACATAAATATTAGTCGTACCTTCAGGAGGATGAGGGAAAACACTTTTCATTTTTTCAATAACAGACGAAAGAATACGAGTGTCATGTGCAGTACCAGGCCATCCAACAACAACAAAAGTGATTAACATATCAAAGTTACACAATAACATGACGTTCTGTGTTGGATATCCCTTTCTTCCAATATAGGGAATTTGATCTTTAGTGGGAACAATTGCAGGAATATGTGTTCCATCTATAGCACCAATGCATCCTTCAAAGTATGGCCAATACCTTCGATCATCCTTGATTTTGGAGGGAATTTCTACAAAGTTAAAATCTGGAGGCTTCACAATTTCTTTTGCTAGTAAACATAAACTTTCTAGAACTTCAGTAAACTTCCTACTTACGGTCTCTCCCGACTTTCCAAATTTATTTTGAATATTTCGATTAGTTTCACTATGCGCACAACTCCAAAGAAACATAGCAAGTGCCTCCAATGATGTCATTTCTTTAGATGGGTGCAACCATCCCCTACTCATAATTTTTCAAGTTTCAATATAGCATGAGTTTCCATTCTAAACATGTTATAACTTTCACCTGGAGTGTTAAGAGTTTCTCGAACCCAAGTTCATCCATGAGAATAAAGAAATCTATTACCTTGCTTCAATAGGTACTTCATATAATAGTCATATGCAATTATTGCTGCCCCGTAACATATTTTATAAAACTTACATTTTCTTTTTTTAACTTTTCTTGAATGCTCATTGATTTGATTAGAAGACATCTGAAAATAATTTGAAAACAATGAAATTACCAAATGTTAATACATATAAATTAAAGTAGCTCAAATGCATAAACAGTAATGCAAAATCTCAACAAAAGTACCACAAAATAAAATAACAAATTAATTCGAAGCTTAAGCTTAAGCTAATTATTGGATAAAACATAAAGCAAGATCTAAACCTAAAGCATAAATCTCAAACTTAAGCTAATTATTGGATAAAGCATAAAGCAAGGTCTAAACCTAAAGCATAAATCTCAAGCTTAAGCTAATTATTGGATGATTTCTTTTCAGCATACTTGTATAGAATCCACTCTACCAAATCATCCTTAGATTCTTTTAAGGATATTAGCAAGACTCTATTTTGTTCATCTTTAAGCATTTCTAAAGCATAACTAAATTGTTGACTATTCAAAAAACCTTCATCCTTTGCTTTTTTCAATAATTTAACACAATCTGGAATAGAGTATTGGCCATGGACATGAGATGTAGCAACAATTCCAGCCTTTTCAACATCATTATGATCTTCAGCTGCTTCAACTAATCGCTCAAATGTTTTTCTCATTGCTGATGTTGTCCCAACCTTTGCCCTACCCTTTGCTGCCTTTTCTCCCATATTTGACACAATCTTTCTTTTCTTTTTGAATTGAGTATTTTCCACAAGGGTAAGGTCTTCATCATTATATCCACTATCATCAGATTTAATAATTTCATGTGGCACATTTGTCGTTGTATTATTGATATTAGATTCAGATGGAACACCCAAAGCCGGTGTCCATTGGTATTGACTTGTTGCCACTGCCTCCCCGAATATGAATTCCATTTCATCACGAAATTCTAAACCTTGATAGATAAATAAATAGATGATTGAGCATGACGTGGCATCTCTTAAATGAATTAAACAATTAATTATCATCATGATAATAAAAACAAGAATCAATTGACAAAAAAAATTAGTTAATCAAAATCTGAAATTACTTTTGTCAAAACATCTTACTGTAGTAGTTCTTAGAAATATATAAATAAATAAATAAAAGAAAGTTTTTAACATAATCAAGTGTCAATATCATTATTGTTCTCTTGAATCATTTGTAAATTAATTAGAGAAGGAGAAATTTTTAACTAATAAGTGACAATAAGAGTCATTCCCCAATTGTCTTATAAGAAATTTAAATACTTTTTTGGTACAGAAATTTAAATTCTATATACTTTAAGGTTATACTCCCTCCGATCATATTTATAAGCAAAAAAATACTTCAAATTTTGGTCACTAATATAAGCAAAAATTATAGGCAAATAAATGATTGTGCTGGTGAAGTCAACCGTCAAATTAATCGAAGTATTTTTTTTTTGGTTACATAATTAATCGAAGTATTAATTATCAAAGAAGCTGCTTTTTTGTCTTTAATTTTATGTAAAAGTTATACTCCCTTCTGTCACTATTATAAGCAAATTTGACTTTTTTGATACATTGGAAGAGTAATGTATTTGGTTCACAATATGGACTACATACATCACTTTTTCGATGTACCAAAAAAGTCAAATTTGCTTATAATAGTGACCGGAAGGAGTATTACAATTACTAAAATATTTTATAATATACTGTATTAATTTTGCATTGAGACTCTAGAATCATCTTAAAAAATAGAACAATTAATGAGGCTAATTTTGGAAAAATAACATTAAATAAAGTTGATTTTAGTAATTTGTACTTATATTTAAGACCAAAAAATTTTGTTGACTTTTACTTATAAATAAAGTATGAGAGAATAATCAGGAATAGTCAACTGTCAATTTAATGACATTTAATATTTTATCAAAAAAGTTTGGTCAATTTTTTTTTGTTGACCGCAACATTATGATTTCTCTCGAATCATATATAACTATAAAAAGAGAGATCAATACTAAACGATGATCCATCATTGTTTTACAAGATAATTGAAAAAATGATGAATATACTATTCATTTTCATGTATTTGGTGGCTTGCATTACCGGCCATCGAATTGATAGTATGCAAAACTCGGTGAAAGAGAATTTGGACATAGAGAGAGAGCTAAAGCTTATTAATAAAACTCCAGTCAAGAGTATTCATGTATTGCATACTCATCTTATATGATTCTTTATGTTAACTTGATTTTACTACATGCATGGTTTACTAATTGTTCTTTTGTTTTATTATGATTTCTATAGACAAAATATGGATACATTGTTGATTGTATTGATATTAATAAGCAACCAGCTTTTGATCATCCATTACTTAAGAATCATAAGTTGCAGGTATGCTCTCAAATGACAAAAATATAAATACATGAGCCTTATTTTTATTATTCTAATATTTGTTTTGGTAACTATATATATATATAGAGAAAACCCAAGTTTGCAAATAAAATCAGAAAAGATAATGTGATGAAATCATCAACGTCTGAGGCTATATTTGGGCTTGACGAGAAGGACCAATGTCCAAGTGGAAGTGTTCCTATTAGGAGGACAAACAAAAATGAACTCATCCGAGCCAAATCATATTTTAGCAATGTTCTACTTCAAAATTCTCCTGGTTTTCATGTAAGTTTATATACCTATCAATTTTTCTTAAAAACTTTGAATTAATTTGATGATGATGATGATGAATACATTTTATTAATTAATTTATAGGTTGCACAAGTAACACTCCGAACCGTGCCGAAATATTTTTCTTATTATGGAGTTGGTGGAACAAGTAGTATTTATAATTTAAAAGTTGAGAAGGATCAATCAAGTACAGCTATGATGTGGGTTCTAAAGGGACATATGGATAACTTGAATTTAATCGGTGTTGGATGGCATTGTTGGGTTTTGGGCTCCCTTCCTATGTGGAGAAAAGTCCAATTTTATTAGCCCATTATGTCTCACTTATATAAGTGGAGAGTGGTCATACTAGGGTTAGTGGGTGAGTAAATTTTGTGAGAGAACAACCTTCAAAAAGAGAGAAAAGAAGAGAGAAAACAATTCCCGTTTTTCTCAAACCAGTCCCACTAAAACTTCGATTCCCGATTCGTTAACCGTTGGATATCTCTCAAATTTGGAGGGCAGGTTCGCAACTCCAGAGGCTATCTTTTGACCGTTCGGATCGTCGAAACAAGGTCTGGTTCGTGAGATATTCAGTCCGCAATACAGCAGGTGTTTTGGGTATTTTCATCTTCTTGTTCTTGTTTTGTAAGCTTTAATGCTTTGTTGTGTAATTGGTTGTTAGCACTTATTTGTGCCTCACTTGGAGACTCTTTTGTACCCTTATTTGATTATAGTGGAGCTATTTCTTTGGTCTGGACGACCCGTGGTTTTTTACTCTCACATCGAGGGTTTTCCACGTTAAAATTCCGGTGTCTTTATTTTGCTTTATTGTCTGCCATATTATTTGTTGTTGATCCTCAAGGTTCTTACAAGTTTGGGGAATTTTATTTCCGCTGCGTATTGCTCGTTATTATTATTATTGTGCTAATTCCCCATCAGAGTGGTACCAGAGCTCTTGGTTAAGGGCAGTTTTACTTGTTTGAAAGATGGAGTCAAATACAAATATGAAGATGGTATTGTTGAATGGGTCTAATTACCATTTGTGGAAGGGCAAGATGAAAGACTTGTTATTTGTGAAGAAATTGCACTTACCGGTATTTAGTTCCGCAAAGCCGAAATCTATGTCTGATGAAGAATGGGAGTTTGAACATCAACAGGTATGTGGTTTTATTCGGCAATATGTTGAAGATAATATTTATAATCATATTGCTAATGAGATACATGCAAAAACTTTGTGGGAGAAGTTAGAGTCCTTGTATGCCTCTAAATCAGGGAATAATAAATTGTTCTTGTTGAATAGCTTCATAAGTTTGAAGTATAAGGAGGGGACTTCTATTTCAGATCACTTGAGTGAATTTCAGGGGCTCCTTGATTAGATGTCAGGAATGGGTATTAAATTTGAAGATGAACTTTTGGGACTATTTCTATTGCTATCTTTACCAGAGTCTTGGGAGACGTTTCGGGTTTCTATTACAAGTTCTGCTCCTAAAGGTGTTGTTTCTTTGGAAACGGCTAAGGGTGGTATTCTTAATGAGGAGATGAGAAGGAAGGCACAAGGTACTTCATCTCAATCCGAGGTACTTGTCACTGAAAATAGGGGGAGAAGTCAGAAGAAAGAACCGAAGGGTGGTAGAGAGAATAGCAGAAGCAAGTCCAAAGGGCGATACAAGAATATGGAGTGTAATTATTGTCATAAATCAGGGCACATACAAAAGTACTGTTATCAGTGGAGAAAAGATAACAAAGGCAAGAAGGGTAAGCAGAAACAAAGAGATCGTGAAGATCATGATGATGATCGTGTTACTACTGCTATCAATGATGATCTTGTTATTCTCCGTGATCATGAGTCCATTAATCTTGTATCAGATGAGAGCATGTGGATTGTTGACAGTGGTGCTACATTGCATGTTACACCGAGGAAGGAGTTCTTCACATCTTATACTTCCGGTGATTTTGGAGGGTTGAAGATGGGTAATGATGGTGTAGCTAAGGTAATTGGTGTTGGTGATATTTGCTTGCAAACCAACATGGGAATGCAATTGTTGCTTAGAGATGTCAAACATGCTCCGGATGTTCGTTTTAATTTGATCTCTGTGCATATGCTTGATGATTGTGGTTATGATAATCACTTTGGTTCTGGAAAGTGGAAACTCAGTAAAGGTAACTTGGTTGTGGCTAGAGGGGAGAAAACTTCTAAACTGTATTGGACAAAAGCTTTGGTTGCTAGAGACAGTGTGAATGTTATCGACATGAAAGCATCTTTGTGGCACCGAAGGCTTAGTCATATTAGTGAAAAGGGGCTGAATGTTCTAGCCAAAAAGGATGTGCTTCCAGGATTAAAGAATGCAGATTTGGAGAAGTGTTCTCATTGCATGACTGGTAAACAGACTAGAGTATCCTTCAAGAAGCATCCTCCCTCAAGAAAGTCAGAGTTGCTTCAATTGGTGCATTCTGATGTTTGTGGTCCATTAAAGGTAAAATCTTTTAGTGGTGCACTTTATTTTGTTACTTTTATTGATGACTGTTCCAGGAAACTATGGGTATATGCTATAAAGACAAAAGACCAAGTGTTGGAGAAATTCAAAGAATTTCATGCTTTGGTTGAGAGGCAATCAGGTAAGAAGCTGAAATGTGTTCGTTCTGATAATGGTGGTGAGTATTGTGGTCCCTTTGATGTCTATTGTAAGCAGCAGGGTATTGCACATGAAAAGACTCCTCCTAAAACTCCTCAGTTGAATGGTTTAGCAGAGAGGATGAATCGAACACTTGTTGAGAGAGTTAGATGTATGCTCTCTGAAGCTAAGTTGCCTCAACATTATTGGGGTGAAGCACTGTACACGGCGGTGCATGTTATTAATCTCACTCCTACTGTTGTTTTGAACAGTGAAGTTCCAGACAAAATTTGGTTTGGTAAGAATGTCAAATATGATCATTTGAGAGTCTTTGGTTGTAAGGCTTTTGTGCATGTTCCAAAGGATGAAAGATCCAAGTTGGATGCAAAGTCAAAACAATGTGTCTTCATCGGCTATGGGCAGGATGAGTTTGGTTACAAGCTTTATGATCCTATAGGGAATAAACTTATCAGAAGCCGCGATGTTGTGTTCATGGAAGACCAAACTATTGAAGACATTGATAAGGTGGAGAAAACTACACCCGAGAAAGATGTTAGTTTGTCTAATATTGATCCAGTTCGGTTGCCTGTTCATAATCTGGATACTATTGGTGGTGATGTTCAAAATGGTGAGCCACATGATTATGTTGATGATCAACAACTTGGAGAAGAGGTATATATTCCAGCTGATAATGATGAGGAGAATGATATGTCACAGGATGAGAATCTTGGTGAAGCTCCAGAATCATCTCAAGTTCAACTTAGGAGGTCCAACAGACAGAGACAACCTTCTACAAGGTATAATTCTGACGAGTATGTGACTTTGACTGATGAGGGTGAACCTGAGTATTTTCAAGAAGCCATGGAAAGTGATGAAAATCAAAAGTGGTTGGATGCAATGAATGATGAGATGAAATCCTTGCATGATAATCACACTTATGATTTAGTGAAGTTGCCTAAAGGCAAAAGGGCTTTGGAAAATAGGTGGATATATAGAGTCAAACATGAGAGTAACTCTGAGTCTCCAAGGTATAAAGCCAGATTGGTAGTGAAAGGTTTTCGTCAAAGAAAGGGTGTTGATTTTAATGAAATTTTCTCACCTGTTGTGAAGATGTCATCAATTAGAACCGTGTTGGGTTTGGCTGCTACTCTTGATCTAGAGGTTGAGCAAATGGATGTGAAAACGGCTTTCCTTCATGGTGATTTGGAGGAAGAGATCTACATGAAGCAACCCGATGGTTTTCAAGTTAAAGGCAAAGAAGACTATGTGTGTAGATTGAGAAAGAGCCTATATGGGTTGAAGCAAGCTCCAAGGCAGTGGTACAAGAAGTTTGAGTCTGTTATGTCTGAACAAGGATACAAGAAGACTACTTCAGATCATTGCGTCTTTGTTAGAAAATTTTCTAACGATGACTTCATTATCCTGTTGTTATATGTTGATGATATGCTTATTGTAGGGAAAAATATTTCTAACATTGACAGGTTAAAGAAGCAGTTGGGCGAGTCATTTGCCATGAAAGACATGGGAGAAGCTAAACAGATTCTTGGCATAAGAATCACGCGTGACAGAAAGGAGAAGAAACTTTGGATGTCACAAGAACACTATATCAAAAGAGTGCTGCAGAGATTCCAGATGGAAAATTCTAAGGCGGTAAGCACTCCTCTTGCTACTCATTTCAAGCTGAGTTCGAAACAAAGTCCTTCAAATGAAGATGAAACATTTGATATGAAACGTGTTCCTTATGCGTCTGCTGTGGGTAGTTTGATGTATGCAATGGTGTGTACAAGACCAGATATAGCACATGCTGTTGGTACAGTCAGTAGATTTTTGTCAAATCCAGGTAGAGAGCATTGGAATGCTGTAAAATGGGTTTTAAGGTATCTTCGTGGTACTACTTGTATGAGACTTTGCTTTGGGGGAGATAAGCCTACTTTGGAAGGGTACTCTGACTCAGATATGGCTGGCGACATTGATTCTAGGAAGTCTACGTCGGGCTACATGATTAAGTTTGCAGGGGGAGCTGTAGCTTGGCAGTCCAGATTGCAAAAGTGTGTAGCATTGTCTACTACAGAGGCAGAGTTCATTGCCATTACCGAAGCATGCAAAGAGTTGCTATGGTTGAAGAAATTCTTGCAGGAGCTTGGTTTTGTTCAAGACAAATATGTGTTATTTGTTGATAGCCAAAGTGCTATTCATCTTGGTAAGAATCCAACTTTTCATAATAGGTCCAAACATATTGATGTAAGGTATCACTGGATACGTGATGTTTTGGATGCTAAGTTGTTGGAACTAGTTAAGGTTCATACGGATGATAATGGTTCAGATATGATGACCAAGACGTTACCAAGGGGAAAATTTGAAGCATGTTGTGATATCGCCGGTTTGGCGATTTCCTCCACATAGTTGTGAGGGGGAGATTTGTTGGGTTTTGGGCTCCCTTCCTATGTGGAGAAAAGTCCAATTTTATTAGCCCATTATGTCTCACTTATATAAGTGGAGAGTGGTCATACTAGGGTTAGTGGGTGAGTAAATTTTGTGAGAGAACAACCTTCAAAAAGAGAGAAAAGAAGAGAGAAAACAATTCCCGTTTTTCTCAAACCAGTCCCACTAAAACTTCGATTCCCGATTCGTTAACCGTTGGATATCTCTCAAATTTGGAGGGCAGGTTCGCAACTCCAGAGGCTATCTTTTGACCGTTCGGATCGTCGAAACAAGGTCTGGTTCGTGAGATATTCAGTCCGCAATACAGCAGGTGTTTTGGGTATTTTCATCTTCTTGTTCTTGTTTTGTAAGCTTTAATGCTTTGTTGTGTAATTGGTTGTTAGCACTTATTTGTGCCTCACTTGGAGACTCTTTTGTACCCTTATTTGATTATAGTGGAGCTATTTCTTTGGTCTGGACGACCCGTGGTTTTTTACTCTCACATCGAGGGTTTTCCACGTTAAAATTCCGGTGTCTTTATTTTGCTTTATTGTCTGCCATATTATTTGTTGTTGATCCTCAAGGTTCTTACAAGTTTGGGGAATTTTATTTCCGCTGCGTATTGCTCGTTATTATTATTATTGTGCTAATTCCCCATCAGGCATGTGAGTTTCATTTTCTTCATTTATATATATATATATATATATATATATATATATATATATATATATATATATATATATATATATATATATTATTTATTTTTATTTTTAATTTTTTATTTGTGTGTATGATTTTTATTTGTGAGTTTCATTTTCTTCATTTATATATATATATATATATTTTTTTTTTAAATTTTTTATTTGTGTGTATGATTTGTCAATTTGATATTGTGTGTGTATATTCATTGATCTTAGGTAGCTCCATATATATACGAGGATGATGCAACTCACCTGTTTACAGTATGGACGGTAAGGATTTTGGTTACCGGACCATTTTATTTTTTTCTTACAATTTAGATTTTATAAATTCTACAATGCTTTTTTCAAGCTTTCTTTACATCTGCGGTTAATTATAAAAATACAAGTTTCATTTCTTTGATATATGTATGTTGTTAAAAAATACCAGACAGATAATTTCAAGAATACTGGATGTTTCAACTTGCTATGTTCGGGTTTTGTTCAAACTAATAAGAAAATCTACCTTGGTGGACGATTCGACAATACATCCATCTACGGTGGAGTGATGGCTGAAATCACATTTTCTATTATCCAGGTCAATTTTAAACCCTAAAACTTCCCACAATAATTAAGAAACGACGGCTATGTCATATTCACTAATATAGTTTGTCGATGTATCCAGGATCCCGACACAAAAAATTGGTGGCTAATTAATAAAAATCAGAATATTGGATATTTTCCGGCATCTTTATTCTCCAATTTGACCTCTGCGGGTCAAGTTGGGTGGGGTGGTAAAACAACAACTTCTCCTGGTAGTCCTAGTCCTCCAATGGGTTCTGGATATTTTCCGGATAATGTATTTAATCATGCATGTTATTTTAGGCATGTTACATTTCAAAATGACTCCAGACAAGACTTTGGACCTGAAGATTACTTGGTAGATACATTCTCTGACAAACCTAATTGTTACTCAGCTGAATACTATGGCAATGAAAGAAGTGATGTTGGATATTGTCTCCAATTTGGAGGACCTGGGGGTAGATGTAATGATTAATTTATATCATTATAAACTTTTTGCTGAGATTTGAATATAAATAAAATTATATTTAATTTACATCAAAGTTTTTAAATATTTATGTCATAATCTTGTTTATTTTTAACTTAAATTAGCTAAAATCTATGTTATTTAGTTTGCAAATGATTTACTTAAAATAATTTGGTCTCTAAAATACAATCTCGTACTTTTTATTAGTAGTCACGAGTAGTCACTAGTACAGTAAAGAGCCATTTATATTATTTAAATAAATATAAATAATGAATTTGTTTGAAAATTGAAGGATTATTATTATTATTTTATTTTTTTGCATTGAAATTGAAAGATTATTTAAAATAAGTTTAATTGTACTTTTGGTATCCCTATTTTGCAAGATCCACGATTATGGTCCTCCTATCTTAAAATCAAACAATTTTGCTCCCTATTTTGATTTTGTTTGCATTTTTGGTCCCCCACCCCATTTTTTAACAAGTTGTCAAGAAAAATGCTTATGTGGCAATACCATGTGGCAAATTAGGATTACACATCAACCAATATAATTTTTTAATTACAAATATAATTTAGAACAATTAAATAATTATAAAACACATAAAATAAACAATTAATAATTATAAATCAAATCTTTATGTATAAAACGGGAAATAAAACAATGCAACACCAAGATGATGAACAACACAATGTCGTATTATAAGACAAAGAAATTACAAAAGAAAAATTTAAATATATGCAAAACTCACTTATTTTAATAATAAAAGAGGGAAAAACAATTTAAAGAGGATAATTTTGGGTAAAAACTTACCATATACCACCCTCTACTGGATGTAGAAGAGGAGAAACTAAGTTAAAATAGAATTGGGACGGCTGTGAAAAAGTTCCTAAAGCCAACCATAGAAAGTTGAGAGAATATTTATTAAGGGTTAAAGAATGATTCTTAAAATTAAGGGTGTGTTTATTTAAACTTTAAAAAAAGAAAAATGTTAAATGGTATGGGACATTAGTTAATCTCATATATATTAATAAAAAAATTGTAGATTTAATACCTTAAAAATATAAAAAATTATCTTTCTAATATTACGGTGGCATAGATGTGTAGGTTGGGTTGGGATGCAGGGGGCGGTTGGTGGAGATGGAGGAGACGTATATTTGCGTGGGAGGAGGAGTCATTGGTAGAATGTTGTGCAATGTTGGAAATTTTGTTGTTACAGGGTACCGTACCGGATCAGTGGACATGACAACTTAATCCTGATGATGGTTACACAACCCAAGGAGTTTACCATATGTTCACTCATCTTACCCCTACTTCATCGATACTGCTTAAGATGTTATAATTTGCATTAAAATAGTGTCAATGAAGGTGTCGTTGCTTGCTTGGAGAATGTTAAATAACAGATTACGTACCGACAAATGATAATTTGATTCGACGATGTGTGGTGCTTACTAACGGTGCACTTTGCTCAGGAGGATGTGGTATTGGTGAAGACGTGGATCACTTGATGGTAGGATGTTTCAATTTTCATTTCTTTTGGAGCAAAATTATAAATTGGTTAGGTGTTTGATGACAAATCGTCACACTATCTAATCCATGCCTATTTTAGCAACATTAGGTACATTTTAGTAGGTTTTTAGCAATAAATATGAGAGAAATCTAACCAATTGCTTGATTACTTGATTTGCAAGAAAACAGGAAATATTGCAGGATTTGAATGAATTTCACTACGCTGGGGGCGTAGGCCATCACGCGCCGCGTGATGGAGCTAACAGAGAGCCAAGATCCTGACTTTGATCACGCGCGGCGTGATACCTTACCACGCGCGGCGTGAAGTCTTGATTGAAGATGAAGATTGCCTCTGACTTGATCACGCGCCGCGTGATTCTGTTATCACGCGCGGCATAGTTGATGAAATTGCAACCACGCGCGGCGTGGTGGATCTGGCGCGCGGCGTGGTTGCTTTCTGTATATATATTTTCTGCAGAATTCTGTTTCAGGGTTGGAAAATCTCTGCACTTTTCACTACATTCTGGTTTTGATACTTGAAGATCGTGATTCAACACTCCAGTGGGAGCTCCAAGCGCATCAGATCATGGATTCACAAGCCGTGGCGATGAAGCGAGGAAGCAATCGAAGAACGATGAGGAGCTAAACTCCTTCGGAGGTAGAATCTAGGATAGTTTAGGATGTAGTTCATCTAAATGTAACCTGCAATTGTGTAAGATCATACTCTCTTTATAGTGTTCATTCAATTCAATTCTGTTTCTAATGCTTTACAATCCTTCATTAGTGTTGTAATGATTTTGAGTTAAGTCACGTGCGAGAGTATTGATTTAATGTCTGAACTGAATTGTATTGAGCGCTCGAGTGTCTCCGGTCGAGAGATTGAGGCATAGAGTGTAGCGAACGATTGACGCGCGTTAATATCATTCGTTGTAGGTAGCTTCCGCCCGAGAGATCGGGGGAGTATCGACAACGAATAGAGTGGATTTTGACAAGAGATTGCGATTCACTAATTTGTCGATCTAGTTGTGAACACTTGAGTAGTTCTTATGACATTGTAGGTTGCATGCGGTTAGCTATAGTCTAGATGATTCCGATGATTCTACCTCACTTTCCTTATTATCAAGCACGTTTTCTAGCCAACCTTTACTCAACATACCCCCAATTTATGTGTATTTTCTGTGTAATGTCTATGAACACGATTCGATTAGTTTGATCACACAATCCCTGTGGATCGATATTTTTATTACTACGTGACTTTCGTGCACTTGCGAAATTAGTCATCAAGTTTTTGGCGCCGTTGCCGGGGATTGTGATTGATTCAACTAGGCAATAGTGTTCATATTTTCTGTGTTTTCTTCATTATTTTTCTGTTTTATATTTGTTTCCCGGAGCGTTCTACTTGTGTGTTTCATTGTGCATGCGGAGAACAGGTCCTCAAGAGCTGCAATTTGATCCAGAGATTGAAAAGACCGCTCGCGCAATTCGAAAGGCAAGAAGGGAAGCTCAAGCTTCAAGGGAAAGAGTTTTGCTAGGTGGTACACCGGACTGTCAAGGACAGAATTCTGCAACAATGGAAGAAGAACAGGTTCCACCGGTTCCTCAACCGCCAAGGCGTACCCTTGGTGATTATGGGAGGAGAGACAATGACGCGTTGGCAAACCAAGGCTTTCAGCCGGCGAATCCTGTCTCATTCGACATCAAGAACACGGTCCTTTCCGCCTTAAAAGAGAATCCGTATTCAGGTTCGGAAGCTCAATGTCCGAATTTACACTTGTCTCATTTCTATGAAGCCTGCGACTATACCGATCCGCCAGGGGTGAGCGAATCGGACAAAAGGCTGAGGTTATTCAAGCATTCTCTCACCGGCCGTGCTAAAGATTGGTTAGACACGATACCCGCCGGGACTATTGAAACTTGGAGACAGCTGGAGCGGAAGTTCTTAGATCGTTACTTTCCTATTCATAAGTTTCTAGAAAGAAGGGCTGAAATTAGCAACTTCGAACAAGCGGATGGTGAGACGTTGTATGATGCTTGGGAGAGGTTCAAGGTCTGTCTTAAAAGGTGTCCGAATCACGGTTTCGATGGCCACAATCAGATGCAAATGTTTACCCAAGGTTTGAGGGCTCAAACGCGAATGATACTTGATGCATCAGCCGGGGGATCGTTGAAGAACCGTGACGAAACTGAAGCGAGAGAATTGGTGGAAAGCATGGCTCAAAACGAGTATAGAGCTACCAATGATAGAGGAGCCAAAAAGAAAGGCGGAGTGTTGGAATTGGATACTCAAACTGCATTATTGGCACAGCAAAAGCTCATAACTAGCCAAATGGAAGCAATGATGAAGTTGCTGTCCAATCCACAAGTCCAAACTTCTCCGATAGGTAAAATTGACAATGTGCGCTGTGATTTTTGTTTGCAGGACCACCCTAATGGCGGATGCTTTCCGGAAGGTTCAGAGGAGGCTCGCTACTTGGCCAATTTTCGGAAGCCGTACAACAATAACAACAACGGTTCCGGGTGGGGGAATGGTATGCAAAGTCAAGGTGCACAGCAACAGCAGCAAAGGCCTCCATCAAGGATGGAAGAGACTCTAAATCAGTTCATGCTCATGACTCAAAGCAACTTTGAAGCGATGAAATCGAGTCAAGCAACCTCTAACAAGAATCATGAAGCTTCTATAAAGAATCTTGAGGTGCAAATGGGCCAGCTGTCAAGACAGTTCTCTATGTTGCAAAACCAAGGGGGTTTCGGTGGAAACACTCATGACAATCCGAAAAATGAAACTTGCAATGGAATCACCTTGAGGAGTAGAGAGATACCGGAAAGGCCAGCTGTAGAGAAGCCTTTGAAAAAGAAGGTCATTGAGGAAGAAGTTGAAAATAAGAAAGAGGGAGAAGTTGAAAATAAGAAAGAGGGAGAAGTAGAAAAGGAAACTATGACCAAGGAAGTTGAGATTAGTGAGGATGAAGTAGAAGAAGTTGAAAAACAGAGGGAGATAAAAGAAAAAGAGAGTAAGAAGGTGGAGAAAGATAAAGGAGTTGATGAATCGCCATATGCTAGGATGCCTTTTCCTAGGAGAAAGAAGGTTAAAAATCTTGAGCGGGAGAAGGAATTCAAGAAGTTTATGAAGGTGTTGAACAAGCTTGAGATGGCTATACCGTTAGTTGAAGCATTGGAGCAAATGCCAAGTTATGCGAAGTTTTTGAAGGAGCTGCTCACAAAGAAGAGAAAACCATTGGACGATGAAATGGTGAGTATGACTGAAGAGTGCAGCGCCCTCATTCAACGGAAGCTACCTCAGAAAAAGAAAGATCCGGGGAGCTTTACAATTCCATGTTCCATTGGAATGCTCACCATCGAAAAAGCTTTGTGTGATTTGGGTGCTAGCATTAATTTGATGCCGTTATCAATGATGAAGAAGATACCAGGAGCTGTAGCAAAGCCGACAAAGATGAGTCTCTCTTTGGCGGATCGATCGGTTGTGCATCCTGAAGGCATTCTCCATGATGTGTTGGTTAAAGTTGCTGGGTTTGTGTTTCCCGCGGATTTTGTGGTCTTAGACATAGAAGAAACTAGAGAGTGGGAACCTTTACTGCTTGGTAGACCCTTTTTAGCAACTAGCCGTGCCCTAATCGACGTAGAGATGGGGGAACTCATGCTAAGGACCGATGATCAGCAGGTCACGTTCAATGTTTTTGACAAGATGGAGTGTGATGATGGAGACCCACAATGTTTTAAAATCCAGGTTTATGATCATATTGTTAAACATGCACTTAAGTTACCTTGGAATGCACACTACTTGCCACATGGTGGCACTTCTTTTCCTTGACCCTTAGGGGCATGGAACGTCAAGCATCGGGACGTTAAACAAGCGCTGGTTGGGAGGCAACCCAACGGTTTTTAATGTTTTAGTGTGTGTTCTTTTGAAGTATGTAGGTAGGTACGCAGCTTTCGGCAGCAAACAGAGCAGAAACAGAGCACTGTCGAAGTGAACTACGCTGGAGGCGGGGTGCAGTCACGCGCGGCGTGGTGTATGAGGAGGAAAGAGCTGCCTCTGGAGTATTGGTCACGCGCCGCGTAATTGCTTCCTACGCGCGGCGTGATGCTGGAAGTGGATAAATGAGCTCTCTGACTAGTGATCACGCGCGGCATGGTACCTTTCACGCGCCGCGTGACCAAGGCAGAGAGGAAGGTGGATTTGATAAAGTTATCACGCGCCGCGTAAGGAGAGCTACGCGCGGCGTGATCAAGTCAACCTGACCGATGGAATTTGGTCAACATGACCGTTGGATCTTAGGGCCAGGAAGAAATTTTGAATTACATCACGCGCGGCGTGGGGTAAGCCACGCGCGGCGTCATGAGGTGACTTTGTTCTGATTATTTAAACCCTCAAGTTCTAGCTACAGACTCACCATTCATCAAGGTTCAGATTCACCTGCTTGGTTTTAGGCTTCAGATCTATCAATTTCACTAGAGCTCTTAAGTGCGATGTGAAGCCTAAAATCAGTGCAAGTGAATTCAGTAACCTTCATTTCATTAATTCAACTTTCATTTCAATTATTCAATCTCATGAGGGTTTTTCGCAGGTAGTAAGGTATACAGTCTGGTGCTTGGTTTTAGGCCTCAGATCCACCCATCTATCTCAGTATTTCAAAGGGATGTGAGTCCTAAAATCAATGCACGTGACTACTATTAACCTTCCCGTTCTTCAATTATAGATCGTGTACCGCTGTTGGTACGGATGTTCTTCTGCTGCTGCTGTTACTATTCTGCTACTCTATCTCTATCTTTACTTCATTGTCTTTTATTTGCTTGGTTTGTAATAATATTTGATATTGGCTGGATATTTTAATTGTGTACTCTAAATTTGAATCTTCTCTTGTTTAATTGTGGAACAGTTTTTACTTTTAGAATTTGTTTCAATATCTTGGCATGTTCTTTCTAGTCACTTGAGTATCAATTACTTGATTTTCTCCGTGTGTGATATGTGAAACTTGCAGTGCAATAGCTTGTTGCACTCATGTGATCAAGAGGCAAAGGAAGGGAACGCGCACTTTTTGACCGGTTCTTTGATTCGACCCAACCGTGAGGTATTGCGCCAAACACTCCTTTTTCTTCTATGTGTGATATCCACTCTTGTATTGTCTCTCGATTTTGCTTGTCGTCTTTTTATTTGATTGGTACTTTTGTAGCACACACGAGGCATGTTTCTTGGTACCTTTGAGCCTTTCTATCCACCCTTACTTATACTTATCCTTTGCTTAACCAATTTGAGCCGAAAAAGAATATGTTATTCTTGCAAAACCTTAAGAAATTTGTGATGAAAAAAGGAATGACTTTCTTGGAGGTTAGGCACCTAATTAGTGGTTGATGCGCATTGCTCACTACTAAGTTTGGGGTTGCTCTTTGGAATTAGCAACAAATAAAGTTTGGGGTGAGGGTACTAGAGAACTTACAAAAATGTTTTGATTGAAAAATTGAAAAATTTCAAAAGTTGCAAGGCAAAAGAGAAGAGAAAAGAAAGAAATGAAAAAAAAATGAAAAAAGAGATGAATGTGAAAAAAAAAATAGAAAAGAAGTACAAAAAGAGGTGATAGCCTTGAATTCAAAGAATTGCAAAACTTTGTTTGATGATTAAAAAAGTTCTCTAGTCCACTTTAGTTCAAATGGGGTTTGGTTTATGAATTTTTTGACCTTAGGGGGATCTAACTCCAAGTTTTTCTACTACTTATCCAAAAATGTCACCATCCACCCTAGCCAAGCCACGTTATAACCCTAAAAGACCTCTAAAGTGTGTGCACAAAGGGAACCGAATGAATTCTTAGATTACTTGCAAAATTATTGCTGACTTGCATTGATGTGTTGATTTGAGTGTATTACCAAAAGCTGAAGAGTGCATGTGAGTAGTGTGATGAAATCATAGAGCCTTGGTCGGAAAGTGTGAACTACTTGAAAATGTCTTGCGGGAACGAATGTGCAATTGAGCATTGTTTGCAGGTGGATCATTGATCATCAGGTGAGTCTCACGTATGTATGATTCGAGTGAATTTAAGGAAAATGCCAGGGTCTTGACACAAAAGCTTGAGGTAAAAGTTGTTTCCTTGAGGACAAGGAAAGGTTTAAGTTTGGGGTTGTGATGACAAATCGTCACACTATCTAATCCATGCCTATTTTAGCAACATTAGGTACATTTTAGTAGGTTTTTAGCAATAAATATGAGAGAAATCTAACCAATTGCTTGATTACTTGATTTGCAAGAAAACAGGAAATATTGCAGGATTTGAATGAATTTCACTACGCTGGGGGCGTAGGCCATCACGCGCCGCGTGATGGAGCTAACAGAGAGCCAAGATCCTGACTTTGATCACGCGCGGCGTGATACCTTACCACGCGCGGCGTGAAGTCTTGATTGAAGATGAAGATTGCCTCTGACTTGATCACGCGCCGCGTGATTCTGTTATCACGCGCGGCATAGTTGATGAAATTGCAACCACGCGCGGCGTGGTGGATCTGGCGCGCGGCGTGGTTGCTTTCTGTATATATATTTTCTGCAGAATTCTGTTTCAGGGTTGGAAAATCTCTGCACTTTTCACTACATTCTGGTTTTGATACTTGAAGATCGTGATTCAACACTCCAGTGGGAGCTCCAAGCGCATCAGATCATGGATTCACAAGCCGTGGCGATGAAGCGAGGAAGCAATCGAAGAACGATGAGGAGCTAAACTCCTTCGGAGGTAGAATCTAGGATAGTTTAGGATGTAGTTCATCTAAATGTAACCTGCAATTGTGTAAGATCATACTCTCTTTATAGTGTTCATTCAATTCAATTCTGTTTCTAATGCTTTACAATCCTTCATTAGTGTTGTAATGATTTTGAGTTAAGTCACGTGCGAGAGTATTGATTTAATGTCTGAACTGAATTGTATTGAGCGCTCGAGTGTCTCCGGTCGAGAGATTGAGGCATAGAGTGTAGCGAACGATTGACGCGCGTTAATATCATTCGTTGTAGGTAGCTTCCGCCCGAGAGATCGGGGGAGTATCGACAACGAATAGAGTGGATTTTGACAAGAGATTGCGATTCACTAATTTGTCGATCTAGTTGTGAACACTTGAGTAGTTCTTATGACATTGTAGGTTGCATGCGGTTAGCTATAGTCTAGATGATTCCGATGATTCTACCTCACTTTCCTTATTATCAAGCACGTTTTCTAGCCAACCTTTACTCAACATACCCCCAATTTATGTGTATTTTCTGTGTAATGTCTATGAACACGATTCGATTAGTTTGATCACACAATCCCTGTGGATCGATATTTTTATTACTACGTGACTTTCGTGCACTTGCGAAATTAGTCATCAGTGTTCATGGTCGGCCTTTTTCTACTGTTATTACGGAACAAGCGGCTCAATTTTGTATAACTTCGTCTTTGTTTGGCAAGGAGGCAGATACGTGGCTTCAAGTAATTTGGTTTGCTAGTTGTTGGTATCTTTGGAAAGCTAGAAGAAAAAAAAAAGGGTACATGTTCGCTCAAAAAAACACATCTCTAAAGGGCATGATTGATAAGGTGAAAGTGCTATCTTGGTGGTGGCTGAAGTCGCGTAAATTTTTTTATTATTATCTCATGCACATGTGGTTGACTAGCTAATCCTCTATTTTGTTTAGGGACCGGATTAGCAATATTGCTTGACTGTAGCGTAACTTTATTTTGTGTTGTAAATATTTTTGTTAGGCACAACTTGTGTTTAATCTTTTAATATATTTCAATTAGCTTCTTCAAAAAAAAAATGTTTTGTGGCATTAAAAAAAAATGAGATATATATTAACCGAATAATCTACTCAGCATAAGGCGTGTCGAAAAGACTACAAAAGATTACACAATGACAAGAACAAGTAACAACATGAGAACTAATATATGCCTAAACAAATACGCGGGCTCGACCACCAACTATGGTAGTTTGAGACTAAATTAAAGTTCATAATCTTCAACCACCGATAAAAATAAAGTTTGACTTTGTCCAACAATTGAGGTATGGAGCACTCTGAATTTTTGAATAGTCTCTGATTTCTTTCATTTCACACAACAGACACACTTACGACCCAAATGAGCTGCATGAAAGATCGCCGCACACAGAAACCGCCTGAAGAGGAAGTAAACTGAATAAAATGTTCCGATAAATAACACTATTAAATGAAATGGGCATTATTTAACATTGACACACCATTAAATAAATGATTTTGGCTTGAAAAAGTTTAGATATAGATTTAAAAAAAAAAATTAAAACTACTTTTCGTTTATTTACTATACCTTCGTTTTTTTTTTAAGAAAATAGATATTCTTCAAAAGCTATTATAGGATTAACTTTATATTTTGGGTTTTTTTTTTTTTGACTAAAAATAAAGGATATTCATTCATTCAAACTGATAGTGTACATCGATGTAATACAAATTTGCTAAAAACAAAAAGGATGAATCTGCAAACAAACTCACAGCATCCATGTTAATAGCATAAAACGGCAAATTACATAAGCCTACATATATGACTATATTGATATTGAAGTGTCTGGAATGTGCCCCCAGATCTGCAGCGTTGATGACACAAAAGTCGACATTGGATAGATTTGTACTTGATCGGATCTAATCCTTCAACCCGAAACAAATGAACACCGCACAATGACGGGAAAACAAAATACACCGCACAGAGACGGCACAACAGAATACACCGCACAAGGACGGGATAACAAATAACACAAAACCAAACAAATATGTGAAAAATCACACTTATTTAATAACGAGAAAGAAAAAACAATTTGGAGGGGTGATTTTAGGTCAAAATTTGACCTGAAATCACCCCTCTTTGATAAACTAAGAAGAAGAAAAAAGGTGACGGCTAGGGTTAGAACTTAGGAGATGAGAGAAAAAGAGAGAAACTTTGTAACTTTATATTTTGGGGTTAAAAATAATTTTATTTACAAAATAATTTTCTAAAAAATCTATTACAAACACTATCAAAATAATATAATAAATTTTTTTAAAAAAGAATAGATTTTTTCTTAAAAATTCCAAAACAAAGTGACCATTAATTCATCACTCGTAGTCTGATTCCAAACATCATTTTTGGATAATGCAAAAAATTTATTTGGTTACATTTGAGAGCTTCAGGTATTGGAGGAGTAAAATTATAGCAATTCGGTTGTTGGCATTGTCTAATTGGATGAGCATTAAATGACACAAAATGTGGAATTTGTGGCACATTTAATTGAGTGAAAAATATTTGACAAATAGAGTGAACGGACTGGAATTGTGAGTATGTTGATGAGCTGGAGAATGGAAATATACTCTGAAAATATTTGCATATGTATGTATTAGTGTTGTTCATCAAGGTATTCTCATCAACTAGTTAAAGGGTCAAAAAAAAAAGGTGATATTTTCAATATACATTTTTTTTGTTTCCTTAACTAATGTCTCAAGAACATAACTATATGTTATACATGTGTATAAAAAGGTTTATTACACAAGTAATAAAAAAAAATTCTATTAAGGAAAATGTTATTATTTGCCATGATATAAAACTAATTAATCTAAAAATAATATCGACATTTCCTTCCCATGCATATTCAACTTTGTAATTTGATTGTGTCAAACCACTACAGTAATAGTAAACATAGGTTCTTTTAGCTTGGACCAAAACTGACTATTGGTGCATCCTGAATCCTTTATATGCTTGGTACTAGAGGAACTGGAACAAAGATTACCTACAAAACAAAAAATAAAAAATAAAAAGTTAGAATAGATAAAATATATCTGAAATTATAAATAGAAAAAATCGAGATTGAAGGAACCTCGGTTCAATATGTGCTGGGAAGCCGGCACCCTCCTCTGACGACGAAGAGGAGAGACCTGACTCCAAATCCTCCTCCTGCTGTGGCGGCATAACCACAAGCTGCAGATCAGCCGTCGGGGCACTCCCTATCTTCCAGACAACTATCACTACCAACACGATCACAAGCACCGCCAATGTGATGATGACCGCGGGTATAATCCACTGCGGGGTGTGTGTGTTTTTGTCCGGGTGTGGAAAATCATAAAAGTCATAGGTCACGGCACCGGAGAGTGAGGAAGCAGGGGACCTCGAAAATGGTGAAAATATAAAATATAAAATTGAGTCCATTATATGATAGGTCAAAATCTATAATAATTACTCGTATATATATATATATATATATATATATATATATATATATATATTAATATTTTTTTTTTTGACAAATCATTATATTAATACTTTTTTTTTTACAGAAAATTGATCATTATATTAATATTTCCACACAATAATATAAATTAGATGCATGCTAGTAATAAAATTAATTTGATATCCATACAATTATAGTAAAAAAGAAAGTTGGAGTTGTTATAGATGTGATATTTGTGTAATGTTTAGTTGAGTTCAGTAACGCCAAGTAAGTATTTAGAGAAAAGAAGTACCCATTGAAACAATAAAAATATCATGAGAGAGAGAGAGAGAGAGAGATAATTTATCGCCGAGTCACTTCAACGGTCTTCGATAGTTCTATGGATATCTAAAATATGAACGAGATGGATGTTTATTATCCCAACTTTTCTAGTTAGTTCCAATCATTATCAGAAAGGAAGGAATTTTTTTACAAAGTTTTCTCGTGTCTAGTGGTCTAGAGCTTTTGAAGAATGTGAATCAGGGCATATTATTGATCCCACTTTCATGTTGTTTTGGCCTTTAGGAAGAAAAATTCAATTAATTAATATGGCAATGGAGAAATTCAATTAATTAATCACTGTAAATACAGAAAGTGGTAAACAAAAACGAGTCAGACTACCATCAGTTAGAAAGGTGCACAATTAGTTAGCAAGTCAGATAAATAGATATGTGAGAAATTGGTGCAAAATTTAAAAATGAGGGGGTGCAAAACGGAAACAGCCAAGAATAATAGGCATGAATGGCTATAATAAGAGAAATGAAATTAAATATAGTACTCACTCCATTTCGACCGGTGGCAGGCGGCGGTGGTATGTATATGTGAAAGTCAATGGTAATTCACCGTTGTTGCAGAACCAGCTCAAAGAAAGATGAAGATAGAGCTACTCAGCTTAGGTGCAGATGAGCCTAAAATCAATCAAATTTTATTACTCACAAAAACTGTTTATTACAAAATATTGATCCACTGTATATACAATGTGTGAATCAATGCTAACTAATAAATTATAAAAAAAATAAAATCGAGAAAGATAGTTACAAAAGAAACTAACTCTAAAAAACTAGAGAAAGAGGAAAACAATACTTACGGAAGTTAGATTACTTAGGAAGCAAGTAACTATCTCTATTACTCACTTCAACTTTCAAAGTACGGTCGAGAGAATCCTTAGAAACAAAATGAATTGTATTCGTATTATCAATATTCATGATGTTCCTTGGCAGATTTTATAAATATTTTTTTTACTTAAAATGGAAATGTAAACTTGAACAAGAAAGGTTTTTTGGTTTTTATTGAAAAAATTGAACACGAAAGGTGATTTGAAGATGGAGAAGATGAATGAAAAAGGAAAGAAAAGGAGAAGGGAGGACCCAGCTACCTAGCTACTCTTTCTGTCTATCACTTTATACTACAAAAATAACATACGAGGTTTCTAATATTGTCTTGTCATTTTAATTTTTTTTATCCAAAAAAAAAAATATATGAGAGAATAATTACAAAAAAATATCAAAAAATAACATTAATTGGATGAGAGAATAATTTAAATTTTTTATGAAAAAAATGGATGAGAGAATAATTTAATTTTTTTGTTGATTTTAATAATTTAAGGAGTAAACTTGTAACATTTCACTTTAACTATTAATGGTGATAATTTAATATGGGGCATTATAAAATTGGTGAGAGAGTATGCATTAATCCTTCCATTTAATTTTCATCGTTATCCAAAAACCTACTTATTCCCTCCGAACACATGTGTTGCATTTATTTCACTTTTACACTTTTCAAAATGGGTACTCCCTCCGGTCCTTTTTATAAGAAACACTTTGGAATTTTTATTTGGTCCTTTTTATAAGAAACACTTTGACACAATTCCATTTGTACCCTTATTAAATACAATCAAATAATTCATTATAATGCTAGTGCATTAATTAGAGAAGTCTATTTCTCATACTAGTCAAAGGTTAGTTTTGGAATATAACATAAAATGATAGAATCATTAATGAGAAAATTTACCGTCCTTGGTCTGTGTGATTTTGTCAAAGTGTTTCTTATAATAAGGACCGGAGGGAGTAATATAGTAAACTTAACTCATGTGTTGCATTAAATCAAAAAAATTAACTACACTTAACTAAATTTCTTAAACACCGCATAAACAATATTTTTTTTGCTTATATTTATGTCCGGATGGAGTACTTTTTAAGATAGAACAATACAGTACTGCCCTAATTCCTTCCAATTCTATTAAACATTGCACAACATCTTCTTCTTCTTTTAGAGTAAATCAAAAGATTATTTTCTTAAAATGTAAAGAATTATAACAAAAAAATGAAACAAATTTATATCACTATGATGGATCATTTGAGAATGAATGAAACTTACATTTTGCATAAACACAAATATCGCCGTACCAATTATGTGCAGGTGGTGGAGAGATAGAGGGTAGGCTATCATCTTTAAACTCAAATAAAAATATCAATTCGATCTTCTTCTTTTTTTTGACACAAATTCGATCTTTAGAATTTCATATGTAATCAAAGTAGCATCGAATAAAACTAAAACATAAAAATTACTCAACCAAAATGGGCAACCTGGCCACTTGCGACGGGAATGGATTCTCTCAAGTGTAATTTACACTTGAGAGAATAAAGTGTGGTTTGTTATCATTAATCATGAAAGAGAAACATATAAAAATTTAGAGAAAATAAATTTAGATGGTGTTAAATTGCACTTTATTCTCTCAAGTGTAAATTACACTTGAGAGAATTCATTCCCAAAAAATTTAACATATTCATTTTATATTTTCTCTCAACTGTTTACAGATTATATAAATTATCAAGAACAAAAACAAGCATACAACATTATAACTAATATCAAGAATAAGTATGAACCAATATTATCTCTACAAAAAACATATAATATTGCAAATAATATCAAAGAACAATCATGAACCAATATTACCTCAAGTTGTGTTGTTAGAGTTTCGTGCTGATAACGTGTTAGAAATAAACTACAAGGGCTAGATAATAGAGATATGGAGAATGAGAGCTATGTATTATTCACTTCAAATGTGTGTGTTTACATCATAACAAGAGTCATATTTATATGAAACAAATAAGTAAGTGAAAGAAAAAATGCAATTAAGATCCACTCATCATAGTGGGAGTTATAAGATGGACATCCACTAAAACTTATATTTATTCATAACAACAATTTATTTCTTTTTTCGAAATTCACGCGGTTAAAGAAAATTGTCGCAACTTATTGCATGCAATTAAGTAAAGATTAGTCCAAATCCCCAGAATTGTGTCTAAGCTAAGGGTGTGTTTGATTTGTTAAAGGGTAAGTACTGGATAGAACAGTACAAGACAGAACAGCACAACACATAACAGAACAGCACAGAACAAACTTTTTGGGATATTGAACATTTTTTTGTCTTATATGATATTTTGTTAATAAAATGGTATTTTGGCATTTTAGACAACTTGTACTGCGGACAAAAAGTTGTGCCGTAGTTTAGTGAGGTACAAAAAATTCTGTTTTTGTCCTGTCCATTGCTTCCCAGTTTGTCCAGTTCCTGAAACAGTTTTACAATCAAACCAAGTACAACTACAGTTGTCCTGTCCAGTCCCTTATTTTTAGCGAATCAAACGGACCCTAAGAGTAATTATATAGTACTCCACACAATCCTAAATTATCAATCATTCATCACTATACGCCAAAATGAAATCATCACAGTCAACAACCATATAGTACTATCCATTAAAATAAGAAACGAAAATGACCTAGGAAATTATATCGATACTTCAAAATAATTTGTTGACAAGATCTCGATACTTTAAAAATTACTATTACCCAAATATAATTAGATACATATCCCACATCAATACGTATTTGATACTTCTAAATACATATCGGAGAAATATTTGATGACTGAATTTTATATTTTTAATAAGAAAATATTCAACAAAATACTTTCCGATACGTATTAGAGAAATATACATTGATTAAATTATATTTTGTAATACAAAAAATATTAGACATGTTTCCGATACATTATTTCACATCAGGTATGTCTTCCATATGATAAGTCCATTTTTCACATCGGTTTATTTGTTTCACCGTTTAAATTTTGTATTTTTTTTTTTCTATACAAAATCAGTCTCCATTCACAACTCAAATAAATTATAGAACTAAGAAAATCAAGTTGTATATTGTCTATGCTTAAGATCAAATAACTCTTGCATTAAGGGTGTTAGACAATTACTCTTGAATTGGTTCTTTTAAAACATAGACTAAACTTCATAGTCCAATAATTTTTTACCAGATTTTTCAAAACGAATAGTATCATATATCTGGATAACTTTAAGTCAAAACAAACTTTATATACATCATAAGAATATTCAAATTTTTATGCAAATGTTATATCCTCCACCAGAACATAAATAAGTACGAGGCTTTGATCAAACTATGAATGTATCAACGCTTAGATTTTACCAATCACGCAAAACGCCAACAAAACCACGGTCCTGGATCAAGGGAAGACAGTTGAGTCCACTCGTCGGCACCACATTCATGACGCGCACAGACTTTCCAGATTGCAACAATGTAGAATTATTATTTTTTAAACAGCAAAAGATTTTACTAATAAAAAGCTTCCTTTGAGTATAAGAAATGCTCACTGGAAGAAGGACAAAGAATATACAAGTGCCTGTCAAAACAATAAACAGCAAAAACCCAACACCAAGGAAATTACCCAACAGGCGTGTTATCAAAACACACTACCTAAAATAGATGAGAGAATAATTTTAAAAAAAATTATCAAAAAAATAACATTAATTGGATGAGACAATAATTTAATTTTCTTTTTTTGTTGATTTTAATAATTTAAGAAGTAAACTTGTAACATTTCACTTTAACTATTAATGGTGATAATTTAATATGGAGCATTATAAAATTGGCGAGAGAGTATGCATTAATCCTTCCATTTAATTTTCACTGTTATCCAAAAACCTACCTACTTTTTTTAAGATAGAACAATACAATAAGTAATGGGGTGGAGTTTAACATGGGAAAGTTGAATACTTTCCCACCATGGTACAGTTATGTTTTAACAAATCAGAGATAGGTTGGAATAACTGTCAGTTAACTTAGTTACTAATTTACTATGTTGTAAGGGAATTCACTACCTGATCCTGCATCTCTACACAATAGAAATTTCAGAGCCTCTATTCATTCATGACCAGCAAGGTCCATCTACTTGCTAAATTTTTAAAAGTTGATAAATAGTTTAACTTCTAATTAAAGCTGCATTAATGATTTATGCATTCGAATCAATCTAAGTATTCTCTATCCATGATAGATAAAATAATATATGGAATAAAAAGAGATAAAAATTGACACCTTTAATTGTAAGTATTTAGACAGGTTTCATGCCACCATAGCAACCCATCTTCTATCATGGCATAGCAAATCTTTATAACCTTTACTTATGCTATACCCAAGCTTTTGATTAGGCTTTCTTAAAAATTTCAACAACTAACATCTGAAAAGAAAAAAAAAAGAGCAAATTACTAAGACAGTTCTAGTTAGTCATGCTACCATAGTTTTGAGTCTTTCCTTGCCACAAACTAAGCAACTGCATAGTATATGCTTACAATACTTCAGATGCTCAAGAAGGCCTTGAAGCTTGCAAAAACAGCTTCATTGGCAAGTTCTTGACAGATAAACCTATACAAAAGATAACTATTCAGAATGCGCTGGCTGGAATTTGGTGTAATCCCACTGGTTTAAAAGTCACAGAAATTCAAGGAAATATGTATCAAATAGCTATGAAATATGATGCAGATTTCAAAAGAATTCAAAAAGGGATCCCATGGATAATAAGGAATTGCTGCCTGATCCTACATGCTCGAGAAAAGAACATAAATATATACAACCTTGATTTTTCTTATGGATTCAACTTTGGGGACTACCAATGCATTTAAAAACTAGAAACATGGGTTTCAAGATTGGGGGAATTTTGGGAAAGGTGGAAGATGCTGCTGTTTATGAATACCCAGAAAAGGCAAGGATTGTTATGTTGTTAATAGCGCCGCTATAGCGCGCTATAGCGCTATAGTGTAGCGTTTTACCACCTTTCCGCTATGCTATAAGGCCGCTTTCCGCTATTTAGAGAAGCGGAAATAGCGGCCGCTATTTGCAGGATAATAGAGTTGTGATAGCGGTGGCGTAGCGGATTGGTAGCGGTATTTGGCTGCTATTGTGTTTGGAGGGGGAAAATTGATAAAATCCTTATTTTGGAAATAAAGCATAAAGTAAGGGGTATTTTGGACTTTTCTGCACATAAAAAGTAACCATCACATCATATAAAGTAACCCTTTGTTTCTTCTTTCTTTTCTCACATATACTTCACGTTCACACTCTTCTCCTCTTCTCCTTCAACGGCTCCTTCACTCAATCACTTTTTCTCCTTCATAATGTGGTGGAGCTTAGAAGTGAAGATGAGGCAGAAGCAGATGCGGCTTCAAGGGCTTCAAAAGATTAATGGCTTGTCATTATTTTGTTTACTTTTAGAACTTGCTTATGCTTTATTTTAATGGGATGTCATTTTGAATACTTCTAGAATTGTAATGGGATGTCATTTTGAGTACTTCTAGAACTTCATGGAATGTTATTAGTCTTTATTTAGAACCTATTTTGATGGTAAATGACAATATTTAGTATAATTATTAAGTAAGAAAGTCCTTTTATATATGTTGTTGGAATTTATGTTTAATTTGTACATGGCCGCTATACCGCTATAGCGCTACCCGCTATATCGCAATAGCATTTTTGAGGGTCGGCGCTACGCGCCGCTATCTGAGATTAACGACATAGAGTAGCATACAACATTCAGATGGCACTACTTGGATCGGTTTCAGATATGAACATTTGCCAATGTTCTGCTTCAACTGTGGAATGGTGGGACACATTGAAGCTAACCGCCCCTAAGGAAGAGGGTCAGATTAACCCTGTGGGGCCTTGGCTGAGGTCAAATGTCTATGGGATATGCGTTTTAGAAGATAAGGATAAAATTTTCAGCAGCAATCCTCTCAAATCTGCTAGTGCGGGGCAACCTAGCCCTGTCCCTGAAGTTCTAATCAGACAAATGGCAAAAAAGGTATCCATGCAAGAACAAGAGAATGCACACAACAATGAAGTTACTGACAGAGGCCACATCAAACAATTGACGGATCTATAAATCTCACTGAACATACTGATTTATCTACCAAACGCACAAGGACAGAAGAAGAGGATCTGATGGAAGTTGACAGCTAGGACGTCCAAGTTTCAAGCAACAAGCTAAACGGCATGGCTTCTGGCTAATGGAGACACTAAAGACAGGCTTCACATGACCCTTAACGCTGTTCATCAATGGGGCACTAACAAATTTGGTATTATACCAAAGAAAATCAAGGAACTGCTGCAGTGTCAGATCAGCAGCCTTCAGGAGAAAATTGCAAACCACCATATCAATGGGCTGATTCATGAAGCCGAAAAAGAATTGGATAATACTCTGAAAAGTGAAGAATTGTGGTGGATTCAACGTGCTAGAGAATTATGGCTTCGAGAGGGAGATAGAAATACAAAAAAATTCACCAAAAGGCAACTCAAAGGAAAAAGAAGAACAAAATTTCTGTTGTTACTGATCAAGAGGGAAATGTGTGGACCGAGGAATAAGACATTCACAGAACCTTTCTAGACCATTTTCATAAGATCTTTCAGTCTTCTATCCAACTAATGTTGATGATATTAATAAAACTTTGATTTGCCTAATTCCTAAGAAAAATAAACCTACTTGCCCCGCTGATAGACCAATTTCCTTGTGCATTGTTATTCTGAAAATTGTCACTAAAACTATTGCTAATAGGATAAAGGTCATTCTCCCTCAGATTATTAGTCAGTTTCAAAGTGGCATTTGTCCCTGGTCATTTAATTACTGATAATGCTCTGCTTGCTTTTGACCACCTTAATAAAGGGAAGCAGGGTTTTGTGGGAATTAATTTAGATATGGCCAAGGCCTATGACAGAATAGAGTGGGATTTCCTTAACAGTACCTTAGTTAGCATGGGGTTTCCCTCTCAGTTAACTAATACTATTATGCAATGTGTGAGTTCTGTGTCTTTCTCTATTATTATAAATGGTAGGCCTACTTCCTACTTTAATCCTCAGAGAGGCCTCAAACAAGGGGACCCTTTGTCCCCTTATTTATTCATCATTTGTGCTGAGGTTCTGTCTGGTATGATTCTTAATAAACCGAGAATGGATTCTATTCATGGGCTCACCATTGCTCAGAAATGCCCCTCCTATTTCTCATCTTTTCTTTGCAGATGATAGCCTATTATTTTGCAGGTCTGAGAAAAGAAGCTGAAGCTATCATGAATATTTTCATGCTTTACCAACAAGCTTCAGACCAAAAAATAAATATGGATAAATCTGAGATGATTTTTTAGCAAAAACACGAAGCCAAATCAAAAGGTTGAATTCTATCAAAGCATGCCCATCAAGATCACTAATAGAATTTCTAGATATCTTGGACTCCCTACTAAGGTGGGCAGATCCAAAACTCAAGTGTTCAACTCATCATTGACAGAAGTACACTTATTAAAGCAGTGGTTCCGTCTCTCCCTACCTATCTTATGAGTTGTTTCCTCCTTCCAACCAATCTATGTAACAAAATTGAGAGCATGATGTGCAACTTCTGGTGCGGTAGGAAGGATCAGCAAAGGCAGATACACTGGACAAAAAGGGAGACCCTGTGCAAGTCTAAAAAGGATGGAGGATTGGGGTTCAGAACCCTTAAGGCATTCAATGAAGCTATTTTGGCCAAACAAGCGTGGAGGATCATCCATAATCCTAAATCTCTTGTAACTCAGACTTTAAAGGCTAAATATTTCCCTAAGGTTGATGCAATCAGAGCCAAGGTTGGCCATAAGCCAAGCTACACATGGAGAAGTATTCACCATACTTTGTGGGTCATGGAGAGAGACAGCTGTTGGAGGGTAGGGAATGGCAAAACCATTAGGGTCTGTGGGAGGATAATTGGCTCCTATATTAAAACATTTTTAGAATTATCACTCCAAGACCTCCAAATACTAATGTCCAACATGTAAACAATCTGTTTGGTGATAATGGCCAAAGCTGGAATGAACCCCTAATAGACAGTTTGTTCTATAATTTTGAAGGGGAGCAAATGCAACAATTACCTATTACTGACACTGAGGAAGATGATCAACTTATGTGGATGGGTACAAAGATGGTTGTTACACTGTTAGATCAGGCTATCACTTTATAAAGGCTTGGGAACATGATACTGGTCCTAGTACATCTAGAACTCAATCAGATAATTTGTGGCAAATTGTTTGGAGCCTTAAAATCCCTCCTAAAGTTCAAACCTTGCTCTGGAGAATCATTAATTGAGCCATTCCGGCCAGGGTGGAACTTTCCAAAAGAGGGCTTAATATCCCTATGGATTGTCCTAGATGTCATAATCAAGTAGAAACGATTAATCATATTTTTCTTTAGTGCTCTAGGGCTAAAGCAGTGTGGTTTGGATCCACTCTGCGGTAAAATTTTAACTCTTGTCCTAGTGTGGATTTTATTGAATGGCTTCAGTACATGATAACTAATTCAAGCACAGATATCATGGAACAAGTGGCTTTCCTTATAGATGGTTTATGGTATGTTCGCAATCGCAACATGCAAGCCTTTCAAAATCATAACATTCTAGAAGAATTGATTCTCAAGTTAGCCCGCGATAGAAGAGAAGAGTATAATCAAATTCAACACATACACAAGAACAACGACAACCAGCGAAGCTATCATAACAATCATACAGTGAGTTCCAATACCATCAACAACAAGAAGACCAAGTGGTGTAAACCTCAAGAAGGATTATACAAAGTCAATTGTGATGCGAATCTTACCTGTAACGGTGTTTGGGGTCTCAGCGCAGCACTTCGAAACAACACGGAATCATCCTTGCAGCTGCTTCGTGGTCAACCAAAGGTTTCGATGATGCTGCGACAGCTGAAGCTTACGCAGTTTTGAAGGCTATGGAGTTCGCACATCAGTGTTGTTTCACGCAAGTATTTGTTGAATCTGATTGTAAAAATTTAATTAGGTTTTTGAATGGGGAAGAATAAAATCTTACGTATTTTGGTAACATCAGTGTTGTTCATATATATATATATATTGTGTTAGCATGTGTATACGCACCTGAGCATGAATTTCATAACAAAAGAGCATTGAGCACACAGTTTTTCTATAGAAAAAAAGAAAGAAAAGAACATAATTCTCACTATATGTTCACTAAATGAAAGGATGACTTTCCATCATTGTAGACACTAATGAAATCAAAGGGACCAACAAACACCCTATTAGACAAAATTTTATTGGACGTGAAAGATATAACTCTAAGATTGTGTTAAGTTTCAACTTTTTATTAACTTGAATTGTTTCTTTTATTGTTATACCTTCACTGTGCATATATTTCTTGAACTTGGAAACTGAAATATTCATAGAAATTGTCATATCTATCCCCCCCCTCCCCATTTTCTCAATTTCCAAGCCATAGTTGGAATTAATGGCATCTTTGTAAGCATGAGAGCTTGATAGAATCAACTGCCTCATTTGAGAGTTTGCAGAGGTGGGCTTAGAAGGTCTCAATATTACTCAAAGTTCCATCCAAGTGGATATCGTTTGATAGATGGTAGAAAGCCTACAACATGAATCTGGAAAAAAAAATCTAATAATAAAATAAAAAAGATTTAATTAAAGAGAATGAGGAGTTAGAACTCAGAAGAGATGAATTTTTTTCTAAACTTTTGTTTGGGCTGAACTGTGGATCATATTTTTTGAACGGGTAACTATAACAGGAAACATATTACACTGCTCTTGTTAGATAATGAAAGAGTCAACCACAAACCTTTTGTTGGATATTGAACATCAAAAGCTATAAATGGACCGACTATTCAAGAAAATTTCCTCGAGAAAATTTACAAATATAAGGTATTGATATACCAAATGAGACAGTAAAATTAACAACCTTCAAAATAGAAGCTTCTTATTGAAATGGACACCCTCATCTGAGTTATAACATCCTAATTCAAATGGACACTTGAAGAGGGGTCTCGTTCATCTGTCTTATCATAATAGTATTTGTTATTTTCTTGTTCCCGCAACTAAAACCAGTATTAGGAAAATACTTGTCATCAAATTGATTGAGAAAAAAGGAGAAAGAAGAATAAAGGGTTAAAATTCCAAGAAGAAATTAATCCACCCAACATTCAAAGGATGCAAAACAAAAGCAACTAAGAAAAGTGAAATATGAATCCAGTATAGTAGAAGTTCAAACATACATATGTTACACAAAGTAAAATAAGGTCAATGAATAAAAGAAAACTTGAAATGTGATTGATGCTAATTAATTGAAATACATGTTGGGATATATCTAAGAGAGTTATGGTCAGTTTTTATACCTCAAGGCTGAAGGTATCAATATCAGTTACGATTGGGCATACAAAATAATAGATTCAGTAACTTGAATAACAAGTAATCCACATTAGTCAAAATCAACTATGTAATATCTAGTTAGTTAGAAGTAGTCTCAAGTTGGTTATAGTTAGTTAAGTTTGTTTTAACTGCTTTTCCCTCCATAATACTCTTCTAACAATTGTATATATATACTAGTTGATTGTACCACTTAATGAATCAATGAAAACAATGATTCATTCTCACTATCCTCTTCACTAACTTTCTCAATTTCTCTATGCAAAAGCTCATGTGCAAAACAAATTTCAAATTTGGACTCCCAAATCTCACAAGAAGCAATCAATAATACATATGTGTTGGAAAATATATTTTCTAATAATATGAAATTGGGTTTTATTTAAGCATATAACAGGTATTGCAAAATCAAAATGAAATTGTGCTTCGAACCACAAAACAAAAACAGAAGCACAATCACATGGTGGTATGATTTTTTTATTTTTTATAAGAACATGGTGATATGAAATGTTACCTTGGACGTTATATATATATGGTAGTCAGTAAACGGTCTTACTTGACACTTATAAGTTGCTTCAGTTGCAAGAACATATAAGGAAAGGAAGCTCATATGCAAGACCGACCAAATTGCAAACATCACCAAATTCCAATTGAACACTGAAATTGTAATGACACGGGCTGTTGATATGCAGATAGATGTCCATTAACTTCCCCATTTCACACTCCGCAAACAACCTCCATCTCCCTCAACCTTCGTTAACTGATTATCATCTTCTGCACTGCAGCTGCAGAGACAAAACTTCAACATCAAATAAAGCTCTAAAGCTCACACACAGACAACCAGCAGAATAGAAAGAAAGCAACATTTACACACAAACTACCCTTACACAACAGAGAACAAGCTAATCTTCAAACAACACGATAAGCAGCAGGAAAAACAGAAAACTGGACGACAAAACGCAACAGGACAGAACATGGAAGACACCAGAGAAAACACAAAAGCAATAATACTCAAAATCAACCACCAAAAACTATCTAATTCCAACCCACAGAGCAACACAGAGACCTAAGCAATAACATCACAGTAGATAGGGAAGGAGGCAGAAAGGGAAAAACAAACCTGAAAACGAGTATAGTCACGTCAACTATTTCTCGATGAAGTGATTGTAGAAAATGATTTAGGGATTGAATGGATAGGAATGAATGGATTGACGCCAACATTGAAGAGTTAGGGTTCTTGAGTTCCTTCTTGTGTGAGTGAGTTTTCTTCTTTTTTTTCAATAAGCGTGTGAGTGTGTGAGTATTTTTCAAAATACTTTCATGGGTGTGTTAAGGCGAGGGTGAAGAGGAAGTCCAATGACCTGAAGAATGTGATTGAGTTTATTTGAATCATCCGCATCCTTTGTAAACTCTCCAGTAGCACGTTTGAGATCGTCCTGAACCTCATCTTCCAGCTCAAGTTGGCTCATACCCTGAAGAATTATAAGTATACACAGATTGAACAATTGAAGAAATGCCAGATGAGCAAGTCGCAAGAGCAGCACTTTGGGTAGCATAGGTCCCATCTGCGACTGCAAGAATCTCAAGCCTCCTAGAAGACACAGTGGTCAAGTTCATCTGCTGCACGGCTTTCCATGTCTCCTGACCTCCTCCATCCTCATAGATGGTGTAAAAGGGAAGGTCACCAATTATCCATAGAGCACAAGGACAAACCCTTGCAGCATGGATTTGATAAAAAGTATCCAAAAGCCTAATGATAATAGAAACATGCAGCTTCAGGTTAGTCTCAATAATATCTGGCACGAAAACAACCACATCCGTAGCAGACGCGACATTGGTATCCCCCAAGAACTCCATCAACAAATGCACAACAGTGCTATAGCCACCTCCGGAAACTTAATAGCACGAGTATGAATAGCCTGCAAATGTTCTTAGAGTAATAAGCTCGAGAGCAATATCAATAATCTTCCTCCTAATATCAAGATTGGGAGTCGAAAGCGCCCTAAGCACAACCATAACTATATCAACCATAATTTCACTCTTACTATTCCTACAAACTTTCTAAATCAATTCCAAAAAAACCATTTGAATTTTTTAACCCCAATCAATAACAATAATCCTATCTATATTCGCAAAAATATACTTTACCTCTCGGTGTAGACGGTGATTTCAAGGAGAAGTTTTTGAACGGTGTGTGTGATCTTCGCAAGTTAGAGCGTAACGAATGACGGTGATGAATAGTTGACGAATTGTTTCGCCGTTGAGGAGAAGCATTATTGATTTGTTGAATGCTTCAATCTTTGATCAGACGTTGTTTCCTTCGAGAGTTTCTTTGATCTCAGTTGATAGTGCCGGTGTTCCTTTGTCGATGAGAACTTCCAGAACCATTCTCCTAAGAACATATGAAGATATCTCATAAAATATGATACCAAATATAACTCCAGTTTCAGTAGAAGAAACTATGATATTGGCCCTTAATCTGTTTACTTGATTCTGAATCTAGAGTATAGTTTTGTGGACGCTCAACAAGTCTGAGATCACCCATAGTTGCTAATGCCAAACATAAGTTCTGGAGAGTTTCCTTGGTTCCGTTGATGACAGCATCAAGGACAATGTCGTAATGATGCACTGTTGCATATGTTTCAAGCATAAACAGGATCACCAAGTCCAGTGACCTGAAGAATGTGATTGAGTTTATTTGAATCATTTGCATCCTTTGTAAACTCTCCAGTAGCACATTTAAGATCGTCCTAAACCTCATCTTCCAGCTCAAGTTGGCTCATACCCTGAAGAATTATAACCATACACAGATTGAACAATTGAAGAAATACTAGATGATCAAGTTTCTTGACCACATAACTGAATCATAAATCATTAACAGAAACGACCATCAACTGACAGAATACCTAGCTTAATATGAAAAATTCAAGAAATGCATAACATATCATGACTTGGACGATATAGGTATAAATGCAAAAGCATAAAGTTCAATCATTAGCAAATGATGAAACAGTGATTCAACTATACCATTCTTACCACAGACATACAAAAAAAAAAAAAAAAGAGAGAGTTAATAAATACAACCATCATACCTTTCTTCTCTTGAAATGGTAAAATTTGAGCCTTTGTCTTAATCTCCTCGGTCTCAAAGTGTTGCTTATCTGCATGCATTTTCACAAAGCTCTGCCTACAAAATTCCAGCCACATCTTCCTTATCTCATCCCCAGTATTGTACAACAATCTAATGCAACGGACTATCCTGTCATGAGAATCATTATCAAATATCAATTGGACATGGAAGAACTGACGACTGACCAAGCTGCAACATTGATACCATGATCAACAAGGACTGTGAAGTTGTTAGGAACACAAATTCAAGAAAGAAGAGAAAAATATTATTAATGATAAAAAGAAACTATTACAGAGATTGAATCGTTATAATCCCAGAGAAAAGCTACTAAAATGAAGAAAGAATCCTCCCTTTGCCCAACCCTAAGGATCTAATACAATATGATACTGAATAATCCCCCACTAACCCTCTCAGTCTCTCACACACCTCATATACTACCTCTCCCATGTATATGCTCTCACTCTCTCAGACTAACATGTCAGCTCAGTACTCCGCCTATCTATTTGGGACTTTCTCATAATGAATCCTATCAGAAGTTGCCTTATTAACTTCAACTTTTGAGATCTGGACCTCTTCCAACCTTACGATAAGCTTTGTCATGGTGCATCCAACAACTTCCTCGAGGAATAAATCACCCGAAAGCCTCAATGATCTCATGTTCCCAATAGAAGACAACAAGCATTGTACAAGGGTAGGAGGTGACACGGCAGTCTCAAGAGCAGCACTTTGGGTAGCATAGGTCCCATCTGCGCAAATCTCGAGCCTCCTAGAAGACACAGTGGTCGAGTTCACCTGCTGCACGGCTTTCCATGTCTCCTGACCTCCTCCATCCTCATAGATGGTGTAAAAGGGAAGGTCGCCAATGATCCATAGAGCACAAGAACAAACCCTTGCAGCATGGATTTGATAAAAAAAAAAGTATCCAAAAGCCTAGTGATAATAGAAACATGCAGCTTCAGGTTAGTCTCAATAATATCTGGCACGAAAACAACCACATCCGTAGCAGACGCGACATTAGTATCCCCCAAGAAATCCATCAACAAATGCACAACAGTGCTATAGCCACCTCCGAAAACTTAATAGCACAAGTGTGAATAGCCTGCACCAACATCATTACAACCTGATCAATGTTCTTAGGAGTAATAAGCTAAAGAGCAATATCAACTTATCAAGATTAGGGGTTGTAACTGCCCTAAGCACAACCATAACTATATCAACCATAATTTCACTCTTACTATTCCTACAAACTTTCTTAATCAATTCCAAAACAATCATTTGAAGTTGTTCACCCCAATCAATAATCCTAACTATATTCGAATAAAAGGTAATTTACCTCGGTTTAGTCGGTGATTTCAATGCTTCAATCTTTGATGAGACGACATCGTTTCTTTCAAGAGTTTCTTTGATCTCAGTTGAGGAGAAGCATGAACTACGAGACTGCATGATTTCTCCACTGTCTTTAGGGTTTCAATCCCCACCGTGATTGAGCTGTGTAAAAATTTTGGAACTATACGAATAATCGAACCATATACAAACTTGGTTCAAGGTTAACCGTAGAAGGCAGATATCATTTTCTTTTCTTTTATTCGGTGATTTTTTCAAAAGGAAAGACAAATGTCGTCGGTACTTGGTATGGTTGGCAACCACTTGCAATATTTGGAATCTTTGCAATAAAGTAATTTTCAAGGACAATATTCCGGATGTTTCTTCGTTGTTTGAGACAATCAAACTTCATTCTTGGTTGTGGTTCACTAGTGGGCGTAAAACTTGTACTCGTTTTCCTTTTTGTCAGTTTGGTCGGGTTTTATTTTTTAAAAAAAATTAAATATCCATGGATAAATAAATAATCCATAGACAAACTTGGTACAAGTTTAATGATCGGTACTACATGCATTCGATTTTTGGACAGGTCAGACTCAAGCTTGACAAAGTCTAACTCGGTCTATCATATTCTCACTTCTAATTGGTATATGACATGTTACAAAATAGGTTAATGCTACTTTGGATCAGTTTTACGAGTGGTCCACCACAGGCTAATGCTTAAAATTATCAGAAATTCTAATGGCGGTCGATTATACTTTTTGAAAGTAAAAATTACGACTCTTCTCATTTTTACGACTAAAATAATGTCATTATTAACGTACGAGTTATACTTTTAAACAACATATATTATCAATAATATTTTAAATATTTTTTAAATATTGGTCCACCATGAACCGAAATTGTCCATATTAGAATTTTATTAATAAGGCCAAATACATAACAAAACTATGAGTTACTTTTCATAATCCCTACACACAAAAGAAATATATTGTTTAAACTTGATTACGTTATGTTCTTTTGTGGTAATGACTCGTCTTGCATCCTGGTTACCCGCCTTCGCGCTCTCACAGCCGGCCACAATGCCAAAGTACCACGTACATAATGCTTGTTTTCCTCCTCCATCGCGATCAGCAGAGCTGCCACAGTCGCTACCATTGGATTCAAAGTTCGTTCGGTTGAAAACTTATTTTCACTCAAAAGTAAGTTTTGTTTTTAATTGCTCTGAATAAACTCTAAATTTTATGACAAATTTTGCTCAAATAATTGTTAATTTTTTTTTTTTTTTTTTGCAGTTTTCAAAGAATTCCTCTGACTAAGCATGAAGATAAGAGATCAGTTTGATTTAAGGAGTATATATGACAAAAACTACTCACCAGTATCATTTTGCCAACAATGGTGTCCAAAATAGTTGTTGTTCTGATTATCATGCTACAATTAACAGTATTATTTTGCTAACAATGATGTCCAAAATAGGTGTTGTTTTGTTTATCATGATACAATTAAAAGTCTATTTGATTAAATGTCTCTTAACTCTCTTTAATTTGTTCATTTGATTAAATATCTCTTAACTCTCTTTAATGTCAATATTTCACTTGATTCTACATTTTGTTGGTTTTCGATTGATATGTTTTATCAAATCATCGTTGTCATTTTATTAAAATGTCTTTAATGATTTTATTGAAGTGTAGAAGACAAATATTTTATGATTATGTTGTGAAAGTCTAGATAAACAAGAATTCCATTGATGAAATTTGTTAGGATAAAAGGAATGTCTATTTTCGATTGAATATAATTTGAAGATGTTAGAGACTATAATTTGTTTAACCCAAATAATGGGTTAATTTGAAGATGTTAGGAGTTGTTATGGAGTTGTGAGAATGTACAAATCATGATCATTACTGTTGTGAGTTTATTTGTAATTTTTTTCATACTAGTTCATTTTATGTTAATTCAGAGTTCGAGAGTAATATCCATTTGGAAAGAGAAATACTTATGTTTACGAATAATCAAAATAAGAATGACAAGAAGCAAATATAAAATTTCATAATAAATGAGTAATATGTTGTCTATATTTTATATTTATAAATTAGGTTCTTATTTATCCATTATCAAGGTAATGACTCGCCCTGCATCCTGGTTACCTCGCCTCCGCGTCGTCGCAGCCGATCACAAGGCCGAAGTACCACGTACATAATGTCAAATTAGGTTTTTTTTTAAGGTAATGACTCGCCCTGCATCCTGGTTATCCCGCCTTCGCGCCCTCGCAACCGGCCACAATGCAAAAGTACCACGTACATAATGCTTGTTTTCCTCCTCCATCGCAATTAGCAGAGCTGCTACGGTCGCTACCATTGAATTCAAAGTTCGTTCGGTTGAAAACTTATTTCCACTTCAAAGTAAGTTTTGTTCTTAATTGCTCTGAATAAACTCTAAATTTTATGACAAATTTTGCTCAAATAATTTTTAATATCTTTGTTTTTTTTTTGCAGGTTTCAAAGAATTCCTCTGACTAAGCATGAAGATAAGAGATCAGTTTTATTTAAGGAGTATATATGACAAAAACTACTCACCAGTATTATTTTGCCAACAATGGTGTCCAAAATAGTTGTTGTTTTGTTTATCATGCTACAATTAAAAGTCTATTTGATTAAATGTCTTAACTCTCTTTAATTTGTTCATTTGATTAAATGTCTCTTAACTCTCTATAATGTCAATATTTCACTTGATTCTACATTTTGTTGGTTTTCGATTGATATGTTTTATCAAATCATCGTTGTTATTTTATTAAAATGTCTTTAATGATTTCATTGAAGTGTAGAAGACAAATATTTTATGATTATGTTGGGAAAGTCTAGAGAAACAATAATTCCTTTGATGAAGTTTGTTAGGATAAAAGGAATGTCTATTTTCGATTGAATATAATTTGAAGATGTTAGAGACTATAATTTGTTTAACCCAAATAATGGATTAATTTGAAGATGTTAGGAGTTGTTATGGAGTTGTGAGAATGTACAAATCATCAACATTACTGTTGTGAATTTATTTGTAATTTTTTCATACTAGTTCATTTTATGTTAATTCAGAGTTCGAGAGTAATATCCATTTGGAAAGAGAAATACTTATGTTTACGAATAATCAAAATAAGAATGACAAGAAATAAATATAAAATTTCATAATAAATGAGTAATGTGTTGTCTATTATTTATATTTATAAATTAGGTTCCTATTTATCCATTATCAAGGTAATAACTCGTCCTGCATCCTGGTTACCCCGCCTCCGCGTCGTCGCAGCCGGTCACAAGGCCGAAGTACCACGTACATAATATCAAATTAGGTTCATATTTTTTTTCAAGGTAATGACTCGCCCTGCATCCTGGTTACCCCACCTTCGCGCCCTCGCAGCCGGCCACAATACCAAAGTACCACGTACATAATGCTTGTTTTCCTCCTCCATCGCAATCAGCAGAGCTGCTACAGTCGCTATCATTGGATTCAAAGTTCGTTCGGTTGAAAACTTATTTCCACTCAAAAGTAAGTTTTGTTCTTAATTGCTCTGAATAAACTCTAAATTTTATGACAAATTTTGCTATCATGCTACAATTAAAAGTCTATTTGATTAAATGTCTCTTAACTCTCTTTATTTGTTCATTTGATTAAATATAATGTCTCTTAACTCTCTTTAATGTCAATATTTCACTTGATTCTACATTTTGTTGGTTTTCGATTGATATGTTTTATCAAATCATCGTTGTTATTTTATTAAAATGTCTTTAATGATTTCATTGAAGTGTAGAAGACAAATATTTTATGATTATAACTATGTTGGGAAAGACTAGAGAAACAAGAATTCCATTGATGAAATTTGTTAGGATAAAAGGAATATCTATTTTCGATTGAATATAATTTGAAGATGTTAGAGACTATAATTTGTTTAACCCAAATAATGAATTAATTTGAAGATGTTAGGAGTTGTTATGGAGTTGTGAGAATGTACAAATCATGAACATTACTGTTGTGAATTTGTTTGTAATTTTTTTCATACTAGTTTATGTTAATTTAGAGTTCGAGAGTAATATCCATTTGGAATGAGAAATACTTATGTTTACGAATAATCAAAATAAGAATGACAAGAAACAATATATATAAAATTTCATAATAAATGAGTAATGTGTTGCCTATATTTTATATTTATAAATTAGGTTCCTATTTATCCGTTATCAAAGTAATGACAAACATATGTTGTTGATACATAAATAAATACGAGACACATATTCATCAAATACAAACAATATGGAACCAATATTTGCCATCAATACAAGTTGGATGTCATCAAGCACTTTTTTTCGGCTCCATCAACATTAAATCAATTTTAAATCAAAGCTATAAACATCTATTTTAGTTGTCACGCGGCATGAAACTGCAATAAGTTATCAATTTGCATATTAGTGTTTGTTAAGAGAGATTTGCCGACAAATCAATGAACATACAATAATGATCAAATACAAAGCATTAAAAAAAACCATCAACCAACAAATAAAATAGAGTAAATCTTTCAAATCAATAAACATACAACAATGATCAAATACCTACGTATTATGACGCCACGTATCCAAAAGTCCCTCCTAACGTTGCTTCCGTTGAAGCTTTCTCGTTTGGAGCAAGACACGCTAGACCAAAATCTGCAACCTTTGTCGTCATATCATTTCCGAGGACGATATTCGAAAGCTTCAAGTCTCTGTGAATGAAGCAATCATAAGTCAAATGACGAAGATACTCAACACCTTTTGCGACATATAAGGCAACGATCAATCTCTTATTCCCTTGGAGTGGTTCGAGTCTTTCATTTTTTCAACTAAAAATATGTCTACTTAGAGTCCCATGAGGCATGTACTCATATACAATAAGCTTCTCATTCTCATCACTTTTTTTCATTCACTCACTCACTTTTATGGTTAAATTTTTTCACTTTTTTCATTCACTCACTCGCTTTTGTGGTTAAATTTTTTCACTTTTTCATACAAAGGATAAACATTACAAATTCTTGAAAAAAGAAAAGTAGAACAAAAAATGGTGACATAAAGATTCTTTGAACCACCACAAATTAAAAATCCTAACTAGATTCACCAACAAATAGAGAGAAATTAATTTATGGAAACGATTTGGATAACTACGCCCTGACTATTGGGTGTAGTGTTTCGATTATGGTTGAACCTCTTTTTCGATTTATCATACATTCAGACAACCAAATACTCAATCAGTAAGCCCAAAATAATAGCGTTGGACACAATAGTGTTGAATTAGAAGAGAAAATCAGGTTGCCTCTCTCATTCACATTTTAAAAGATAAGGCGTGAAACAAAAAATTTCACTATTGGTACTATCTTGCTCAATCATGTGATAAGAGACTATCTCCTCTCTATGCACACACTTTTTTCCTTGATGAATAAGAAACACTTCACTCACACTCTCATTAGGAGAAATAAAATCAAGCCACCACATACATTGTATTCTCTTTTACAATTTGTGCTCTAAGGAGAAACAAAAATTCCACTCACACACACACACACTCACTACTAATGTTTAATGTCTAATAGTTGTTCACCATCGATTATTCGATTATTCTTTACTATTTCATTATCTAACAAATCTGGTACATTCCTCTCGCTTTCTCTCATTTTCTTCCATTTTTCTTTTTGTTCTTCAACACATCTTTTTCAAAAAGCAAAAACATATACACATTCAACAAAAACGAAGTTCTATTCTTCAATATAGTATTATTACCAATGGCCTATGTAATATGTAATAACTTTAAATATTGTTACTATTGGTCTAGTTCTAATCTTTTTCTTTTTTTTTTGTTACAATTTAGTTCAATTTGTGCCCTAAGGAAAAAAACCAATTTCAAAGGACTCATCAAACAATATTTAGTATTGTTGTTACTAATGACATATGTAATATATAATAACTTTAGAGTATTGTAGCAACATTTCTTTGATAATTATAAACAAAAAAAAAACATAAGATAAATATTGGTCATTCTTAAATAAAATAAAACACTAAACAAATATTTGTTATTTGATGAATATAAAGAAAAAACTAGGACAAACATACGTTGTTGGTAGAGCTGTAAAAAGGGCCTTAAGGGGTCGGCCCTTTAAGGGGCGGACCCACTTATTCCTGATTATTAATTTTATTTAAATTTTAAACAATTTTTCTAGTGTCGTGAACTTATTCTCTTTTTCTTCAATCAACACTGTCAACGATCGGCACCCTAAAAAAACTGTGTTTAAAATTTAAATAAAATTAATAATCAGGAATAAGTGGGTCCGCCCCTTAAAGGGCCGGCCCCTTAAGGCCCTTTTTACAGCTCCAGTTGTTGGTACATAAATAAATACAAACAATATGGAACAAATATTTGTCATCAATACAAGTTGGAAGTCATAAAGTACTTTTTTTCGGTTACCAGCTCCATCAATATTAAATCAATTTTAAATCAAATCTATAAACATCAACTTTAGTTGTCACGCGGCCTGAAACTGCAATAAGTTATCAATTTGCATGTTAGTGTTTGTTAAGAGAGATTTGCCGACAAATCAATGAACATGCAATAATGATAAAAAACAAAGCATTAAAAAAAATAAGCAACAAATAAAATAGAGTAAATCTTTCAAATCAATGAACATACAACAATGATCAAATACCTATGTATTATGACGCCACATATCCAAAAGTCTCTCATAACTTTGCTTCCATTGAGGCTTTCTCGTTTGGAGCTAGACGCGCTTGACCGAAATCTGCAACCTTTACCGTCATTTCATTTCCGAAGACGATATTCGAAGGCTTCAAGTCTCTATGAATGAAGCAAAGCCAAATGATGAAGATACTCAACACCCTTTGCGACATATAAGGCAATGATCAATCTCTTATTCCCTTGGAGTGGTTCGAGTCTTTCGTCTTTTCAACTAAAAATATGTCTATTTAGGGTCCATGAGGCATGTACTCATATACAATAAGCTTCTCATTCTCCTTCAACCAGTAACTAAAATGAGTAACTAAATTCTTATGGTTAGTCCCTTTTAAAACTGCAATTTCAGCCTCAAATTCGGCTGCACTTGATTTTTTTTAATCTCATTCTCCTATGTTTTTTTAATCTAATTGGATTTTTTTTCGTTTATTTGTTTTTTTTAATCTGATTTGATTTTTTTTCTATTTTCATTTTTTTAAGGTACTCTTTTAACACGTGATGTCTACTCACTTTTGCACATAACACATTGAAGAGTGAATGAGTCATAATTAATATGAGTTGTCTCTGAGTGCTATCTACTATTTCTCCAAACTTTATTCTTTTTACTGCAAGTGTAGTAACGTCATCGAGTTTACCCTTATAAACTGTATTGGAACCTCCTCTTCAAATAATTTATGAAAACTGTCCGGATAACTACGCCGTGACTGTTGGGTGTAGTTTTTGGATTATGACTTAACATCTTGTTCAATTTACCATACATCAAGGCAACCAAACACCCAATCAGTAAGCCCAAAACAATAACGTTGAACATAATGGCCGCAATATGCGACATTTGCCCTCATATAATATCCGAGTAAAATGTTTGAAGACTTCTAATGTATAGTAAAAGTAAAATAAAGAATAAAATAGTGTTGAATTAGAATAGAAAATCAGGTTGCCTCCCTCGTTCACATTTTAAAAGCAAAAACATCTTACACATTCAACACATCTTTTTCTTTTCTTCTTCAACACATCTTTTTCAAAATGCAAAAACATAATACACATTCAACAAAAACGAAGTTCTATTCTTCAATATAGTATTGTTACTAATGGCCTATGTAATATATAATAACTTTAAATATTGTTACTATTGGTCTAGTTCTAATCTTTTTCTTTTTTTTTGTTACAATTTAGTTCAATTTGTGCCCTTAGGAAAAAAAACCAATTTCAAAGGACTCGTCAAACAATATTTAGTATTGTTGTTACGAATGACCTATGTAATATATAATAACTTTAGAGTATTGTAGCAACATTTCTTTGATAATTTTCTCTATTATCTTGCCAAAAATATGTCATCTATTATTATTTATATTTAAATTATGAGTCAGGATCCGTTGACACCAACTAGTTTGACACCAAATGTTACACCTCTCAATAACGTTGTAACCGATATAAATTTTATAAAATCCACCGTTGGATTGAAAGTTTACATCATATAGATCATTTGTGTAAAATTTCAAATAAATCCAAAATCATTTGATATGTTATTGAGATACATCAAAATTAACGGTTTTTGTATTTTTTTAAATGCCGTTAATCTTTATGTGTCTCAATAGCATATCAAATGATTTTGGATTTGTCTGAAATTTTACACAAATGATCTATATGATGTAAACTTTCAATCCAACGGTGGATTTTATAAAATTTATATCGGTTAAAACGTTATTGAGAGGTGTAACATTTGGTGTCAAATTAGTTGGTGTCAACGGATCCTGACTCTTAAATTATTTCCTTTTTAATTGATGCATTAAATACACAATTTTTAATGAGTTTGTGGTGAAAATAATATGGACAAAGTTACCAATCGTTAGTTGGTTCAGTGGTAATTGACGCTGAACTTGGTAGAAAGGATCATAATTCTATCCCCGCAACTGCGATCGGGAGGGAGCTAGAACCACTTGATGTCAGAACTGATCTCCGAACATAAAATATGGGGAATGCTTTTTTTTTTTTTACATAAAATATAAAATATGAGGAATGCTTTTTTTTACATAAAATATAAAATATGAGGAATGTTAACAAATGCCAAACAGGATTAAGGTGTCTAAACATATAAATATAAATTTAATAATACAAAAAATTAAAAGTTGATGTTAAACAGTGTCCCAAAAAAATGATTAAAGAAATAAAATTAGAAACAAAAGCAAAAAAAAAAAACAAAAAAAAACTAAGAATTTAAACTCAAAAAAAAAAAAATCAAAACTTTGAATATGTACTTTCAAAATTATATGGTACCATTTTTATTTCGTTAGCGAGAGAGCATTATTTATCATTTTTTAAAAAATAAATTCTAAATTTTAAATGATTGTTTTTACATTTACTTCTTAAAATAAGGACACGTGTTAGCACTTATTCACATTTTTCTATAAATATTATATGAGAAATAAGTGTGCACTAAATCCCAAAATGTATTATAAATACTAGTGGAGTGTAAAGATTTTAAAGAAAGTAAGCACAGTCTAGCTGTAGGCAATAGATGTTAATTTAATGTGCTTTTTTATATTACTATTTGTTAGTGGTTAAATGTTAGTAATTTAAATTTTATTAAAAAAAAATGTTAGTAATTTGGTATAACAGTTCTTTTTTTTACTCTCCTATTGCTGTGGGAGATCCATCTCACTCTCCCACCCTAAAAGGCCTCCTAATAAAAGCCTCAGTCATTTACATGGTAATTAATTCCACTTTGTTAGTTTAAAAAAAAAATAAAAATAATTCCTCTTTGTTTTGTTGTTGACCAATAAGGTATATTTTCATACAATAAACTCCTAAAATAGATGGGAAGTTACACCATCAAATTGACAATATTACAAACCACCAAATCAATTACTATATCTACTCTACATGTCTTCTACAAAACCAAGAGAATTAAAATATAAAAGAACACCGCAGGTAAGTACACTTTCTATAATATTGAGGTAGACAAAAATTGGGAGTGAGAAAGGGAAGGAGACAAGTTTTCTTCATTAGGCTTTTTAATAATCAAATTGCTTGCCTTCAAAGGTTTGTCCGAAACTCCAATCCTTGGGAGCAACGTTGTAAGCCGTAACTGTTTTACCATCACTAGTAGTAACCTCGAATGAAAGGGGTTGATTCTGTAGTAATGCGTTTATATGCCAGTTTTGGCCCCAATTTCGACCCATTGAAAGCCAACCTGTTCTCGAACCCTTGACCTTCACCGCAACAATGTCTCCATGGCCAGCAACGTTGCTGATCAGCACTGAAATGAAGATACCAGAACCAGTGACTGTAAATCGGACTCCGCCTTCCCTTCTGCACTTTATCCTGCTCCAAACAGAACATAACATTCAAAATAAATAATACTCCAATGGAAATCAAGCTTCTAATTACACCGAGTACAATTTGTTCATTTGTCTCTTTGAAAAGTGAATGATTTAGAATAATAAATGTTGAGGGTGTATTTATCTTCTTACCCACAGGTTCCGTTATTAAGTAGTTGGCCTAACCCGACAATTTAAAAGATTCGAACACAGGCCTATTTTTCTGGACCGTTAATTTTGCGGTCTTTTTTCGGCCTGGTCTGTTTAGTACACAGGCCTAAGCAAGCAGGCTACCCAACTGTAGTGTAATTACTAGCAAAATTACATAATGTTCCTTTCTCATACTCTACAGGATTTTACTAGATATCTCGTAGCAATAACAATGTATGAACTATGAAGAGATTGCAGTGCTAATTGGACTCTATGTGTTCAAGACTGTTGGGAGAGTAGTATGTCATTAGTCTGATTAGCGGCCAGCTTGCCATATTCATAATGGAGAAAAATATTTTATCGTTAAGCTCTACTGAGATAAATACGCTTAGTCACTTTACTATAGTATATCAATTCCCTTTAGGTCAATTAAGTCCCCGTCACCCCTTTTTCTACTTGAAATTTACTAGCACTTGAAAGGCCAACTGTTTCTAGAAAGTTTTTCTTCCTAATTTCAGCTCTTAAGAGCTTAAAATTCCAAAGAGAATATTGTGCATCACAAAGGAGTAGTCCAATGGTATGAATTAGGAGACCGAATGAGTATTATGTAAGAGGTTCAGTAGTGATCCCTGCTACTAACAAAAACCCTCTCCTCTTAACAAATTAATCATGAATAATGTTCCCAATTAAGAAGCCAATGACAACACAAATTCCATACAACTTGGGATATAGATTAGACATCCAAAACTCTTGTTTAATTTGCTAATTGCTTACAATGCACAGCCAGAATCCTTTGCAACCAACCCAATCAAATCTCGACCATTGGATCGAGCTGTAGCTCAGATCCCACAACCAAGATATTTCTAGACGGTGGTAAAAGATCTAAGATGTAGAATGTGTGATCCTTTTTGCTAATTGCTTACAATGCACAACAAAGTAATTAGTTTTTTTTTTTTTTGAATCAGCAAATATATTATAAACTCAACCATAAGTATAAGGCATACAAATGGCGGGAGAAAGGGTACAAAACTGCAAATAAATGCAGTACAACAACAACACCAAATTAGTTGTTAATGTTAGTATTTTTCACCTTCACCAGAACTTAACCCTAAACCTTTACTCCTTAACTCGTTTAACCCTTAGTTCAAACCAATTGAGTTACCCAACCCCCCTAGAATGTGTAATCCTTATTATTGGAACTAGCATTCAAAAGATGTCAAATATGTAGCTTCAAATTACATATAATAACAATAATTTATAGATATTAATATATTATATAGTATTGCAATTTTATCTAGACTATTAAAACTAACTCAAAGACTCTTCTCTTAATCCTATAATAACTTCCTCTTTAAGCAAGAAAATGTTCACTACAATTCAATAAACTTCAAATTATTTGAAAAACAAATTCCACATAAATATTTAAAAATAACCAACCAAACTCAAGCATGCATTTAACATCATTTTTCAAACAAGTGAGTCCAAACTTTAAATTTGACTCAATTTCAAACTAAATTCAACTAACATGCAACAAAAAAATCATTTCAAATAATTAAACTATAGCTTCAAAAAATCAAAACAATTCACAAATCGTAGTTAAAATCGAGCATTACCTCCGATACTGAAGAGGCATGTTACCAGCTTTCCATATAGCAATCTTCTCAAAAGCATCAATCGGAAGCACAAAATGCTTATTCGGAGGATTACAGTGTCCACCTTCTTCCGACGTAAAAGCATAATTCGGCGCACAGAAGTTAGTTGCAGTAACGATAATCGAAGTTCCAGGAATACACCACCGTAAATCATCAACACACCTTAATTCAAAGCACGCGCCACAGATCTGACCTCGTTCAAACAAAGCTTCGCTAAGACCAACCGTTGCCATGCCGTAACCGGCTTTATTTAGGTCGCCGTAACCGCACGCGCCGCCGACTGTGTCACGTGGATCTATGGCGGCGTAGTAGGTTGCACGTGCAGATCGCCATTCGGAGAAGGAAGGAGAGGAGGTTTGTTGAGAAGGTGATGGTTCTGAAGAGGAGGAGGAATAGTGTGAGGTTACTTTAGTTGGTGTTGTTGAAGAGAGTGTGAAGAGAAAGAAGAAAGTTGTTAGTAACATTTCTTTGAAGATGAAGATGATGAAAGAAAGTGAGGGAAAATGATAATAAGTGAGAAAATGAAAAAAGAAAGTGATGGATTATTTGAAGTGGGACATAATAGTGCAAATGTGTGCTTTTTTATTTGCTTGCTATTTTTATTAATGGTTTTTTTGAGATACTATAGTTTGAATTTTGAAAAGATAAAGCTTCTGTGTTGTGTCGGTATCGTTTCACATGGGGTAAAATCTGGATGGCAGAGATATCTAGGCTTAAATATGTCATTAGTCCCTGCAATTACACCATATTTTGTTACTGGTCCCTGCACTTTTTTTTGTTGGGTTTAGGTCCTTGCAATTACATTGAGTTTTGGTATTAGTCCTTACTATTAGTTGACGGTTACAAAAATGTTAAAAGTTAACGGAGTGCCACATGGCCCAATCAATTTATGCCACTTGGCACCGTAAAAGGCTCATTTTTTTTTTGTTTTTCTTTTACCATTATTTCTACCATTAATTACTATTATTAATAAAAAATAATTCCAAAATTAAATTAAAAACAAACATATAGGTGTCAAAGGATCACGTCACACCCATCTTCTTCTACACATGAAACCACCATGACATAGTCAAATACCAATTTATGTTTTTCATCAACAACCAACAAATAACTTCATCTTCATCAACAACAACCAACAACCTTGAATATGTTGCGTTAGTTTGTAATTACTATTATTAGAAGAACACATCAACAGAGCCAACACCCCAGAAACGCGAACAAGAAGAACCCAGAAACAACGATGGCGAATAGCAATGACGACGGCGAGCTCTCACAGAGTACAATAGACCACCATTTAGAGCTAGACCCAACCGGGTTAGAGGTTGGTGTCGCGATGTCAACAGACCCGATCGCACCACCAAGAGCAAGGATCTACATGTTTGTCGGCCAGATTTGGATTTTACGGCGGAGCAGGGCGGAGTTGTTGGTGGTGGGCGGTATTTGCTTAGAGAGAGGGAAGATAAAAATATTTAGAGAGAGAGCCAATAATAATAATAATTAATAGTAAATACTATGGTAAAAGTAAAAACAATAAATGTGAATTGTAACAAAAAAAAAACAATAAATGTGAATTATCCCCAAAAAAAAAGCCTTTTACAGTGCCACGTGACATATATTGATTGGGCCACGTGGCACTCCGTTAACTTTTAACATTTTTGTAACCGTGAACTAACAGTAAGGACTAATACCAAAACTCAATGTAATTGCAAGGACCTAAACCCAACAAAAAAAAGTGCAGGGACCAATACCAAAATTTGGTGTAATTGCAGGGACTAATGACATATTTAAGCCATTATAGTTGAAGACATTATTTATCATACTTTTTTTAATTGTCCTGCAGTTTTTACTGATACAACGTATTCGTACTTTTTTTTAATTGTCTAATACCGGTATTCGTACTTGTATCTGAAACCATACTCGTATTCATACATTGTTGTAGGACATGGATCCATCCAAAACCAATAGAAGTGCTCCACAATTAAAATGTAGTAGCCGACAGAACACCCAAACATCACAAGATTTTCCTTTGAATATATGGATTGATATGTTTACTACATCCAGACAAGAGTCAATGAGGATAGTCCCCACAAAGAGGGATAAGAATACTTAACATAAAGTATGCTGATAGCTAGTTTCATCTCGATGATTCCTCTAAGGTACTTATACTAAATTCAACCAATTTATACCTCATGAGGGAATTGGATATATGCACTTGGATGCAACAGATTGTTGCAGTCAATACCTCTCTCAATAGTGCGATTAAGATATGTTGGTGGGAGTCCGAGGAAGTTCGAGAGAAACAGCTGTACAATATTCCAGGACAATAAGAGATAGAGACGTCATATTTTCATCCAAAACCTTAAGACATTAGATTAATGAGTTAACTCTCTCATACAAATCCAACATTCTTCTCCCTCCAAGTGTGAGTTTCTACATCTTATAGTTAATCCAATATCAGGATCCACTCCCGCTCTCCCACCAAGTCAAACCATGGCTCCGATACCACTTGTCGGAGAGTCCGAAAGAGTTTAGAAAAAACAATGAGTCAATGCTCCAAGACCAAAAGAGAGTAATTAGGTAATCATATACTTTTGTATTTTCATCCATGCTTAAAAAATGAAATTTCTCCTTCAATAACAACCAATTAGAGATATCCTTTGACTTATATAACCCTTCAAATTTCTCCCAAAGCTCCTTGGTTGTGACATTTACAAGAACATTCTTAGCCAAAGATATATGAATTATACTCAGAAACTCTCAAATCTAATTCCTTCCACTTTGTGACGTACCAAGAACATCCTTGAGATTTTCAATCGCAAGACTACTCAAATTTTGACTACACTCAATCCTAGCAAGACTTGGCACTTTAGAAGGTGAAAATGTTTTTTCAAAAATGCATTTTCAAAGAAGGTGAAAATTCCCTTTCATTTACCCATCTCATCCTCTCCAAAAATGCTTTTTCAAAGAAGGTGAAAATTCCCTTTCATTTATCTTCCTCTCCCCCCTTCCTAAATCCTCATTGTTTGATAGATTTCAACCATCAATGTAATTTATTAAGGATATGCATGGTTATTAAAAGTTCATAGCAAAAATCTAACCAAACTGTTTATAGATAGTTCAGAAAAATCAAAGTGAACCATTAATGATGCACTCCAATTCAAATTGTACTAAACTATAATAGACATAACTCGAATCATAACTGTGATAGAAATAAACTGAACCGAACCGTTAAACTGAGCTAGACCCACTGATAATTCACTGATTAAACTAGTTCAGTTCACAAATTGTTACTCACAATTTGGGTTTGTTTTGTACGGTTCAGTTCGGTTTTTTTAACACTCTTAATAACTTACAATGCTAAATATTTATTAAGTTATAAGTTATAACAGTAAATCTATTAATAGAGAACAATTGAACAGTTAAAGTCTTTATCCACATGTAACTTACACTTTCACTTTAGTGACAATAAGCATACATAAGAAGGAAAAAAAAACAGACATAAGCTAAAACAAAAACTGCATAATTCACAGTAGATAGCAGGAGAAAGAATTTGAAGAAATACAAAAACCTGCCACTTGGCCATTGTACAAAAAAAGGAAAAGTTATGCAACTCAATATGTAAGAAAAATCAAGCTTTTCTTGAAGATTGCCAATGCAGTAGAGATGTCAAAATTTCAGCTCCCATTTCTCTCTTTTCCCATATCATGTCTCAGCAATATAAACAGCTCTATCATGTGATTTCAATTTACATCTATAAAATAGAAACTGCTTTGAAGAAAATCTCATTGAGAGAGCTATAAAGAAAGCCTCATACGTTGATGTTCTCTCCTCTCATCTGTTATTGTTGAACAATGGCTTTCTCTTTCTGACATGCATCTTTTATATGGTACAAACCCTTTCATCAAAGTTTTATGTCTCACCGGTGAACACTGGCTTTCTCTTTCATTGATTTCTCCGTCATTTATTGAACTCGTGTTAGAACCAACACAAGATTGTTCCTTTTGAATGTCTTTATCTTCACATTCTCCGTGATTAGAATGTGAATTTTCTCCCTCGTGCTCGTTGTGTGGTGGCTTAAAGGCTGAATTGTCGCAAACAGTCCACCAAGGAGAAACGGTTGCAAGACCAATATCTGAATATCTACGCTGAAGTTGTTGCGTAAGATGCATGGATGGAACAACGGTTGCAAGACTAATATCTGAACATCTACGCTGAAGTTGTTGCGTAAGATGCATGGAAGGTACAGGTTTTGATGCATCCGTTGATGCAGATGAAGGTTTGCAAGTATCGTTTACTAGCAGAGTTGTTCCGAAAAGTTTGAGTGTTCGACAAGGCGATTCTTCTATTGCTTCGTCGTCTTTGGTGAAGACGCTCTCATTAGAGAAAAGCTCCAGTTTCTACACATTAAGATCACACATAAGAACATAAAATCATTATCATGTTGATATTGCAAAGAATTGGAGTCAAATATGCTGATGCAACTTAAATCAGGGTTGCGACACGACGCAGAGACATAAAAAACTATGATGTTTAGCTTCATAGTTGCGGCTGCGGACCATTTTTAAAAACTTAATTGTAATTAAGAAAAATGAAATAGATTAGGATTTAAGAAATACCATTAGAGGTTGTTCATCATGAGCTGAATCGGCATTCAGTTCATCTATTTGTTGTGACAAATCTTCCTCGGATGATGATGATTTGGACTCAAGAAGCGGAAAGCTATGTTTATGGACAGCACTAATGGATGAGACAGGGGACAAACTTCCGGTTGGAGTATCCGAATCAGAGAAACCGAGGGTTTCTGAAGCAACTGCAGATAGTACCGACTTAGGCGAGTTGTTTTCTTGACCAAAATCCAACGACACAAGAGAATTAGACCTCAGTGGCTGTTCCAAGTTGCTGATTTCATTCTTTGGGATCTCAACTAGTTTACGTGGATAAGGATGAATCGGCTTTCGCTTTGGTCTTGGAGGCGGAATTTCAATTGTCTCCACCATCGTTGTATCGTTTCCATTAGTGTCTCGATTGATCTGCGAAAAAAGTCCAAATGAAATAGTTAAGATTAAGAGTGAATTCATGACAAAAATTTTAAGTCTCAACCTCAAGGAAGTTTGCATTTAGCATCTCCTAGGGTCATATTAAATCTTCACTTAATATATAGTTTATGGTGTATTAATCATAATTATAAATCATGAGCATTAGAATAAATCAATAAACCTTAGAAAAAAACTTCTGAGCATGACTTCGAATCTGCACAGCAGTCTTTGTGCCAACATGTTCTGTGGTGAAAATAAAGGATCCAAAAACTTAGACCATATTTTCTAATTTATGAATTAATTTATCCTCTTCTTTGCAAGAAGAATCTTTATGACATAATTGTCTAAGATGTGAAAATTTAAATTATTAATACCTTCGATTTTTCGCCATGCTCGGCCGTATAACTTTAAAGCTTCAAGGAACTTCTTATGTTCTTCATCTGTCCATTTTTCTCTTTGCTTTGTGATAGTATATGGTTTCCTTACCTATAGAAGTATATATAAATTTGATTATAATTTAGACTTTGACAAAGATGTACAAAATAATCAAAGTTTATAAAATAGTTCAATAACATATATACAAGAATCAAGGGAAAACCTTCAAAGCATAGTCATTTCCACATGAAAATTGATCAAGTAGTTTGTGTACATGTACAACAGAATGCATTTCTTCTTTTTGACCCTGCATCAAATACAAATAGAAAATATATAATTAATTCTAATGCAAATAATAAGTAAGAAAATTAAAATTAAATTTTCTTATAATAGAAAAGTTAAGTAGACTAAAATCATAACCACAAAGGATTTATCTACAAAAAAAAAACCTTTCATCCCTTATAAATGAAATCATTCACACCACAAAAAAAAGATATACACCAAATTTTACTGTGCTGACCAAGCACAGTTAGTTACATAGGTTAAGGCCTTGTTTGGTTAGCTATATTCCTATTTAATCTAATATTGATGAGATAATTAACAAGAAACAGTCAAAAATTACTTCTTTTAACAAGAACATGTATTTAAATTAAATCAACCCAATTATAAAATCTATCCATAATTGGCATGTGAAAGATTTAAACCAAATCACAACTTTTTCATTACTTTTGTTCCCTTGTCTCAAAATAGGACCTAACATATACAACATAAATCAGGTAAAAAAACCTTAACATACACAAATAAAAAAACAAAACCAAAACAAAAATCTCAGGTTCTTCACAAAATCGATTATAGAATAAAATATAAAATAATATACATATAAAAAACATGTAGTTGCATAACACATACCAGAATCTCCATGGAATCAGAATCTAGTGATGAAAATATTTGCTTTTCTCTTAAGAAAACCAAACTTTCTTCAAAAAGCACCAAAATCTAAATCTCAAAAGAGACAAAAAAAACTCAAACCAAGAAGAAAAATTGAAGAAAACCCACAAGATTAGATGAAATTTTGTGAGGTTAGAGGAAGAAGAAGGAGAATGATAAAGAGAAAATGTGAATAGATAGATAGATATAAAAAAAAAGTGAAGTGGGAATGAGACCCTTTAGAAGGTGGAATATAAAAGGAGCAACCATATAGTGACACGTCATACGTTGAATTTTGTTTTTGTCCAAGAAAATATGTGTTGTTTTTGTGCCCTTTTTGCTTTTTTCTTCCTTGAAATGTCCAGAACTTGATGGGATCTTGTGGCTCACAAAAAAAGAACTCCTAACCACGTGGCGTTAGGCTGCTTCATGTGTTTCACTGTTTTAAACATTGAACCTCGAATATTTAAGGGTATGCTAAACAGTACTTTCGGGCACTTGTTAAGCATACCTAAAAAGAAAATAAAAAATAAAATTTATATTGAAAAGATAACTTTTTGTATTTTTGAGGCATTGAATGCACGCATTTCGAGACAAAATTTCTATTTTAACATACTTAACCAGTGCTCCGGAGTACCGTTTAGCATTTTCCAATATTTAATTGATATTGTCGATATTGTTATACCGAACATTTTAATCGGTTCAAGGGAGAGATGTTGTATTTGTAAGATATTTTGACGTTCAAGCTAGTGTTTATGTGAAGTAGGAGGCTAAAGAGTAAAAATATACATACATACATACATGATATATATATATATATATATATATATATATATATATATATATGGAGAATTTTAACTTATAGCTTTAAGGGCACATGTTAAGAAGATAAATGTGGAAAATATTTATTGAACTTGTAGTGTATTTAATTATCTAAACATTAAATTCTTTGTATCATTAAATTCTACATTTCTATTTTTAGGTAGCTTAACATGTACCCTTAGGACACAAATTAACATCACCCTTTTGGTCCAATAACTTAGTCGTTATACTTACATTTAGAGTTCGAACTTTGGTCCTTTAATAATGACTATTACTAATTATCAACTGAATTATCTTTGTGGGACCCAATGTTGTTACCCTTTTGGTCCAAAAAATTGTTGCTGCATTTTTGTGATTGGCTAGGCGGAAACTAATGCACAGGTCATTGTGGATAATGGGGGGAACAGAGAACAGTCGCGGCGAAAAATGTTGCAAAGCTACTCGCAGTTTGAGTCGTGTTATGCCTAATTAATGCGTGGTCACTATTTTCCCAGCTACTGTATAGATAAATGCTATTTTTTGTGGTTCTTGACTTCTTGTACAAAAGTTCTCGTTCGTTCTTTTTAATATTTTATTTATTTATTTATTTCTATACCACATATTTTTTATGTTTTGAATTGCTTATGTCAAATTATATACTCCCAAGATTTTCTAACAAAAAAATCATTCAAAAATATAAAAATGGCATATAACTTTATTTAAAAGAATATGCCAAAAATTGTGATAATATATTTGAGGAATAAAACTTGTTGAAATTTTTATTTAAAAGGATATGCATCTATTTTTCATGTTTGATCATTTTGCTTAAAACAGCTTTGACCGCCGCTTAACCCACGATAAAATCATCTGTTCTCAATCCTACAAGTGAGGAAATTCTAGTCATATTGATTGTCCAATATAGGAATAAATTTAATTATTATGTCATTTATAGAAAAACAATAATTTTTTTATTAATTAAAAATCTTAACAAGTGGCTATTATAAGCAACATGTGTCTTCAACAGTAAAGCGAGTGGGAAGTGATGCTACAAAAATAGCGTCATAGTGCAGCTTAAACAAGTGGGGCAACGTACCAATCAAATAAAAAGATCAATTAATTATTGTGATTCTTACCAAATAAATAAAATACAAGGATATTTATGTGTACTAGAAAAAGTGATTAAATATCTAGTGCTTTTTTAAAAAATTCAACGGATGAGAAAGAAAAAGTGAAAAGCGATATACCAAACCAAGTTGTGGATGATAAAGAACCACAAAATAGAGGCAATCGCTTTCTTCAATCGCGCTTTTAGACACGTCATATATCCACTTGCCGCCAAGCTATATGAATCACGCCACGTTATATTTCGAAAAGAGATAAACATCATTCTACACCACATAATTTTCTATTCTTTTCTTTCGGTTTTTTCAATCTCAAAATTTTGTGGCCACAACATTTTCTTTGGTTTTTGTTTCAATTGAATTATTATTAGTATCGTCGACAAGTAGAAAACATATGATGATAAAATTAGATAAAGTACCATGTTCGTTTATTGGATGAGTGTGTGTGGTTTAGTTAGGTGAACACACTAAACTTGATATGTTAGATTTGCTTAGACCGATATCTTATGGTGTTAGATTTGTTTGGACCAATATCTAATGGTGGATCAGGATTAAGTAAAGTCAGAAGGTTCTTGCAGTCATGCAGTTAGTATCGGTGGCCGTTCGATTAAAATCGGACGGTTGTAATTTAATTATAGTGATTTTAGGATTTTTAAATGAAAATGAGATATGAATCGGACGGCTACAAATGTAATGATTGCACAAAAATACGACTGCACCTAATCTATTTTCTCTTATGAGTTGTTTTATAGATTCGATTGCACGTGATCAAAATTGGAATTAGATTTACTATAGTTTCTACATTGAGATGTAGTAGTAGTAGTAGTAGTTGATTATGATGGTCTGATTTAAATTAGGTTGAGACGTGAAATTATATCTACGGCAGACAATTTTGGTCCATGAAAATCTTGCGGCCCTCTCATTAAAATGAGACAGTTCATGTTTCATAATCAACTTTAAATTAAAACATATAATAAGATATTGAAATTAAATTGGTTGATGAAAATAGGTTGAACGCAAATTTTTTGACTTTAGATTACATTCAGTTTTGATTGCATGCAATATTGATATCCATAAATATGGATAAGCGGATAAGTGGAATGTAAAATTACCTGTTAAATAAAAGTGAATAAGTAGAGTGTTTGATGTTCGAACTTCAATTCATACATGTAATGTAATATTCCTATTAATTGAGCTAAGCTCACTAAAACCAAACTCAAACTTTTTAAATTGTCTTTAAAATTTTAAATAATGTTTTTGAAGCATATTTAGGACATTAGAAAAAAAATTCTTTTATAATTTTTTTTCATAAAATGGAATGAATTACATATAAAAAATTAGAGAGAGAAATTAAATTTTGAGCTTATTTTTTGCTGAGGAAGTTTTTTCCAGTTACTTAACATTAATTTCTGTCGGGAAATAACACTAGTTTTGTTGGTTTTTTTTTTTTAAATACCAAAGTCAGATAATGCTCATATTTTCTTTTTCACCAAGACTTAAATCCGATACCTTTTTACATTTTAAATTCTTTTAACTCTTAGCTCAAATCAGATAAACTATTCAACCCCTTAAAAAAAATATACCGGACGCATAAAACATGTTCTCTACTTCAAACCAAATATCTTTTTCATCTACAAGACTCAAAGATCGAACATTTGACTACTAATTTAAAAGTTTAAGTTTCTTATCACTTAGTTAAACCTGTTTATTTCTTTTTTTTTTTAGCAATATTTATTTGGTTTGTTAGATATATATTAAATTGTGACTAAAATGAATTTTGGATATAAAAATAGGATATAAATATTTTCATGAGATATTGAACTTTATGAAGAAAAGAGACATTTCAAAACTACTATAATGGAGTATTGGACATAGGCAGGTGTAGGCAATTGAAGTAGAACGTGGAAAGGTTGTAATCTGAAATTCAATTCAAAGTGGGAGGGGCCAATATGTCTCTGAACAGAGATATTTCTATATACGCTGAATATTGTTTGGTGGATGAGACATAGAAAAGCCAAACCTTATGTACTTTGTTGCTTGGGATAGCTAATGCTTAATTTCCATGCATGGTGTCGGTTCACAATTGAAACCACAATTAAAATACGAATAGAAGCAATTAAATAACATCCCAAGATCCCGGTGTTACAAACGTCAGAGCTCTATTAGGTGCTCAAATTCAAACCAATTCAAAAAGTAACCCTAAACCGACAAAAAAAAAACCGAAAATCGCAGAAAATCGAATATTTTTGGATGTGTTTGGATGTCATTTTGTGAAAATCGCTAGATCGGATCGGATTTTGGATTGATTTTTCAAAACCGATCCAAACCTAACCAAACCGCATACATAATTTTTAATAGTTATTTAACTTTTTATTAGTATGATATATTGCATTAACATATTAATTCTTGGTTTTTAATTTTCTCAATAATACTTATTAGTTCAATTTTATCTATTTGTTTTTACTATTTCATAGGTTTCAAATATATTTGATAATTATCATTGCAAAATATTAATTTTTAACATATTATGTGTTATATTTTACATCAAATATATTATTTTACCATCAATTTATAATATTAATATTTAATTAAATAAAATTTAATTTGTAATTTGGATATCCAAAAACCGATCCAAATTAAATCGCACAAAATTGGATCGGATTGGATTTTTTTAATTAGCCTTCCAAAATCGAACCGAACCGCGAGTAATTTTAACTTTGGATCGGATGGATTTTTGCCACAAAACCGATCAAAACCGAACCGCGAGCACCCCTAGCTCCTATTATATTGTTCCGATCTAGACACAATAAGAGTAGCAAACGATGGAGGGCTCTAGGCCAACTCCCTACCAAAACACGAAGCGAGAATATCAACTCTTATTCCTCCGCGACGCTATGATCAACCTGAGGATCTGGACCGCCAAAGGTCCAACACGTACACAAAATAGAGAATTAAAAAACATAATGAATAAAATACAAGTGTAAGAATGTACTTAACCCTTCAAGACATTATTATGCATAATTTAACTCACAAGCATACGTTCTCAATCTTAATTCAATATAAATCTAAACACTTCAACCAAGTATTAACACGCACAAACAATTCATTAAATTCAAGTAATGTCACATAGCATTTATCACATATTATGCACATATTCCTAATGCATCTAATGCCACATTATGCTATGTCACCCTAGACATAATTATATGCATGCGGTACTGATGGGAGGTTCTGCAAGTGCACAGAATCGCTACCAAGTAATAAAGTGATAAGTTATCGTCTCCACAAGGATTGTGCCAAAATTACTAGTTTCGCTTAGGAATTTAGAAAGTAAAGGTGATTTGCATTCGCTTTGTTGGTTTTGATGAGAGAGTTTTGCAATTAAAAGTAAATGACAATTAAAGTAAATAACAATAAAATAAAAGGGAGTTAAAATAAAAGAGTGTGCGAGTAGAGACACGGAGTGGTTTAAGTGTTTCGAATCTCTCTCTTACTCCTGCTTGATAACCGGTGTTATACTTTTCTTCAATATTAGTTATAGTCTCTCGGATTAATTTCTATTAAAATAAGTTTAGAGTCACATCCCTTATTTCTATTGTAATTTGAATAGAGTTTAGTCAACCGCTTGGTAGGTTTCACCCATGTTTTTATAATATCATCATCTCTAATGGTTCAACCTTTAAAAATGTGTCCTTACCCTTAGCCAGTTCAATGTTTAACAAATTGTCACGTGTTCTTGGTCTACCTTGTTTGATTAACCTTAAACATGCAGAATTTAGTTAAGTGTGATTCTTAATCCTACCCCCTTCCGCAAATACTGAATTTAATGGTTTCATATAGGTCGGTTGAATTGTCTTTATTTTCGCGCTTATTAGTTTGTGATCACGAGATCAGCTAATTACCTATGGGTCTTTATTTTTAAATATGAGAACAAAGGGCCATTTGAGTCTTTATATAATATTGTCTCTAGTTCCTAGATGTATACCTGGTGTTTATGTTTGTTTCTAATAATATATGCTACTACTAGATTTGATGGTTTGAACAATTTAGGTTTGATCTCTTTATGCAATGTATGTTTCTCTTAGCATCTTCTGTAACCAAATTGCTTGACTAGGACAATTTGTTGATGCTATAAATGATGTCCCTACTTATAGCATTTATGAGTTATGACATTGAATATTGGATTTATTTTGAGTTATGAGCATAATTTCCTGCATCCTTCGATGTTGTCGTATGGAAGTTTTTCCTTAAGATCACTAGATTAAAAGCAAAGGTTTTTAATAATATATGCTTTTAATGTCAGTAACTGATCCAAAAATGTATAATTTTGGTCATTCAGAACATGCCGAATTATGCAGTTGTGTCAGCTCAGAAAGAATCAGTTTCTACTTTCTTGGAATTATGCTGAATTTTTTCAAATCAGCAAAACTCCCTGAGAATATAAATCATCACAGATGACAACAGTACATGAATGAACTGATACATATTTGCCCTTCTGAGTTCGACTCTATTCCAATTCAAAACAAAAAAATCAAGTGATAGATGTAACCAAAAAAATAAATAAAGTGATAGACAAGTACATAAGAGTATGGTGAATGAATGCATGAAATGGTATAAGCCCCATTGGACCAATTTCAACATTGGCTTATATACAGAGTTGGGTGTAGCTCTGTTGTCAGCGAGGATTCACAAGACATAATCTCCAAGAGGAACCATTTTGTAATCTTATGAAACATTACATTCGGGCAAAAAAACTAGTTTAAACTAGATGGAATAACAAATTTGTAGTTTAAACCTATAACATGATATGTAAGGTTTAACCTTCAACAAAAAGAACTAGATGTTTTGGGACTAACTAGATTTTCAACCATATAAACCAAAATTCAATTGGTAAGCATAGTGTCGGACTAATCGATTAGCTATATAGTTTTTAATTGCAGTTCACAATCGCCATAATACAAGGATTCCAAGGTTGTAGAGGTCAAGGTTTTAAATGTCACTATAACCACATCACATCGGCAACGCAGCAACATTGATCATGTAACACTGCATAACTGCAATTTAAAACTTCGCATAACCCGCATCGCCGTTAGTGTTTCATAGAGTCAAGTTTTAACCTTATGTTGAACGTCTGATGTGATAACGTTTTTATAACTGAACGGCCGATGGCAAAGACCTTTCACTGGCTTGGCTGAATGGTTCAACCTATCATGGTCATTGATAAACAAGAATCCAATCAAATAATTCATCAATAATTAAGTACTTAATATAATATACCTGTTGGGCATAATAGCGGTTGTTTACCAAATTCTCACGTAAACACTATCATAATTTATATTAATAATAATTTCTAATAATCGATTATTGTCAACCCATAATTGATTAATTAAATAATTAATCTAACAAAAAAATGTGGAAGAGATATGCTACAAACAAATATAGGATAAGTTCGCTTTCCCATTCCTACCGTGGAAGATCTATTTGCCTCTCTCACCCTAGAAGGCGTCTATGTTTATAGATTGAGGGGCTTAAAGAGTAATTTTTATTGTGCATAAAACGTAATGCTCAGAGGAGTATCGATAGTCTTTAGACTCCATTGAAAAAATAGATATTTTGATTATTAGTATTAAAATAGGATTATTGGTACATCTATTTTAGCTATATATAAAAAAAAAAAAAAAACTCAACCAATTGGAGTGTTGATGAAGAATTAAACAAGTTTAGAAACATAAAGCCCTAATTTGTGAAGTGCCTGCTTGTCTTCAGTGGGTGTCCGTTCCGTCTCTGATTGTGATCGGCTATCTCAGGCCGTCGTGATCGTAGTTTGGTTACGATCGTCACTCGTTTTAAAGACTTCAGGTATCATAGTTGTTACTCTCCTCTCGCTTATACTTCTTCCCCTTTCACTTTACATTTACATCAATAATAAACCACCGGAAATCAATTTTTCTAGTCTTTTCGAAGTTCAATGCTTATCAATGCCTTTTGATTGAATCTCTTCGATTGTTGAATCATAAAGGATTATATATTTTGAGGTTCTGTTATGCTTGTTATATCCACTCTGTTATTTGCTGCCTTGTGATTTTTTTTTTTTTTTTTGTATTTTTTATGAAGTTATTGGGCTAAATTGCATGAACTTACACAAGTTAAGGGACCAAATTCAACGATTTAAGGGACCAAAGAGATGTTTATGTCTTATTTTTATTTGTTTGGTTATATTGGATATGCTTTACTGGCTTGGTCTAGTATGCATATGTCACTCAACAGTTTCGCTGTGTTTCGATTTTGTACTATCTTTAGTTGGTTTCAATTTTGTTCTTAATACGATTTCTTTTTTCCTTTCGAAATACTATATATCTATCATTTTTTTGGGTTCAAAATACTATATTTTTGTCTTTATGCATTTGCTTCTTGTCAAACCTAGGTAATTATATGAGCAACTGATTCTAGTCATTATATATATATAGGTGAACCTTTCTTGAGAACAATACAATCAACATATTGAAATGGTGCAAAAGAAAATAGAAGAAAGGAAAATGGGTAATGAGAGTGAGATCCCAATTTTAGATTTTTCAAAGAGTAGTGGAATGATGTTAATGGAAGAGAGTGAAGGAAGGAAAGAAATGTGCAAGAAAGTGAGAGAAGCATTTGAGAATCACGGTTGTTTACTCGTAAGGTGTGATGAAATCTCAAATCCATTACGTGAAGATTTGTTCACGGGCTTGAAATCATTGTTTGATCTACCTGAAGAGACCAAGCAGAAGTTCTTTAGCCCAAATGCTTATAGGGGCTACACTAACAAGGGCGATGAAGTTCCTCATGCTGATAGCTTTGGTATTTATGATGCTCATAAGCCAGATACAATTGGTCAAGACTTTGTTGACCTCTTGTGGCCTCAAGGAAATCAAACTTTTAGGTAAGTAATTGTTTTTTATTTTATTATTGTGCATCATATATATCCCATTTATGTGAAGGCTTGTTGTCGGTGAACACAGACTCGCCTTTTTAATTGATGCTTGATTGTTTCTGAAACGAAAGAAATAAATTCAAACAATTGTTAATCCCTAAATCCCATCAAAGACAAATCCAGTAGATAAAATTACAGACCAGAAGTAATTGTTATTCCCTAAACTTAGAGACGACGACCAATATCTTTAATTAGAGTCAAATTTCTTCTCAATCTTGTTTGATGATATTTATTCTAAAGATTTGAAGGTGCGCTTTAAATTGAAATAAGTATCATTTAAGTTACAAAAATCTGAACGATTCATGGTGGTTCCATAATCTCTGTCGATGGAGGATGGCAAACGCGCGACTTCTTTTTTGTAGTATTTTTAGTTTTTTTTCATGAAATGATTTAAACCATAGGATGAATGAGTAGTAACGGGCTAACGGCTGGGATTTAGTGTAAGGAAAAACAATTACACCTGGTGCCAATGGATCTTATCTCTTACTAGACATGTACGGTCAAAATTATTGATTTCAATCATGACATGCATAAATATGTATCTATTAGCTTTTGATTTATATCAAATAAAGTTTACCTTAGTAATTGTCTAATATACAGTAAGGCACTAAGTTCCATGACCTCAAAAGTACGGGAACTAAGCTTGCTTATCCTGAAGATGGTTGTGGAGGGTTTCGGCCTTCCACAACAATACAACTTGGATGTTGAACAGCTGAATAGCTACTCTAATACACGATTGACAAGGTATAAACTTCCTGAAGACAACAAGGATTCTGAGATTGCTTTGGCACCTCACTGTGACAAAGCCACCTTTTCTCTCATATGCGAAAATGGCGTCCAAGGTCTGCAGGTGCTATCCAAAACAGGCAATTGGGTTGATGTAAATATTCCCAAAAATGGCTGTGCAGTACTTGTTGGTGACATGTTGAAGGTAATTTGCACCTATGTATAATGAAGATACTAAGTTTTTGTTTGATTTGTTTTTTCTCTTTCAACTTTATAGTTAATTTAGTTATGATGATTACAATTATTAATGTATAGGCATGGACCAATGGAATATTTCCAGCAGCCAAACACAGAGTGGTGACTAGAGGAGGAGACAAAGAGAGAATCACATTTATTCTTATGGCAGTGCCAAAGGAAAGTATGGTTATTAAGGCACCCTCTGAATTGGTGGATGATGAAAATCACCCTCTCTGTTACAGGTCATTCATGTATGAGGAATACATATACTATCGGTGTTCGACTCATGGAGAAGAGGGATCACTTGAAAAATTTGCTGGACTTTGATCCCTCATTATGTGATGCAAATTATTATCCTTTTATATTTTTTAAAAAGGCAGAGGAATTGAACTCACTTTTTAGTTTGTAGTAACAGTTTCTGGATGTGTTGGAATTTGGTTCTATTGTTTTCAGTATTTCAGTTGGTTTGAACTTTGTGGATTAGTTCGTTAGGAGAGGAGCAAATATTGTTATTAGAGGTGGGAACAGGCCAGGCCGGCCTACATGGCCTTAAGGCCTAGCCTACATAGGTTCAGGCCAGGCCAGCCTATTTCTTTAAATAGAGCAGGCCAATGCTTTTTTATAAGCCTATTTAGCTAAAAAGGCCAGGCCGCAGGCCATTAAAAAAGCCTTTGAGGCCTACTAGGCCGGCCTATTTAAGTTAACATGAATAATATTTTTATTACGATTATTATTTATATATTAAAATTTATACTTTGATTAAATTATAAATCTATTAACTTTTTAAGTAATTTAAGTTTATTAATCTACATTAGTTTTTAACATATATAAATGTATTATTATAAACTAGAATTGAAATATGATGACATATATAGTCAAATTCTCTAAAATATCAAATGGAACATTATTTTATTAGTTCATAAGTATATTTCAAAATAAATATAATTATTTATTTAAATATGTTCATATGAAATAGGCTTTTAAACAGGCTAACAGGCCACATCAGACTTTCAAAAGGCCAGGCTCAGGCCTAGAATTTAAGCCTATGATAGGCCACAGGCCAGGCTCAGACCTTCGATTTTTTGACAGGCCAGGCTCAGGCTTGGCAAAGCCTAGCTCGGCCTAGCCTATTCCCACCTCTAATTGTTATAATTTATCATTTTCGAAAGTTAGAGGGAGTAAATAGTGTTTCGTTTTTTTTTTTTTTTTTTTGCGGTGAAAAGTGGTGTTCTAAAACGTTTGGTAAATTATGGTGAATGGAACAATTGACATGCAAATAAAAAACACATAATTTTACAATGGAAAATTTTTATGTTTAAGAACTTGGATTTTCTGCACTTGTGAAAACTGAAAAACATTAATAAAAACAGAATATTGAAAAATGTAGAAAATTTTCTCAGAAATGGAAATATTTTCTTATCACATATTCAAAACAGCATACCAAGTTATTGCAAAAAGTCTAAAGGAGATATATAAGAGAATCAAAATAATTATGGGAGTTTCTTTGCTTTGAGATCCAGAGAGTTAATAAAAAAAATAGCATATGCTTGTTTAAAAAATAAATAGCATATGTGTCATTGGAAGAGTCTAAGCATACAAGACAATATTAGCTGAATAATTTGTGATGACACAACTATCAACTTCTGATAGGATAAATGGATTCAGATTGTATGTTTTCTATCTTTAATAGTTTCACTATTTCAAGACTCACGTCGTATTAAGAAAGTGGGGTGATGTGACGGAAAACATGGTTGATATTGGTTGACGGTGTATACATATTTTCTCATATTTCAATAACTTTTTTGGTGAGCACTCCGGTACACATCTTATGTGGACGTGTACCGGTACATTGTTAAGGTGTATAATTTTAATTGGTCCACATGTAATAATAATTTAACATATCATTTCAAGACTTCTTTCAATAGAAATTTCCTAAATTACTCTTTTAATTTACAAAAATTTGAAAATGTAAATTAAAGAAATTTTTTAAATTGCCTTTTGTCAAAATAAAAAGAGATGTTTTGTAAAAAAAAAAAAAAAAAAAAAAAAGAGAGATGAGATGAGATGTTTTAGATGAGATGAGGTTTTTAATTTACAAAAATTTCAAAATGGTTTTTTTTTTTTGTAAAATTGACAAAAGGGTTTTAATATGTATAATTTTTTGCTTTTCATCAATTTATATTATTTTTTATACTTATAGCACCACTCGTTTTGAAGCATTTCTTTCAATTTCTCGTAAAGTTCATATTTTTATTTCATATATGCAATTTCGAGGTTTTTCAATTTCCGGCGGTTGAATTTTTTTTGTTTTAGGTTGTGGGTATCATTCTTCTCTTTCTTGCATCAAAAAATTCTTACTAAATACCCCCCCCCCCCCCCCCCCCGATCCTATATATAAGAAAAAGTTTATTTTTAAATTCAATGTAAAGTTGATGTATCTAGACTATAATGTTATCTAGATACATCAATTTTACAATGAATCTAAAAAATAAACGTTTTCTTATATATAGGATCGGATGGAGTAGCATTTTCCTTTAGAGTATGTTTGGTTCGACGTAGATGCAGGGAAGGGGAGGTGGGGAAATATTTGTAATAAAGGGTAATTTTGGTAGAAACTCTCAAATATCTCAAATGTTATATATTTTTTTAAAAACTCTCTCAAATATTATATATGCGGTACTTTTTTTTTTTAAACTCTCTCAAATATATATATTTTTTTTGTAGAAACTCTCAAATATTTTTTTTGTACAATATTTGAGATATTTGAGAGTTTTTACCAAAATTACCCTTTACTAAAAATATTCCTTCAAATTATTTTATTGTTTAATCAAACAAACTTAACGCCTTTCGTTAACTAGTAAATGTTCAATACATAAGGGAATAATCTCAAATCTACGAAAACTAGCCCAAGAATTGGCCGCTCGAGCAAGTGAATGAGCAACCATATTCGCTCGTCTCCTAACAAACTTCACTTCAAAGTTTATACACGATAACATAATTTGGATAATATCAGCAACAATTAAACTAAATTCCAAATTACCACTATTAGCAGTATGCAGCTGTCCTTAGACAGCAGTTATGATACTTGCTGTACAGAGAAGGAAAAAGGCAAGACTGCAGCAAGTGAAATCTCATATTGATGGCACAATCAATGGAGAGCTGTTGGAGATTAAAGGTTATAATTGCAGCAATTCAAATTAGTCAACTAACCAGTATTCTTATCTCCTCAAATAAAGGAAACTTCTCTATTTTTTAGGATTCATCAAGCTATAATTATGCAGAGTTGTTGCACATTATTCTCTATATATTTATCTCTTTTCCAACTCTTGTAATCAGTGTTCACAATTCTAATAAAAAAACAAAGCACTTATCTTTCTCTCAATTTTCTTTTTGGTATCAGAGCATAGTGAGTCTGGGATAGATGAAGTCCATCGGTTGTCGGCAGTATCTCAATTCCAAGGAAGTGGTGAAGAGGTCCCAAATCCTTCATAGCAAATTCAGATTGCAAAAGTTGAATGAAATCTGAAACTAGAGAAGTAGTGGATCCCGTGAGAAGTATATCATCTACATAAAGGAGAAGAATTAAAGATCCTACAGTGGAATGCAAAATAAATAAAGATGGGTCAGCCAAGCTACAAAAAAAACCATAATCAATAAGAAAAGAACTAAAGCGATCAAACCATGCCCTAGGCGTTTGTTTAAGACCATAAAGAGCCTTTTGAAGTTTGCAGACATGGTTAGGGTATTGAAGATCAACGATGCCGGGAGGTTGTTCCATGTATATGTTTTCAGAAAGTACACCATGTAGAAAAGCGTTTTTAACGTCTAGTTGTCGAATGGACCATTTCTGAACAAGAGCTATAGTCATGATTAATCGGATGGTTCCCGGCTTAATTACGGGTGAGAAGGTTTCGGTATAGTCCACTCCATCTACTTGGTGATATCCTTTTGCTACAAGGCGGGCTTTGAGGCGGTCTAATGATCCATCTGGTTTAAGTTTTGATTTGAAGACCCATTTAGAGCCAATAACATGTAGGTTAGGGGTGCGAGGAACAAGTTTCCAAGTTTGATTCTTATGTAAGGCCTCAAGTTCTTCATCCATGGCTGCCTTCCATCCAGGATGAGCTAAAGCTGAACGAATATTATGCGGATTACGTGGGATGTCGGCACTAGGTGTGGTGATTAAGGCATACTTAGGATTAGGCTTTATAATTCCATGTTTCGAACGAGTTGCACTAGGCCTTCTTGCCACTCACTACATTCCCACCAATGATCAAGTTGCTGACCTCTTCACTAAACCAGTGTCAAAGTCTGCTCTCGTACATTTTCAGCCCAAACTCTGCCTTCAACCTCTGCCTCGTTTGAGGGAGGGTATTAGCAGTATGCAGCTGTCCTTAGACAGCAGTTATGATACTTGCTATACAGAGAAGGAAAAAGGCAAGACTGCAGCAAGTGAAATCTCATATTGATGGCACAATCAATGGAGAGCTGTTGGAGATTAAAGGTTATAATTGCAGCAATTCAAATTAGTCAACTAACCAGTATTCTTATCTCCTCAAATAAAGGAAACTTCTCTATTTTTTAGGATTCATCAAGCTATAATTATGCAGAGCTGTTGCACATTATTCTCTATATATTTATCTCTTTTCCAACTCTTGTAATCAGTGTTCACAATTCTAATAAAAAAAACAAAGCACTTATCTTTCTCTCAATTTTCTTTTACCACTACGCCTCGTTCGAATAGCTTTAGTCAACACCTGCGAGTCGCTTTCAAATTGAACCCTATCCAGACCTCTATCAGGTAAATGAATATTATATTAGATCATTACCATAGAAACCCCCTAATAAGTTTGAGGACTTTTCTTACTTAATCCCTCAACAAGTTTTATTAGAAAATTAAGGTTTTCATGTAGTGTGTGATTCTTTAAAAAAAAAAAAAAAGATTAATTTTACCAATTATGATTAAGGGTGCGTTTGATCTGCTAAAATTTAAGGTACTTGACAGGACAACTTCAGTTGTATTGTACGTGTTTGATTTTAATTTTTTTCTCAAACAATTCAATACCACCTAATTAGAACGAGACACATGACATTTAAATTTTTAGCAATATAACATTTCTATGTCAACTAATTGGATTACCTGTGAATCAAAAACCTAGTTATCAGAAAAAAATTATTAAGTTGCTACCAATTCTACTGATAAGAACTAAAGAAATAAATTGACCAAATTGAAATGTAAAACACTTAAGAATTTAAATGTTGACAATGTAACAGTTCAACATCAACTAGTTAGATTAACTATGACTCAAGAAACGTAATTCATATGAAATGAGTGTTAAGTCTCAACTAATTTTCTCAACTGTGAGGGAATCAATTCATCTCAATTAATTTATTCAACTTGACCTAATTGAAATGATAAACACTTAAAAAGTTGAATTTCAACATTCTAGCTAACAATTCAATCTCATATTGTTGGACGAATTATTACACCAAAAACCTAGTTATTATGAAAGGATTGTTAAGTCACAACCAATTAGACTGAAAGGAACTAAGGAGATCAAACATTCTCAATCTCACTATTCAACTTGACCAAGTGGGAATGAGAAACACTTAAGAATTCAAATTCTAAAATCAAACAATTCAACCTCAACTAGTTAGATTAACTATGACTTAAAAAAACTTAGTTCAAATGAAATGACTATTAAGTATCGACTAATAATGCCAATTGTGTCAACAGAAATAAAAAATTTTAGATCAAACCCTTCAACTTAAAACATAGTTCATAAGCAAACTTAACTAATTATACTTACTTTATTAAGTAATTCAATTTTTCTCATTCAAGTCGTTTAATATCACTTGATTGACAATAACTTATGAATTTAAATTTCGACAACCAAGCATGTCGAACAATATCAAAAGTTCATTTACAAAACTTTAGTATTTTTTAATATGAGACGAATTAAATATGAATTTTCTAAATCAAAATATCAAGATAAAAGTAACGGATATTTTGACCTAGAAATCAAATTTTGTGCTCCTTACTTTTGGACAAACTTTTTATAATGCGCTATACATATTTGCAAAATCATCAGAAATATACATTAACTTTACAACATGACCAAAATTGCATGCATAAACATTTTGTGGGGATCAAAACATGACATTTTCTTATGAAGATAAAAAATAAATTTAGTAATTTTGTATCGATAACAAACTTATTTAACCCTGTAAAATATAACGAATCACTAAAAATTAAAAATATTACAATAAAATATATAAACATATTAAAAAATTAAAGTTTTTTTTACTAAAAAATAAATATTTTTTAATAATTATATGCACTAATGATTAGGTGGTAAATGAATATTTATCTTTATAAACTAATAATATTAAAAAAAATGAAATATTAAAATCGTAGTTGGATCAATCATATTAATAATTTTAAAAGTTTTTTTTTTGTTTGAATAATTAAAAAAGTTATTAAAATTATATTTTAATTTTTAAGAAAATACAAAATACAAAATTAATATTATTTATAAGATATTAGAATAATATTAAAATATTTGAACTTGTTGAAAATCATATATAAGTTGAAAGATATGATGCATGATTTGATTTATTGTGGAAGGATACATTTGTCAATATTAAAAAGTAGTGTTTAATATAAAAAACTTAATAAAGAAACAAAATATGCATTAATTTTTTTTTTGTTGACAAATCTGCATTAATTACTATATTACTTGTTAACCACATCAGCAGTGTACCGGTACACATCCACATAATATGTGTACCGAAGAATTCGCCAACTTTTTTTTGTCAACTAGTTTAACGGCTTAATTTCAATCACTCTTTAATTAGTTTTATAATATTTCCTTTAATTTAAAAATAAAAAATAAACATTTCCTTTATAAAAAAACTAAATTTCCCTACCTTTTCCTCTAAAATCCAATTGTCAAACATAACTTTAAGAGACAAAAACCACAGTCAAGTTATTGAAAATGCACTCACTGCAGTCCTTACAATCTCGTATTCACGTATTCGGAATATTGGTCGATCTTGGTTCGTTGGTCCACAAAAAAAAATTATAATTGTTATTTTATAATTTAAAACACCAAATTTAAATGTGAATTGTCCGATCTGGATCTAACGACTACCGATACTTCAAATGGTCAAGTCATTATTATATGATTACAGAGAAATCCGATCCAAATTATTAGAGGGCAAATTGCAGGCTAAATATCGAGGAACAATAGTTGACCTAGAAGGAGTTGTAATGGATTGTGTACCTGCTGGGCTAACTAGATGATACGATCATCCCCTCTTTTGTCCTTGTGAGAATTCAATGAAAGGAATCTCTTTTAGGAAATATTCTTTGGTCACCATACATATTTCTCGCGTGCCCTACTTGTTTTCATTTATCGCTACTTAAATAGCGGACGTTATTAAAATGAATTTATTTTTTTAAAATGTCGTCCGCTACTTAAGTAGCAGGCGTTATAAAAAAACAAACCTGATATTTTTGTAGAGGAGTATTGATATCCCTTTGTAGATGAATCTCAAACCATGGTGGAATTCTTCGGGTTCAAATTTGCATAGAAAGAAGGTCATCGACCTCTCATTCCGGCTATTCAACCTCTTCTTAAAAAATATTATAAATACCTCACCCTAACAGATAAGAGAACTAGTATGTTATGATAACTTTTCCTCGGTTCACTTTTTCTGAACTCATACAAGATTTCACTCGAGTTCAAACTTTCGTCACTTAGCCAGAAGGGATCACCTCGGCATGTCAAAGAACTGACGCTACTGAACCTCTTCGTAGCCTTTTCGGCTTGATATGATTTAGGACCTTTGGACTAGAAGGAAAAAGATATATTTTTAACTATTTTTTAATAGGATTATAAGAGAAGGTGACATGATAAAGACACCTTTTAGGATAGAATACTTTGACACGTCTTCCACAGTTTATAACCTTTTAGAACCGTTAGATTGATCACACACATTATAAACCAAATATACTTGATTGTTTTTTATTTGTCTTCCTTTCATGAGCGCTTTCATCAATAAAAGCAGACAACCATGACTCATACTCTTTGTCAGGGAAGGAGCCAGAAGAGGGACCAGCAGAGGCCACGATCCCCCCTATTATTTTTTTAATACTATTATGTAATTATATTATTAGGGTAATTTCACTTGTTTTTGCCCTATTTTATTAAACTCATAAAATTGCCCCCCCCCCCCCCCCTCCCCCCCCCCTTTTATTGCAACTTTTTGGGCTATATTTACAAACTTGTTGTAAATTGATCGTGGTGAACTATGTCAGCAGGTGGTCTTTGGACACGACGTTCCTTTATGCAACTCATATGGCTTACTTGCGTGTGGGTTGTGTGGACTGAACAAAATCATAGATTGTTCAGAGGCTCAACAAATTCTTTACATCAGATGTTGGATAAGATCAAGACTTTTTCCTATTGGTGGTTGAAAGCGACGAGTAGCACTTTAGCTTTAAACTGTCATAGCTGGTGGTCTAGTCCTATGATTTGTTTGGGCATTGTATATTTCTTTATGATTTTGTATTTTGACTTTATTGTAACTTTTCTTAGTCTCTCTTGGCACGTCTTGTGCTGAGGAGATATCTTATTGTTATATATATATATATATATATATATATATATATATATATATATATATATATATATATATATATATATATATAATTTTGGCTTGTTAAAAAAAAAACATTTTCTTACGCAAAAAATCACAAATTTTAATGCACAATGCATGAGTTTAGATCAAAATTACAATAAACGTGAAAATAGAGAGCCAAAAAGTTCGACTTAATAAAATGACCCATAAAATATAAATTCACAAATATTAACTTTAAATTTATTTTATAATTTTTTTTATATGTTATACACTCAGTCCCCCTAAACTCAAATCCTAGCTCCGTCCCAACTCTTTGTTACTTCTTCATATCACTATTTGATACCAATTTATTATCACGTAAATACCAAAAAAAAGTTCCTTCACCTTCTACTTCAAATCCAACTCTTTTTTTTTTATTTATACAGACTTCAAATCCAACCCTTACTCTCAACTAATTGTTCACGTGTCTCTAAAAAAAGAAATGTTTAGATTTTACATAAATTTAAAAATGAATGGTACTCAAATTTATGCATGTATGTCCGACCTGAATTCCATATATTCAAATGACCACACAGTCATGCATTTCTAGCCTTTAAATCAAAATTTTGGTGGTCCAAATTTTAAAATGAATGACTGAGATTAACCTGCAGTCAAATAGTGACCGCAGGGAATCCATTTCCATGTCCAAACATTATGCTGCTTAACAAAAAAAATTACTCTAATCACTTGCAATTACAGTCATATATAAATCCAATTCTATAATCATAAATAAAATTATTATAAAAAAATAACCCAGGGAAAATAGCTCATTTTTATCTATAATCTATAATCTATAATTCTATAATATACATAAAAGATCATGGATTGGAAAACCCTAATGCAAAACCCTAATCCATTGGCCAATATGTGTTCAACACATTTGAATCATGTCCTATTGTCTCTTGTCATCACATCCTTCTACCCATCCAATTATCACCCTCCACATGTCTCACTACTTACTTGGATTCTAAGTTGACATTGTACATGCATTCTAAGTTGACATTCATGGATTGTGTATGCATTAGGTTTCTTGGAAATTGCATTCACAAAGTCAACTATGACATTATGCCACTACTTACTTCACTTTCTTCACAATGTCAACCATCACATAATGTAATGATTGTTCTTCCAATCTTCTTATTGGCTGCCTATTCTTCTACATCCATTCATTCATACATTGTAGATTGCTTCACAAAGTTAACCATCACATTATATAATCATTGTTCTTCCAATCCTCTCATTGGCTACCTATTTTCTTTGCAAATTGACAAAAATTGACTCTTCCTCTACATGGTTTATGCAAACAATTGGTTGATTTGCTGGTTTTATGATAGCTGATTTATACAATCAACTGGTTTATGTAAACAATTGGCGGCATGTGTTGTGTTGCTGATTTACAGCACAGAAGAAGGTATTCTCACTTATTTTCTCTTTCTTTTTCTCTCTCTTTCTCTCTCTCTCTCTCTCTCTCTCTCTCTCTCGTCCGCACAACCACACCAAACAACACCATGCCTCACCTCCTCCACAATCACCACCGAAGAAGACCTCACCTCCGCCTCAGTTTGCCGCCACAATCACCACCGAACAAGACCTCACCTCCACCTCAGTTCGCCGTCCAATCCATCGCGGCTACCTAATCAACCCCCACCTCCAATGTGATATCTGGTCTCATCTCTTCACCTCAATCCTTCACATAAACCCTTCTCAATCCTCTGTCCTCTCACTGAACCTCTCTTCACTCTGCCATCAATTCAACACTCCATTGACAGAAAAAGGAAGCACTTGCTCAACACAGGACATGGAAAAAGAAATTGCACGGTTAGTAGTACGACAAAATCAAACTTTCTATTTCTGATCTTTGGTTAATATTATTGATTTTGGTGGTTTTGTTTTATGATTTCTATTTAGGTTTTCAATTTCTGTTTTGAATTTTTATTGTAAGATTTAGCTTCAGAAGCATATAAAAATACGTTTTTTTTTCCTTTCCTTCTTCTGATCGATCAAAAATTGAATTTTTTTTTGGGACAATTTGTGTGTATGTTGTGATTTTGAAGTTTAAAACATGATTCCTACCCATAACAAGGTTTCTTCATCACTTGATTATTAAAAATTGAAAATATTTTCTGCCACTTTTGTGTTGCAGGTTTCTGTGTTTGTTTTCCCTTTTTTGATCAATGTTAATGAATTTTTCATGTTGAGTTGCATGGTCAATTTTGTTATTTTTTTGAAGTTTAGGAATAATTTGAAGCTGGAAATTTGTTCAAATTAACACGTTGATAAACAGGGCCAAAGAAATTGTATGACACTTGAAGAGTCTGTTGGAAAAAGACTGCAAAAATATGGGGAATCAGATAATAAAGAATTGCTTCAGAGGTGAAATAGTTTCTTCAACTTGTGTTATCTTTTTTCATAGATTGAGAATTAGTCATTTAACTTGTGTTGAATTTGTTATTAAATTGTAGAAGTTTTATGTTGAACAATAAGCATGTACCATGTAATATCACTCACTATATATGACACTAGGAAAGTCTTTAAGTTGTCAATTTATTGTTGCAGGGAAGTTGGTTTTCGGTGGTTATTCAGTTTCAAATCAAAATCACCGGAAAAGCCAGTCGCGCCACCACCACAAAAGCTTTTTCTATGCGACAGACTGGTACAATTATTCTAAATCTATAATTTTTCTAGGTTTTAGGTTTTTGGAAAATTTTGATTTGTTTCTTTGATTGATAGATTGAATAAATATAAATAATGGATATACTCAATCCTTTGTGTTGTTATGTTGAGTTAGAAAATTTTGATTGTTGAGTTAGAAAATATGGTATTGAGTTACAAAAACAATATATCATATTAACTAAGATAAGCAAACCTAATCCCTTAATTGATTCTGCTATTCCTATACTTTTGGATTATCTTATTAGTTAGTTGAATTTTTTAGCAGTGACTAAAGTCCTTCAAAGTTTGGCATTGGATCTGAGGATGAGATATAGCAGAGGCACAAAAAAATAAGGTTTATTGGAAGCATCAATTGTGTTGATTTAGATTTAACAAGAAAAGTAGATTATTTTGGACCTAATTTTTTATTTTTGGTGATTAAGGTTATTATGTTTTTGAGTTTGGTAACATAGTTTTGGCTTTTAAAAATCTCTTTTTTAGGTTTGCAGAATGAAAAGGGATCTCTTTTTTAGGTTTGCAGAATGAAAAGGGTAGATATAGATCGTAAGATTTGAAATTTCTAGATTATTTGATGATTTATTTTTTAACATTTGATGAGATTGTGGTTTTTGCAGATAAAGGGTGGATTTTGATCTAGCTTGAAGGTTTTGATCATCTGTTATAAGTGGTAGTTCTCTTCTTGCATCTCTTTATATCTCCAATTTGGTTTTTAGATTTTCAGTTCAGATTTTTTTATTTGCAGGTGAACCTATAACATGATGAACAAATATCATATTGTATAATCTTCCTTATGTTACCTCTTTGCTTCTTAAAGATAGTATAAATGAAGAGTCCAAATTAAAGAAAGCAATTTTTAGGATGAAAATTATATTGAACTACTTGGAGGGCATTTGTAAAGTAAATAATCTAATTGTTTCTTCAAAAAGCACTTATAAAGGTATCATACAAGAGCTTATATATTAGTTACTCCCTTTGTTCTTATATTTTACCTGAGAGTTTATGACATAAACATCAGCAGCAGAGTAAAGTGAGGCAACATGTGTTGTAGCTGGAGTCCACAGAACTGACTTTGACAAGTTTGAATTTGTGCCAAGAAACTTATCATACTCTTAAGTCTTAACATAATCCACTTTGTTACTCTTTGATCCAACAGAACCAATCAGAACTTTCACAAACTTTTGTTTTACTATTTGTTTGGACTAAAATTATTTGTGTTTGTTTCTTCTTGTAAGGATGCTATAAAATTCCTTGATATGCTCATCTCTATGGTTAAGGATGATAAATTGCATTTTATTATTGTTTCATTCTCAAACCTAATAAGGAATTTGGGGAAGGTTCATATGAACACAAGACTTGCTCTTCAAAGTATATTTTTCAATTTTTTTAGAAATTTGTGAAGTTTAGTACTATATGTTAATGTTAATTTTGTTTTGATTCATGGAATGTGGATTAATCTTTTTTTCCCTTAGAGTTGTGCATATGATTTTGTGTAGCATTTTTCAATTGATTTTTCAGATTAGGTTGTTTGATTTGCCAAGTTAAGACATGTATTATATGAAATCCATGATTGACAACACTACGAGTAGTTCTTTTAAGCTACATCATTATAGTGCTACAGAATTAGAACAAGTCACTATTTTATGAAATCCATGATTGACAACACTGCGAGTAGTTCATTCTTGCATATGCTCTGATTTATGTATGTTACTGATATGCTTTCAACTTTAATCTCTCCGGGAAACTGTTGAAATATTTGGAAAGAAGCGTAAGTTTGATTTGCCCTTTTTGACTTTTTTTTCTCTGGTATGATAGGCTGCTGAAGAATCAAGTTAAGGGAGGAATTTGAAAGTGAGGGCAGAAAGCTTACTCTTAAAGAAGAGTCACAGACTTTTGATTCAAATGTAATCACGTCTGGAACTGAATTCATGGTTGTTTTATCAATTGCACTTCAGTATTATGTTCATCTTAAGCTGAACAATGACCCTGGTTGGAAAAATATCAAGGTAAGTTGTACTGTTATATAAATTGCATGGCTGCAGTATGTGTTTCTCATTTGAGTGTTGATTCTTAATACGGTGATTCATGTATATCTGAAGGTTATTCTTTCTGATGCAAATGTTCCCGGTGAAGGGGAGCATAAGATTATGTCCTATGGTGATTCGTGTATATCTGAATGTTATTTTTATCAATTGATTTGAATTGTTAATTGCTTTGCACCACATGCCTAAGAATTTGGGATAAGCATATTAATTAACTAGCAATAGCAATTCCCATTGAGCCATGTGCCTCCTTAAAAATAGCAATCTCATCATCCAATGCCTATTTTATAGGCTAATTAGATGGGATGGTCATAGTGCATTTAACAAAGTAACCCAAATCCCACTATCACTGATTTTGCCTATTCCCGCCATAGTTTTGGACGATGCTCAACCACATCTCTCTACCTCTTCCATGTTCCAATGCATATCATCTCAACCCTTTCCAGGACATCTCATCTCAATCCTAACTTTCAAAGTCTCAAGAAAATAGAATCATCATGTATACTCTCATAGTCTCTCGAAAACTCATTGTTGTTCCTCTAAACAAAAGTTATTTTTTATATTTAGATGATTCATCTTGATTGTTCCATTTCTTTTTCTTTTCTTCATTTTTTACTCCTTATTAATTTGCAGAAGTATTCCTTATCTTTGGCGACGATCCAATGCTTGCAGTGGCTCATGGTCGCGGTGTATATTGTGATGGTAAAGATTATTACACTTTTTGATTCAACCTTTTTCTTCTATATAATTTGTACCTTCTCATTTTCCTCTTCAATTCATTTCTTGCTGCAAAATTATGATTACTAGATATCTTGTGTTGATTGTGACCATAAGCCTCTACAAATGCTGGAAGTTTTGTTATTGCTTTCAGGTTGGTGTGAACTTTTCAATAAAAAGTTCAATTTCGCATCTACAAATGCTGAAAGTTTTGTTATTGCTTTCAGGTGCAGTGTATTGTGGAAATATGGACAGCGGAAGTGTATGTCCCGTTTACCCTTCTTATACGCATAGTATTATGAGTAAGGATGGGTGCACAGTCTCAGAAGAGTGCATTAAAGACGATGATAGTGAGGATGATTATGCGCATCCAGACGCCTGCACATGAATAACTATGAGAATCATGCTTTATTTTATTTATGAGAATCATGATTTATTTTGTGTTTTTGTGATGATGTAATTTCAGTGTGGAATACAATGTTTCGTATGTGTACCACTCTTTGTTTGCATACTTTGACAGAGACAACGTACCTCTCAAGGGACTTGCCAAGTAATACACTTCATAAGATTCATTTTGTAGTTTTTTTTTTTTCCAATTATTTGTCAATATGGGGTTTTGAATCATTCTTGTGTGATGTTTTTTGTGGTTAATAGGTTCTTTAAGGAATATAGTGATGAAGAAAGAGAGCATGCTATCAAATATCAGGTTGGTATTACTTTATAAACATTTCAGAATTTACTACAGAGTTATTGATATCAGAATAATTTTGATGCAGCTTTTTATGTGACTTTTTATGTGAAGAGGGTTCTCAAGAAAAGCATGATGATATAGAAGATGATAATAAGGCTTAACCCTGCCTCAACCTTCATCTGGGAAGGAAAACATGATTATAGTGTTTTCCAAAGTATCTTGAAAAATTATAATTCATTTTTTTATCCTGCTTCATGTTTGTATTGATTTTGCTTGATTGTCTCCCGTATTGTTTACTTCCAGGGATGAAACTTAAACTCTCATTCAGTCATCCAAATTCATTATAGAAGAAGGCCATATATTTTCAAGGAGGGACGTTTAAGTCATACCAGTTCTCTAAGCTAGCATTTGAAAATAAATTATCAGTTGAAGAGAATTCTATTATCCGACTAATTTGTAATTTGGAGATAGTTTGTATCAGAAAATCGATTACTTATTTGTACATTTCGTTTTGATTATGTAATTGGATATCTTATAATACTTAAATTGGGTCCAGATTATAGCTACACTTTTTTAATTTAACATGCTATATACTTAATGTGTAATGGCAGCAAAACTTAAAATGAAATATTGTTATAATTTGCCATATACTCTATAAGTAATAAGAATGTGAAAGAGTTATAATTTGCCATGGTGTATAAGTGTGTGAAATTATGATCACTCCAATTTCATTTATGCAGTATTACTATGGTCAACAACATCCATAATTGATAACATCCATGATTGATATATAAATGGTGTTCTGCCGAACCCGTGCAACGCACGGGCAGCCGACTAGTTTTATTTTTGTTCCCGAATGCAATAAAATAAATAGTAATATTACATGTGAATGTCTAGCTTCATATTTTATTTTTTACAATCTAGACTTAAGCTTAAACAACAAAAAAATTGTTCCCTTCAAACAGTTACTCTTGTCAAAAATGGCACCTCACCACATCATAAATTTGCGAATGAAGTCTTTAGCATCCGTCAGCTTCTAGATAGAGATTGGAATGTTGTTATTAATCACACGCTCCGAGAAGGGAACGCGTGCGCTGATATGCTGGCTAAAATGGGAGCTAACACTACCTCTCCCCTTGTGAAGCTTGTTGAACCTCCTTCCGAGTTGTCTCCCCATCTCTCTGCTGATGCATGGGGTGTGGCTTTTATTAGAAAATAGTTTCCCTTTTGTTTTTTCCTTTCTCTCTTGTAACCAAAAAAAAAAAAACAACAAAAAATTGTTTTAAAAAAAAAACAAAAAATTGAAATGTTTACCCACAGATAATAAAAAAAAATTAAGAAAACTTTGGCAGAATGAAAAGGACATCAATAAAAAAGAAAATATATCAACTATTTTTTAAATGAAAAATCTCAAATTTCTTTGTTGTCCGACTTGCAACAATCGATATTTTTGTCCCCATAAACTTCCAAAATAATTAAACGTCTATGAAATTAAAAGGGTCGATCCAAATCATCCCCTCTAATAATATCGGTCGTTACAAAATATGAGATGAGATGACACGTTAACAAAAAATAATATACTCAACAATTTTTTTTTTAACATCAAAAGCATAGTACTTAGATGGATAAATAAGTACAAATAGTGTTATACCCACATTTTGAGATTAAGTATAAGAAGTATTAAACTCAAGCCACAGAACAAAAAATAAAAGAAAACTTTTTTTTTTTGATAAAAAAAGAAAAGAAAATTTCAACGAGGTTAGAAAGACAATATATCCTATCTAAATGTGATCTAAATTCAACGGGGGTTAGAAACTGGGTGTACCGACGTGCTCAATCCAAACCACTTGAATATTTTATACCACAATCCACAAGCAAAGGTGCATGTTCCAAATAAATGACTCTCCGATTCCGAAATCGTAGGGCACCACAAGTAATCCATTTGTTGGGTCTCGTAGAAAACTCCCCGTTTAAAGATATTTCCTTTTGTTGGTAGTCGACCGGGAAGAAGTTGCCAAGTAAAAACTATCACTTTAGAAGGTACATAGCTTTTCCAAAGTTGTTCCAATAGAGATAGTTTTTCAACATCCATAGCTACCGGTGAAGGTGAGATCGAGTTCAATAGATAACTATAAATTGAGTTAACCGTGAATGTACCTCCGTAGAATGGTGACATTTCCACTCATCCTTCGTTCTTGATAAATGGAATTGATTCAACAAAATTTTTCAAATCCTCAACCAATTCTTCTTCACACACCAAAAAGTTCGCACTACAAAAATATATCTTCCGATAAGAATTGCACTACAAAGACCAATATTTTCTTATAGATAGACAAAAAAATAATAATAAGTTAAAACTTATACACATAAATGGTAAATTTGTGTTCAAACCCCAACCATAACATCAAATCTAATAATTTCGTTATTTTTACCGATTGAGCTAAAATTTGTAGATAATTTGTCTGTTATTGGTACAATCATAAATATTTTTTTTTTAAGCCGGTACAATCATAAATTATTAGTTTGGTAAGTAACTAAAATTCTCATAAATATTTTTTAAAAAAACTTTATTGGTTACTACTACTACTATTTAGCTTTGCGTAAAAGACGCGCCACTCTTATTCACGATTGGACAAAGCATCCGATAATAGGACTAATACCAACCGATGCATGAAAATAAACTCAAAAAAATTAATTATTTTCCAGTGCAATACAAAAGCATATTCTATTCCTGTCCAAAAATAAACTTCACACTGACACTAACATTTTTGTTTTCGTGTCAATTTCTTAAAGCATTTCAATATCTCCATTAATAAAAACCACACCCTCTCTTCAATCACACACTCATCACATTCTCTTCTCTCCACACACATAACCGTTTCTCAATCGCTTCTTCATTTCTCTTAATCTTCTAGAACCTTCCTCAGCCATGGCTGCAACCGCAACCGCTACCGATACCAATCTCTCCAATCTCAAAACCGCTGTCGCTGGATTGGATCAAATCAGGTTCACATTTTCTCAATTTCAACCGTTTATTTTCGATTTCGGTTTACTTTGATCGAAACTGTTGAATTCACGATCTTTGATTTGAATCTGATCTGTGTTGTTTGTTGTAGTGAGAATGAGAAAAGCGGATTCATCAACCTTGTTTCTCGTTATCTCAGGTAAATCAACGATTTGAGCTTCACATTTTGATCTGTAATGTTACTTGAGAAATTTATGTAAATCGTTTATTTGTTTATGTATTTATTGATTGATTTGTTTTTTTTTCTTTTGTTAATCGTTGATTTATTTTGTATTTATTTATTTATTTATTTATTGATTTGAACGTGTTGTAGTGGCGAAGCTCAGCATGTAGAATGGAGTAAGATCCAGACTCCTACTGATGAAGTTGTTGTGCCTTATGACACTTTGGCGCCAACTCCTGCTGGTAATTAAATGTTAACAATAATCGTGTTTGGTTTAGTGTTGGTTGATTTGATTTTGTAACTTGTGTTGTGATGGAGTGATTTTGTTGCATTTACGTGAATCTAAATCGGTTTTCAGGTGCTACGGAGATTAAGAATCTGTTGGATAAACTTGTGGTGTTGAAGCTTAATGGAGGCTTAGGGACAACTATGGGTTGCACTGGTCCAAAGTATGTATATGCTGCCTATGTGTGAAATTCTGTTTGAGATTTGAAATTTAGATCATATATGAATAATGAGTTTGATTGATTATTAATATTCTGTTTTTAGAACTTGATGAGGATTAAAAGATTTACTACTTTTATTTAAGGAAAAATTGTGACATATGGTGGGATAATTTTTTTGCTGCAGGGTTGTTTTATTGTCTTAGAACATTTTTTTTTTGTGACCTTTATTTTTATGTAAGTTTTAATTTGTATGTAAATGAAATGCAGATCCGTCATTGAAGTTCGTGATGGGTTGACATTTTTAGATTTGATTGTCAAACAAATTGAGGTTATTTTCTGGCCGTTCTTTTTGCTTGATTTTTTGTTGTCCCCCCCCCCCCCTTTTCGCATGGACTTTCTACTGATAACTTCAACCTTGTAGAACCTCAATTCCAAATATGGAAGCAATGTTCCTTTGCTTTTGATGAACTCATTCAACACTCACGACGACACTCAAAAGGTACTCGGTATTTACCTTTTAGTTGTATCCACTCTGCTAAATAAAAATATAACCCGAATTGACATGTAAACTGACTGTGTGACTGTTTGTAGATTGTTGAAAAGTACCAAAACCACAATATTGAGATTCATACTTTTAACCAGGTTTGTAACTTTAATTTCTGGTTTTACGAAGTTATGGATTTTTGGTACTTTGAGCTTTTAACTTATTGTTTTGATGTTTTGTTGCACTATTTGAATTTATTCAGAGCCAGTATCCTCGATTAGTTGCTGATGATTTTTTGCCACTGCCTTCCAAAGGAAACACCGGCAAGGATGGGTGGTATGTTTTCATTTGTTTAGTGTTTTTACTCTACTATAATACTATTTTAGCCTATTGATTTCACAACTTTCACTAGATTTATGTCTTTCTCGTGTTTCTTTCAACTCACCAATAAATTAGTAAATGATTAATATAGATATACATCTAAAGATTCATGTTAATCTATCTCAAAATAATTCAAGCGAATGGCTTTTTGTGTAAAGCTCCTAATTAGTTTAGACCACTCAGATCACCCTGTCATTTTTTAGTTGCTAAATTCTTTGATGCTGGTTCTGTCAATATATTTTGGGTCTTGACCACATGTGTTCTATTTATGGATTTGTTCTTGGTGTATTCTTAGACCTCTAGTTGCCGTTCAAATTGCAACTAACTTATGTTTTCAAAGATGTGACTTAACACATGATTGTTCAGAGTAACATATTTTGATGCATCTTAAATTCTCTGTTTCTTCTGTATGATTTTTTCTTAAGATACAAAATGAATTGATTTATTATGGGTATAACATTTTTTTTATATAAAAGTGTTCTTCCTGTAAACAGACATACCAGATAATATGTAGTCATATGGTCAAATCCCCTTTGTTCCTCTAGCTTTCAGATAGATAATGCATCATTGGCTTTTAACTCCCTACATTAGCAATTATTCCCTTTTTGATTCATCAAACTGAGGTTTGTCATTTGTGGTATGCATATCACTTGTGTTCGGTACATAAACACCACGTGTCTGCTATCATGGAGATAAGTGGTCTGGATATAATTACCTTTTTTCCCATTAGATATAATTAACATTTGTTGCTTTGGGAAATATTGGTACTCTGTCAAGACCTGTTTTAGCATTCCTTGAACTTTTGAAGCCATAAGTTTACACACTTGCCGTAAGTGTTACTGTATGAGGCTTGCTAGTGTCATGGTTCAAATTTTATATTGTGTTAATGATGTGATACACCCAAGTAATATCATATTATGGTTATGTTCTTGGATGTCAAACTCTTAACTCAGAATTGTGTGTATACATCTTTGGGTATCAAAATCAGTTAACTTGTTTACAGAGTCATTTCTGTGCAACCTATCTTATGATTTGCAAATCAATTTTTAATTGTGAATGTTATGTTTGTGTATTCTGGTCCATTTTTTTTTTTTTTTGGTACAAATATTCTGGTCCATTCTATGTACCCATCTCAGTTTAATTTATTTGCTGCTTATAGACTTATACATTGGTATGCTTTATTACTAAATTATAATGTTGAGTATTTACCACAAACATAGTATCAGATTGCGTGTTAGGACAAACAAATTTACAATAAACAGAAGTAAAACAGAAACAACCAACTAACAACTACCCCAACTAACTATTGATTTGTATTCCTATCCGTTCTTCTATAGTAAAACTGCATAGGCTTAGATTGGTTCCTAACATTACATTTCGATTTTATAATTGGCATTTTAATTTCTGTATTAAATCTAGTGTAATTCCACAAGTTCACATAAATTAACACAACCTTGGTTATGTTGTATGTAGTACGTATGCTTTATGGTTGTTTTTACCCTGGATAGTACCTATGCTTTATGGTTGTTTTTACCCTGGAAAGTGCTCAAAGCTAGTTGAAACTAGCCGTGAGCCTATCTGCTGATAGAATTCCAAGTTTAGCTTATGAGTAAATATGTGCATAGGTACCCTCCTGGCCATGGAGATGTCTTCCCATCATTATCAAACAGTGGAAAACTTGATGCACTATTATCACAGGTTGACCCCAGAGCTCAATTTTTTTTATACTTGGACCGTCTTTTATTCATTATGACCAGTATCATTGATATCGTTTTATTTTCCCTTTTGTTCATACAGGGTAAAGAGTACGTGTTTGTTGCCAATTCAGATAACTTGGGAGCTATAGTTGACTTGAGTATCCTTAAATAATTTTCCATTAGTTCTTTCTTTTTTAAATGATTTTGGCTGTTACATACACATGAAAGGTCTGCCTTTAGTTTTATCTGTGTGCTTGACTCATTGATTTAGAAATCTTAAACCATCTGGTCGCGCACAAGAACGAATATTGTATGGAGGTATGGAAAGATGATTGTTATCAAGTAGTTTCCTTTTACTTAATTAGACTTACATTAGTTTAATATTTTTTTTGTTCATATTATGCAGGTGACACCAAAAACATTGGCCGATGTTAAGGGTGGCACTTTGATTTCTTATGAAGGAAGGGTTCAGGCATGTAATTTTGCTGATTTAATTTCTTCTGACCAATATTTCATCTGATTAATTTAGTACTCTAGTCATAGCAATATTGCATCTGATCCATTCTTTAATGCAGCTCCTGGAAATTGCACAAGTCCCAGATGAGCATGTAAGCTACTAATCTGTCTCTTATTCTTGCATCACCTATCTTACAAGTGTAGGCAACCGTTTCAGATGAATTACTTAGTTATGTAATGTTAATAATAGTTGTTTGAAAATAACGGTAGTGATTAAGCATTAATATATAGAGTGAGATGGTGTTGACTTGTTTTATTTCATTTTCTTTTTTGGTGAAGAACTCTATAAGTTGAACTGATGTGTTGTTTTACTAATCATGTCTATGATTAAACTTTTTAACAAAAAAGTGAAAGAGAAACCATATAAATCATGATTGTTTTTCTCATTGTCATTGAAGTTGCACTAGCTTTCCTTTCTTTAAATTTTTAAAGGTTGAAAAAAATGTACAATTTATTCTGGAGCATCGATCAAATACAACATAGCAATATACAGTGTCAGCTGTTACTTTGGTACCTACTGTCAAACTTTATAAGGAGTTCTTAATCTTATGCCAAAGCAATTGTATTTCATATTTTTGTTTACAAGCAGTTACAATTTTTTATAGTACGAACTATAATTATGAATGGTAAACATTTTTCAATCGAAATTTATACAATATTAACGCTGCCGATGATATATAGTTAAGAAACAGAACATAGTTTTGCAATTATTTCAACACTATTTATGGTGGAAGGGACATGTTTGTATATGATGTTTTAAGCCTTACCTTTCTGGGAGAGTCTAGAATAGATTTGCTAATTATTGCATTCACATGAAAATGCTATTCTATGCAGGTCGGTGAATTCAAGTCAATAGAGAAGTTCAAAATTTTCAACACAAATAATTTGTAAGTTTGCTGATTATTTCCTGATTGTTTTATATTACACATGCATAAGTAGGTATTAACAAATATCTACAGGTGGGTGAACTTGAGCGCAATCAAAAGACTTGTCGAAGCTGATGCTCTTAAGATGGAGATTATTCCCAATCCAAAGGTATAATCGGTTATTTTTTAAGTGATAGGCTATATTTTCTCTCAATGGGTGAAGGATGCTATATATCGTGAGTTAGTTGTTTGGCAAATATGTTTAGTTGTGAAATTGCTCACAAAATTTATGGATTTCTAGGAAGTTGATGGAGTTAAAGTTCTTCAGCTGGAAACTGCAGCTGGCGCAGCAATAAGGGTACTCACTGTTTATTAACTCAATAATAGTGTTCTCGCTGCTATAACTTTCTTCAAGTGCTTTTAAATTTTAATTTCACATCTTTTTTAACAGTTCTTTGACAAGGCTATTGGAATTAATGTTCCTCGATCCCGATTCCTTCCAGTGAAGGCAACTTCAGATTTGCTTCTTGTCCAGGTTCTAAGCTTTTCTGACACAAGGCATAACTTCTTGCTTCAAATTTGATTTAGTCTCTGATTTGACATGATTTGTTGACATCTTTTACAGTCAGACCTCTACACCTTGGAAGACGGATCTGTCATTCGGAACACAGCTAGGGCTAATCCTGAAAACCCTTCTATTGAACTTGGGCCAGAATTTAAGAAGGTTAAGATCTATATTATGGATTACTGTGTGTTATATGATAACTGTAATGCTAATTGTCTTAGCCTCCTTCACAGGTTAGCAACTTTTTGAGCCGCTTCAAGTCAATTCCTAGTATTGTTGAGCTCGACAGCCTAAAAGTGGCTGGTGATGTATGGTTCGGAGCTGGTGTCATCCTCAAGGTATTGGCTTTAATCCTTTCAATTGCATTTTGTTTCATATCAAGCTTGGGACTTTAATAACTCGGGCTATTCATTTAAATATCCTGTGAGTACAACTCAGTTGGTAGCTTCAGCCTGCAAGGACGGGGCCTGAGTTCAGACCTGGGATTCCCTAGTTCTCCACACTTAAGGTGTGTGAGGCTAGCCACTAGGCTACCTGACAAAACAAACTTAAGCCCCAATATAATGTGGCCAGTTTAGGGATGACAGTATTCCAAGACTTTACAAATTACAGCATTGACATATCCATGCAGCTGATCCCACCTAGTGGGAATAAATTTTGGTTGTTGTTTTTAGCTGCAAGAAACGAAGTCTGTTTCCTCAAAAATTATTCATCGTGATCATAGATGTCATAACTTATCCTTTTAGTGTTTTCCCTAAGTTCTTTGACCAATATATACATGTTGAAAGGTATATATAATGTCAATGTTACATTTAATCAATAGGAAGCTCGGGAATTGTTTTTGTAATGTTTGGTTGCTTGAAATATTAACCGTATACTGTTGAAAGATTCATCCAAAATTTCATAATATCTTGGTTGAAATAACTACCTTTCAACAAGAAACTGGGTAATCATTTAATGGTTTAAAGTAAACTTTAGCCCACTTAGTTTCCATCAATATGGATTTTGTTTCGATCTGGTCCCTATTTGACTATGACTTCAGGAGATCGAAAATGATCCTCATATTTTAAGATTGGAGTAAATATTCATTTTGGTCCATAGAATTGTCAATATTCTAAAATGATTACTTGAATTATAAAATTTAATCATGTTCGTTGTAACACCCTAACCCGTACTACCCTTAAAAACGTAATTTTAAAAACTTTTCAACAAGTGTAAAGGCAGAGTGCCACGCGGTAATTAAAACACAAAGCATACACACAGAGCGTCATGAATTTTAACATGAAAAGCAACAGCGGATTCAATCAACCAAGCATGCATATATATACATATATATATACATAAGCCAAATTCATCCCTAAGGATGTCACTTTTACAAGAACTAGCATAACAAAAAGGTAACACCGATATACGATGAAATCCAAGCGTAAACCCCGACTCGATGTTACATTACCAGAGCATTCACTAATTACAAACTCTAGTCAAAAGCTAGTACTAAGAGGAGTAATCTATGCTAAGTCTCCTCACCAAAAGGTACTTCAACACCACGCTAGAACAGCAGTCTAAACGTCGGCACAATCCTCAGCCTGAATATCTGAACCCCCAAAGGTCCAGCAAATAACACAAAGCAGAGAGTTAGAAAACATAATCGCATATCATACGAGCATAAGAAAGACCTTGCACTTTCGAACTACATCATACATATTCTAACTCACGCCAAAACATCGCACTAAACGATTATCAATTAATAAGGTTCAACACAATTCAACCAAATAATGTCACGTACCATTTATCAAATATATGCGCATTTACCCTAAGGTATCTAATGCCAATTAATTCACTGTCATGCCATCCCTAGACACGACTAAATGCATGTGGTACCAAGATGTCTCACCAATGGTGGACCAAGAACAGTTTTATATCATGCTGGATATGTCGGAACTTACCGAACCATCTTATCTCCCTTGGATAAGCCAAAACAGTTTTATATCCTGTTGGATAGCAGCTCTGGACTCATGGATTCATCTAATCCGATCCTCGGCTTCATTATGGACACATAATCCATTTTCGTTATTGGAACCCAAGTTTCCAATGTTCACATACAGTCATGAATGCATGATTACTTTTAAACACATCAAATACATGACGCTATCTAGCTCGAAGCTAATCATTCACTGATGCGGAAACACAATTCCAACATCTAACACATTAGGATAACACAATACCCTATCACTCAATTCATAATTATTCACATGATAATTATCTGCATACTCATTGTTATATACACAAGGTTTCATTTACACTTATGTCATAAAACATACATCATTCTCTTATCATTGCAAATTAATGCTAAAACATCTACATTGCTCACATTAAGCTACAACTTATTGCATACACGTTTATCATTCATATAACGATTAACAATAAACATTAACAGTATCAACATGTATCAACAATCATGTAAGGATACCCCTAAACCATGTTACAAGTGCCTAATCACACTTATAAACAATAACAAAAAGTTGCAGGTTCAGGACTGTTCGCTGAGCGAATCCAAAGCGAACAGGTAGCGAACTCATTCGCTAAGCGAATCTCAATTCGCTGTAGCGAACCACATCAGAGGATTACAGGTACATGGCGAACAGGTAGCGAACTTGTAGCGAGCTTATTCGCTGTAGCGAACTCCTGTTCGCTAAGCGAACTACACCAGAAAGAAAATCTGTTCTTGAGTTGTCTAAGGCGGTTTAACACTAAATCAACTCAAAAATTCATCCAAACATGTTATAAATTCATATAAACAGTCATTCCAAACATATATGGTATCAAGGAACATTAATCATCCCTTCCAAACATCCAAATACCTCAAATAATCAAAATCATGGCAATTACTTGAGTTTTAAGCAACTTTCATAAACTTTCCAAAAATGATCCAAACACATACATATTCATCATGGAATCAAACTAGTGATTAACACATACAAAGTGATGATGAAGAACATCATACTCACATACAAAAGCTTAATCAAAATCTAAAAGAAATTGAGTGGGAGAGTTCGGGAACGGAGACATAGACAATCTCCCCCCTCCTTGTCACTCAAGAATCATGAATTCTAATCTCTTACCTTAAGCAAAGATGATGATCCAAGCCTTCTCTTGCTCAAGCTTTCTCTTAGCCAAAACCCTAGCTCTTGCTCTCTCTAGCTTCTACTCACTCAAAGTTCAAGAAATGAAGTTATGAAACTATTCATAAGTTGGACTTGCTACTTATACTCATTCCCATGGTCATGAACCAAGCCCATTAGGCTTAGGCCCATTACCTCTCACGCCCCTCAAGCCCAAAACAAGGTTCTCGCGCCTAATAACTTACGATCGGCTAAATAATTATTCGTCGCTCACTAAAATAATAAAAGCCAATCAATAAATAAAATAACATTTAATAAAATATACGAATACGAAAAACGGGTCGTTACAATCCTACCCCCCTTAAAAGAATTTCGCCCTCGAAATTACCTAGAAACAGATCGGGATAAGAATCTCTCATCTTGCTTTCCAACTCCCACGTCGCATTCTCACCAGCCGGTCCTCCCCACACGACTTTCACGGATGCAATCTCTTTGTTTCTCAACCTCTTCACTTCTCTCCCTTCGATTCTCAAAGGCACAGTCTCGATGGTCAAGTCATCCCTTACTTGAACATCGTCCGATTCAATCACGTGTGTCGGATCAGACACATACTTGCGCAACTGTGATACATGAAAAACATCGTGCAAATTCGCCAATGATGGCGGTAATGCAATCCTATATGCAACTTTTCCAACTCTCTTCAAAATCTCAAACGGCCCAATAAACCTCGATGTCAACTTCCTTGACTTCAACGCACGTCCTACTCCCGTAGTCGATTTAACTCGTAGGAATACATGATCCCCCTCTTGGAATTCAATGTCCTTCCTCCTCTTATCATGATAACTCTTCTGTTGACTCTGAGACGCTTTCATCTTCTCACGAATCATCCGAATCTTCTCTGTTGTCTCTTGTACAATCTCTGGTCCAAGAATTGCACCTTCTCCAGTTTCATACCAACACAGAGGTGTCCTACACCTTCTCCCATACAAAGCCTCAAACGGTGCCATTCCGATACTAGAATGGTAACTGTTGTTGTATGTAAACTCTACTAACGGCAAACAAGAATCCCAATTCACGTTTTGCTCCAAAACACAAGCCCTCAACAAATCCTCTAAGGATTGTATCGTCCTCTCCGACTGGCCATCTGTCTGAGGATGATAAGCTGAACTCAACCTCAACTTCGTTCCTAAAGCTTCTTGCAAGCTTTCCCAAAATCTAGAAGTAAATCTCGGATCTCTATCCGAAATAATACTTGTTGGAATACCATGTAGCTTCACAATCTGCTCCACATAAATCTCGGCCAACTTAGGTACCAAAGTACCCTTCCTGATAGCAATGAAGTGAGCACACTTCGTCAGACGATCTACCACTACCCAAATCACCTCGTTACCTTTCTTGGTCTTCGGTAAACCTCCCACAAAATCCATTGCAATGCTATCCCATTTCCATTCGGGTATAAACATTGGTTGCAACAAACCAAACGGCTTCTGATGTTCAATCTTCGATTTCTGACAAGTTAAACATGAATAAACAAATTCAGAAATTTGCCTCTTCATTCCCGGCCACCAAAACAACTTCCTCAAATCCTGATACATCTTGGTTACTCCAGGATGAATACTCAAACCACTTCTGTGACCTTCTTCCATGATCATTCTCTTCATTTCGGGTACATCCGGTACACAAACTCTTCCGTGAAATCTCATGACTCCACTTTCGTCAATCTTGATATTAGTCTCCTTGCCTTCATTGATGAGTACCATCTTCTCCATCAATCTCTGATCCGATTTCTGACGTTCTTTAATATCTTCAAGAAAAGGATTCGTCAGTCTTAACATTCCAAGCTTCACACTTGAAGAAGTAACCTCACACACAAGACTCAAGTCTCGGAATTCTTCAATCAACTCCAACTCTCTCACCATCAATGATGACATATGCAAAGTTTTCCTACTTAATGCATCGGCCACCACATTGGCTTTTCCAGGGTGATAACTCAATTCAAAATCGTAGTCCTTTAAGAATTCGAGCCATCTTCGTTGCCTCATATTCAACTCCTTCTGGTCGAATAAGTACTTCAGACTCTTGTGATCGCTGAAAACTTCAAACCTCGATCCATACAAGTAGTGTCTCCACACTTTCAAAGTAAACACCACTGCGGCTAACTCCAAATCATGCGTCGGATAGTTCCTCTCGTGAACCTTCAGTTGCCTTGAAGCATATGCTACCACATTACCCCCTTGCATAAGCACTCCGCCAAGTCCTAACTTCGAAGCATCGCAATACACGACGAACGACTCTTTGGCATCAGGTAAAATCAACACGGGTGCAGTAGTCAACCTTCTCTTGAGTTCTTGGAAACTCTTCTCACAAATACCATCCCAAACAAACGCTTGATCTTTCCTCGTCAACTTGGTTAACGGTAAAGCCAACTTCGAAAAACCTTCGATGAATCTTCTATAATAACCGGCCAAACCAAGGAAACTTCTAATCTCCGAAACAGATTCCGGTGTTCCCCACTGTGACACAGCGTCAACCTTCGCAGGATCTACCGCGATTCCTCCACTTGAAATTATATGCCCTAGGAAACTCACCTCTTTCATCCAAAATTCACACTTCGACAACTTGGCATACAACTTCTTCTCCTTCAAGACTTGCAAAACAATCCTCAAGTGCTCCTCGTGCTCTTCCTCGGATTTTGAGTAAATCAAAATGTCGTCAATGAACACCACCACGAATCTATCCAAAAATGAATGGAAAATTCGGTTCATATACTCCATGAAAACTCCAGGTGCATTGGTCACACCAAACGGCATAACTGAATACTCGTAGTGCCCATACCTCGTCCTAAATGCAGTCTTAGGTATGTCTTCCGTCTTTACTCTAATCTGATGGTATCCAGATCTCAAATCTATCTTACTAAACACACAAGCTCCAACTAGTTGATCCATCAAATCATCTATCCTCGGAAGTGGATATTTATTCTTGATCGTCACTTTGTTCAACTGACGATAGTCTATACATAATCTCATGCTTCCATCTTTCTTCTTCACAAGCAATACCGGCGCTCCCCATGGCGAAACACTCGGTCGAACAAACCTCTTCTCAAGCAGCTCTTCAAGTTGCTTCTTCAACTCATTCAACTCTGACGCTGACATTCGATACGGCGCCATCGATATCGGACTAGTTCCAGGTACTAGGTCGATAGAAAACTCTACCTCTCGCTTTGGAGGCACGTCAGATATGTCATCCGGAAACACATCTGGGAATTCACAAACGATCGGTAACTCTTCTATCTTAACTCCTCCTTCGAGTTTCAATGATGCAAACATCATGAACATCTCGGCATGTTCTTTCAACGCTTCCGATACTTCCTTCCCACTCATCAAATGTAAGTTCTCCTCCGGCTTCGGAAAAACAACGGCCTTCTCACGACAGTTGATATGAATTCGATTAAAGATTAACCAATTCATACCAAAAATCACATCCATACCACTAAGTGGAATACATACTAAATCCATACCAAAATGCCTACCAAAAATGGTTACGGGGCAGTTACGACATACTTGTCGGGTAATCACTGAACCATTAGCAGGAGTTTCTATTTCCATCCTACCCATCATATCCGTTACTGGAATACTAAGACGCTTCGCACAATCCCAAGAAATAAAAGAATGCGTCGCTCCCGTATCTATAATCGCAATTAAAGGAGTGTTATAGATGAAACACGTACCTCTAATGAGATTGTCCTCAAGGCTAGCATCCTCTCCACTTAAAGCAAACACCTTGCCCATCACCTTCTTGGGCTTCTTACAAGTTATACTCTTGTGGCCTTCATCTCCACAATTGAAACACACCACTTTTCCTCTACAAACCTCGGTCTTGTGGCCCAGCTTTCCACAATTCTTACACCTATCTCCTTTCTTAGGGCAATCATAAGACATATGACCCCTTTCTCCACAGTTGTAACAACTTCCATTAACCGGCTTCTTACCACCACTTGTATTACCCCTACCGCGGTTATCATAAGGTTTTCCTCGCTCTTGTCCTTTCCCTTTTCGGTCATTCGCAGCCTTGTAGTAGTTCACCTTAGCTCTACCATCTTCATCACAAATCCTACTCTTGTTCACAAGGGTCGCAAAATCCCTTATCTGTGAAAATCCAATCATATGCTTAATGTCTGGACGTAGACCACTTTCAAACTTCACACACTTGTCGTTCTCCGCTTCCATAGTGTTGTAATGCGGGCTAAACGCACACAAGGTCTCAAACTTGACGGCATAGTCAGCTACCGTCATATTTCCCTGTTTCAACTCCATGAATTCCACCACTTTCTTGTTCTTCACATCCACAGGAAAATACTTAACCAAAAATTCTCTCTTAAACATTGCCCATGGTATAGCCATACCACCGGGTCCTAGCCTCAACTTGGCGTTCTTCCACCACACATTCGCTTCCTCGCGCAACACATATGTTCCAAGGGTTGTCTTCCCTTCCTCGGAACAATCCATTGCTTCAAAAATTATCTCAAGTTCCTCCAGCCACTTATGAGCTCCATCCGGGTTGTAACCTCCGGTAAATGTTGGCGGTTTCTGCTTCATGAACCTTTCCAACCTCATCTCTACCTCTCTTCCAGGTTGATGATCTCTAACCACAATGTTGGTGAGTGCGGCCAAAGCCTCCGCAATCTGAGCATTCGTTCTCGCAGCAGCCATGATTCCTGAACGAATCACAACTAGACGTTAGAAAGTACTAACAGTGTTCCCTACACATGCTCATACGGGGAAAAGAAAAGTCCTAATTGGTTCACATGAACCGACCTGCTCTGATACCACTATTGTAACACCCTAACCCGTACTACCCTTAAAAACGTAATTTTAAAAACTTTTCAACAAGTGTAAAGGCAGAGTGCCACGCGGTAATTAAAACACAAAGCATACACACAGAGCGTCATGAATTTTAACATGAAAAGCAACAGCGGATTCAATCAACCAAGCATGCATATATATACATATATATATACATAAGCCAAATTCATCCCTAAGGATGTCACTTTTACAAGAACTAGCATAACAAAAAGGTAACACCGATATACGATGAAATCCAAGCGTAAACCCCGACTCGATGTTACATTACCAGAGCATTCACTAATTACAAACTCTAGTCAAAAGCTAGTACTAAGAGGAGTAATCTATGCTAAGTCTCCTCACCAAAAGGTACTTCAACACCACGCTAGAACAGCAGTCTAAACGTCGGCACAATCCTCAGCCTGAATATCTGAACCCCCAAAGGTCCAGCAAATAACACAAAGCAGAGAGTTAGAAAACATAATCGCATATCATACGAGCATAAGAAAGACCTTGCACTTTCGAACTACATCATACATATTCTAACTCACGCCAAAACATCGCACTAAACGATTATCAATTAATAAGGTTCAACACAATTCAACCAAATAATGTCACGTACCATTTATCAAATATATGCGCATTTACCCTAAGGTATCTAATGCCAATTAATTCACTGTCATGCCATCCCTAGACACGACTAAATGCATGTGGTACCAAGATGTCTCACCAATGGTGGACCAAGAACAGTTTTATATCATGCTGGATATGTCGGAACTTACCGAACCATCTTATCTCCCTTGGATAAGCCAAAACAGTTTTATATCCTGTTGGATAGCAGCTCTGGACTCATGGATTCATCTAATCCGATCCTCGGCTTCATTATGGACACATAATCCATTTTCGTTATTGGAACCCAAGTTTCCAATGTTCACATACAGTCATGAATGCATGATTACTTTTAAACACATCAAATACATGACGCTATCTAGCTCGAAGCTAATCATTCACTGATGCGGAAACACAATTCCAACATCTAACACATTAGGATAACACAATACCCTATCACTCAATTCATAATTATTCACATGATAATTATCTGCATACTCATTGTTATATACACAAGGTTTCATTTACACTTATGTCATAAAACATACATCATTCTCTTATCATTGCAAATTAATGCTAAAACATCTACATTGCTCACATTAAGCTACAACTTATTGCATACACGTTTATCATTCATATAACGATTAACAATAAACATTAACAGTATCAACATGTATCAACAATCATGTAAGGATACCCCTAAACCATGTTACAAGTGCCTAATCACACTTATAAACAATAACAAAAAGTTGCAGGTTCAGGACTGTTCGCTGAGCGAATCCAAAGCGAACAGGTAGCGAACTCATTCGCTAAGCGAATCTCAATTCGCTGTAGCGAACCACATCAGAGGATTACAGGTACATGGCGAACAGGTAGCGAACTTGTAGCGAGCTTATTCGCTGTAGCGAACTCCTGTTCGCTAAGCGAACTACACCAGAAAGAAAATCTGTTCTTGAGTTGTCTAAGGCGGTTTAACACTAAATCAACTCAAAAATTCATCCAAACATGTTATAAATTCATATAAACAGTCATTCCAAACATATATGGTATCAAGGAACATTAATCATCCCTTCCAAACATCCAAATACCTCAAATAATCAAAATCATGGCAATTACTTGAGTTTTAAGCAACTTTCATAAACTTTCCAAAAATGATCCAAACACATACATATTCATCATGGAATCAAACTAGTGATTAACACATACAAAGTGATGATGAAGAACATCATACTCACATACAAAAGCTTAATCAAAATCTAAAAGAAATTGAGTGGGAGAGTTCGGGAACGGAGACATAGACAATCTCCCCCCTCCTTGTCACTCAAGAATCATGAATTCTAATCTCTTACCTTAAGCAAAGATGATGATCCAAGCCTTCTCTTGCTCAAGCTTTCTCTTAGCCAAAACCCTAGCTCTTGCTCTCTCTAGCTTCTACTCACTCAAAGTTCAAGAAATGAAGTTATGAAACTATTCATAAGTTGGACTTGCTACTTATACTCATTCCCATGGTCATGAACCAAGCCCATTAGGCTTAGGCCCATTACCTCTCACGCCCCTCAAGCCCAAAACAAGGTTCTCGCGCCTAATAACTTACGATCGGCTAAATAATTATTCGTCGCTCACTAAAATAATAAAAGCCAATCAATAAATAAAATAACATTTAATAAAATATACGAATACGAAAAACGGGTCGTTACATTCGTCTCTTCGTCTTGATAGGTTATAAAATGCATCCCTGATCTGGCATTAGTAACTTAATGTAATTACAGTACCTGCAAGTGCCAAATACTAACAGAGGATTAATCTGATTAATATTATGCAATTTAAGGACAAAGATCATTTTAAAAGATTGATAATTTAGAGGACAAGATTGATATGGCTCTACAATCGTAGATGTCAAATTGGGTATTTACTCTTTATGATTGATTGTATTGGTTCCTACTGTCTAACTTTTTAAGTTTGTTCGCTGTACACAACAAATAATATTATGGGGACCAAAACCCGAATGAAGGATAACTTTATAGACCATAATCTACTTTGAACCTTAATACTCCTTCTGGTCCTTAATATAAGAGACACTATGTTTTCTAGATTCATTGCAAATCCAATGTATCTAGTCAATAATATGAACTAGATACATTAGATTCTCAATGAATCTAAAAAGTAAAAATTCTCTTATATTAAGGACCAGAGGGAGTAGTATTTATTTTTTTGATGTACTAACTGGCCCAAAATCATTTTTACGAGGTTCTCAGTTTATTTTCTGACTGCTAGTAACGACTCTGCCTTTATGTTTTATTTTCTGATATTTGTTGTTTTTCTCGTGTCTTAACAGGGGAAAGTCAGTATCGTCGCGAAATCTGGTGTGAAGCTGGAAATTCCTGACGGAGCCGTAATTGCAAACAAGGTACTTAACACTACATGATTTATAGTCAGATTGATGTTGTCATGTGGCGACTCCACCTAGTGGGATAAGGCTTGTTGTAGGGAGATTGTCATGGTAATCGTCGGACTAATATGGTTGAATTGTATGCGCAGGAAATCAATGGCCCAGAGGACCTGTGAAGAAGCTAATGAGTTTTGATGTATCGGACTGTCTACAGTCATGAAAGTCATGTTATTTGAATCATGTATGTTTGATAGGAAAGGGAAATAAGAAGGCACTTTTTGTCGAGAGTGTGGAGCCTTGCTGGTTGTCTTGTGATTATGTTTAGAACAAAAAGTACCAAAAAGGTCGGCTATGATTTGAGTTCTTCCCGACTTCCCTTACATAAGTTTTCATGCATTTTGTGTAACAACGTTATCCATCTGATTTTGTCATATTCTATTATTCTACGTATATCCCCTCCTTAAGAAGTAATTAATGTATTAATCTCAGTAGTAATTTTAATAAAAGTTTATATGTAATGTCAACTTTTAAAAATTAAAGAAGTTTTTTTTTTTTAATAGAAAAATGGTAATTATATTTAGAAAGAAAGGTGCCTATTATAAAAATATAAAGAAATAAAGGTGCCTTGCTTAGTTGCTTTTTTTTTTTTGACAGATAAAGGTGCCTTTGCTTTGAATAAAATATAAGCAACAATAAAAAAAATTGAAAAGTTGATATATTCTGGATTATCATTTTGAATTATCTTCTTTTTCTCTTTTGATTAGATAAAAGGGAAATGCTTATTATCGCTTGATGATGTCTAATGCCTAGTGAATTTTCTTCATTGGTTGGTCGAACTTCAACACCCCATGTTTTCCTTTCTTTTCTTTTTTGCGGAAACCCCATGTTTTCCTTGAACAGCAGGACATTAAGTCTTTTCTTTCTTTAAAAATTGAAAGAAAAAAAATCCAGTGAACAATGGAACATAACCAAAACGTGATTAATAAACCTTTACTAGGACGAATTGTTGGAGAGAACTCGAGTTTAATGTTCAGTTCGAGGAAACAATTTTTAGTTAAACTTTATTTACTTTACGGCCAAACTCAATTATTGAGCACCTTCTCCTACGAACAAATGAGTTAATAATGTCGATATTCATTGGATTTCACAAAGGGGTGCTTTGTTATGAATAACTGTGTTCTAGATAGAAATGACAGAATAGAAAATAAAATAATTTAAATGGTAGTACGTATATAAAATAAGAATAAAACATGGTGATATCAAAAGTTTATATGAAAAATTAGCTATTTTGTATGAGTGGGTAGTTATTTTATGTGAGTGGGTGATTATTTTATTTTAAATAAAAATAAAGAAATAATATGGTTAAAATTGAAATAAAACATAAAAAACTATGAATTTTACTCTTCCTCCACCCCCCACATCTCTTTTCTCCCTTCCGGATTTTCATTTTTACCCTTGAATAACAACTTCGGAACAAGTTTTCTGAATTTTTTTCCTTGAATAAAAACTTCGGAACTTGTTTTCCGAATTTGAACTAGAAAAAATTCGAAAAACACGTTCCGAATTTTTTATTCAAGGGCAAAAGCCTTTTGTCAAATGCATTTTATTCTATCAAACAAACTTACAAGCTAGTTTATTACTAATCTATAAGTTAGTTTATTTGTGTTACCAAATAAGTACATAGTATTGAAAACTCAATTATTTGATTGAACAAAAATTCATAAAATTATAAATAAAATTGATTGAATTAATTCAAACAAAAGGTTGATATCTAAAGAAGAACTAACAATGATTGACCTCACGGTACATATACTAACATCTGCGCTGAATTGTTAGTATAAAATTATTTTACAATAATAAGCCTTAACAAAATTCACAAATGTTGCTGTGTCTCATGTCTGGAGTAGGAAGTTCTAGATCTAGGGAATAAAGGAAGAGCTGGTTAAATATTATCACTGAGGTTAGAATTTGAACTTCAAATTCATCACTTCTTTATATTTAATGTATTTGAAACTAGTTACTAGACTATCAGACAAAAAAAAAAAAAAAAAAAGAGAAAAAGGAGTTGTTGTATATATTTAAGTCATTCAATTGCCACTTGTGTCATTCATTTTTGAAAGCATTTCTCATCCAAATTACATACTCATTAAACTCGCATATAAATAGAATATAATAGAATAATAAATTGTTCGTAAATTTTAACTCAATTGACAATATGATATTGTTAGACTTAGACTGAATGCCTTCATTTGAATTCAAACTGAGATATCATAGTTGTGTGTGTAAATTTTTGGTGCACCACTTTTTTATTCCAATTTTATCATTAGTTTAAACAATTTTATTTTATTTTTTATAAGAATTTATAATTTTTATTTACCAAAAAATTAGGTAAATCTTTGTTAAATAATTGTGTAAGTAAAACAATTTTTTTTTTGAGAAAGAAACAAAACTTGTCCTGCTAATTTGTGCCTAGAGACACATATTTAGAGTATATGTTAACATTTTTCATCCTTAATTAAGTGATCAAAATTCTTAATTTATAGCATATGTTAACTTATTTAGAGTTTTCTCAAAAAAATAAAAGAGTTTAATTGATATGCACCGACAGTGTAAAATAGTTTTACACCATCGTCCAATAAAAAATCATTATTTTGCCATGTCATATCAAGAAAGTGGGGTGAAGTGTGGTGATGTGGCGGAAAACATGGTTGGTATTGGTTGACAGTGTAAAATTATTTTACACCGTCAGTACGTATCAATTAAATCCAAAATAAAAACTTATTTAGAGTGACAAAGTCTACCATGCACGAGCTATTTATTTTGTGTATAAGTGCATTGTGCATGATTTATATTATAACGAATACAAATTTTAGAAAATTCATCGTTAGATTGAAAGTTTATATCATATAGATCATCCATAAAATTTTTGAAAATCATTTAATATTTATTGAGACTCATCAAAATTAACAGTTTATGGGTTTTTATTAAATACCGTTAATTTTGATGGGTCTTAATAACATATCAAATGATTTTAAAAAAATTTTAAAATTTTTATGGATGATCTATATGATATAAACTTTCAATCCAACAATAATTTTTGTAAAATTCGTATTCATTATAATATAAATCACTACTTGTGCACAATGCACAACTTGAATGGTTTGTGCATGTTAGACAAAGCCTATTTAGAGTATGTTAACATTTTTCACGTGTGATATACTTTAGGCTTAAATATCACATTCGTGTACGTGTTTTTTTGGTTATAGTCCCTATATCGTTTTTTTTAAAAACGTCCCCAAATGTGCAAATCTCATTGATTTTCAAAAGCGCGTACATAGAGGGACGAATGTAATATTTAAACCATAGTTTAATTTTCAAAATTGTGACACTGCCACCCGCGCCAAGGCGCAGCTCCCCTCTACAAATAACACATTTTAGAGTCTTCTCTTCATCTCATTCTTTCTTTCTTGTGACTATTTTGTGAGTGATACTTTAAATTTCCAAACATTATTTTGCTGTGAGAAAATGGCAGGAAAGAGACAGAAGATTACTAAGAAAAGCACTGCTTCAGCCTCAGCCTCCTCTGTTACTGCTGCTGCTGTTGGTAACCGCTTCAGATCTGAGTTTCATCAAGCAAGGTATGATTCTAATATTTTGATGAGAAACTTTATTCCAGAGAGAGTGTTTGATCTGAAACAATTTGAGTTTCCCGAGATTCAACAAAATCTTACCACTAGAAACTGGGTCTACTTCCCTTCGGTTATTAAACCGGTTCATTTGGGCGTTGTGCGTGAATTTTATGCCAACGCTTATTTGCGAGACGAGGAGGAGAAAGAGTTTACTTCTATGGTCAGAGGAAAGGTTGTGCGGTATGATTGGGAAACCATTGATAGGTTGTTGCAGATAAATTATCAGGGAATTTGCAATGTTAGTTGCAGGAGAAGAATAAGAAAGGATGGTGTTGATTATGATGAGCTGCTGAATTTTTCGTGTCGTCCAGGGTCGGCTTGGATGAATTGCATCTCAAATGCAAACCCTAAAAACGCGGAGAATGTTTCGAAGAGGATGAGAACTAAAGATTTGAAGCCGGTAGCTAAGGCGTGGTGCTCGTTTTTCCACCAAACTGTTGAACTGTGCTCCAATGTTTCTGAATTGACTGTTAGTCAGGCTATGGGAGTTGTGGCCATCATGAAAGGTGAAGAGGTAAATGTTAGTAAGTTGATATCTGATGACATTTTCGGGTTGGCGCAGCATGACACGAACTTTTTGGGACATGCTGCTGTAATTAATAGGTTGTGTGAAGAGGCTGGAGTGGAGGATCTGTTGGGAGATGTCATCCTTAATCCGAAAAGGGCAATTAATTTTGATTGGATTAATAGGTATGTTCTTGAGGAGGAGAAAATTCAGCGTCGGGCAGAAGAACAGGCGCAACAGCAAGAGCAGCAGCCTCAACCACCACCTCAGCAGCCACAGGCAGAGGCGTCTCAGCCTCCTGACTTTGGGGATGAAATGACTGATGAGCATCGGGCTCAGGTGGAAAAGTTTTGCTGGATGCAGGATGTATGTGCTCATTTTAGAATCCCAGCGCCTTATCTGACGGCTCAGACAGATATGTGTTCTGCTGCTCAGCGCTTCAGAGAGTGATATTCTGCTCCCCAACCTCAGCAGCAACAGGCACAGCCGTCTCAGCCTAATGGCTTTGGAGAGGAAACGACTAGAGAGCATTGGGCACAGATGGGACCATTTTGCTGGATGCAGGATGTATGTGCTAGTTTGGGAATCCCAGCGACTTATCTGACGCATCAGACAGATAGGTGGGCTGCTGCTCAGCGCTTCAGAGAGAGAAATTTTGGCCCCCCACCATCACCTTAAAACCAATTGAAGAACTGGTTTATGAACCGGTTTGCAAAACTGGTAGTATGCAAGATCAAGACCAATTCACCAAATAGAACTAGTTTGGCTCTTTATGTAAACTAGTATCCTAAATGTTGTTTGCACGTTATTTTACATATATTATCTGTTATGTTTAATTGCATTTAGATTAAGTGCAACACATAATCTCTTTACATTCTATTGCTTGAAAGAAGGAGATATTTTCTTGTTTGTCTTGCAAAATCCTCATACTTCAATTAATGTTTCAGTTGTCAGGTGCTGAATATGTATGTGCAATACATTCTTATGTTGTTTTAATGGATTTCAACTTCACTTATGTATCCGAACTTTATTGTGTAATGAACAATTGTTTTCTTAAACATTAATGCTTTATTTTTAGATCAAAATTTACTTCAACTTATACCTACGTTATAACTGCTATACATTGGTTTCTTACTTCACAATGTTAACTGCATGTCACGTTATGCTACAAAAAATATTTAAACGGACACATGTGATTATATTTAACTAATTCATTTTCTCAAATTATTAAATGTGTTGACGTATCTGTGTTGTATCCTTGTCGTGTCAGTGTCGTAGTCACTCTTAATCCCATTTTGGCAAGTGAAAATCATAGTCCCTGTTACATATCAGCTTCTTGGCTTCTTGCAGTCTCATTACCTTTGCAATTGAGACACAATCAGTATTATACCCTCTCCTCAAAAACACTTTTTACCAATTACAAGTTGCTTCACTCTACTCCTTCCTTCGCCGCACCTAAGGTGTAGCGATAATATTAGTTCATCACCAAGTTAACTGGTTTGCTGATGCAGGAATCTGGTTGCTTTCACTTATGCAGGAATTTTCTTCATTACACAAGCACACCAACACTTTGATTATATATGTACTGGACCTTTCTTGCTGAATTCTTTCTCCAGAATGGTTTCATATCCAGTTCTGCATTCTTTTACACATACATTTCCTCCAGTTCTACATTCCACACCTTTTGAGGTGCTGATCTATCTATCTCCCTTTGGAAGTTGACACCTATTAAAAACTTGCTCATTTAGTGAGATCCATGTATTTATTAAGATATTTTGTTCGGTTTGGCTGAACATTTTTGGTTCAGTTTTTCATGCTGAATAAAGTCTTTACCTTGCTTAGAGAAGAAGGTGAGAGCTTGGTGAATATATTTTGGACTGCTTCAACTCTTGATTTGCACTTTGCTGCTTCAGCTCGGGTTACTTTGATGCAGTGGATTTCATATTTGATTTACTTTTGGTATATTTTTCTATGCTTGATCCATGTTGATAATCTTGTTTTCTATCTAAATTCCGAACATTTGGCGGATAAATCTGAATAGTATAGTATAATGCCCTAATCAATCAACAAATCCTCAGCGTTCACTTTTATTGACTAGACTAAGAACGGTATATATGTTCACCGATGAGCTTGGTTGAAGAGTACGTGTTTTTTGCCAATTCAGAAAACTTTGGAGCTATAGTTAAATTGAGTATCCTTAATTAAGTTTCCATTGGTTCTTGCTTTTTTAATTGTTTTTGCTGTTACGTACACATGAAAAGTACTAGTAAATCTTAAACCATCTGATTGAGCACAAGAACGAACAGTGTATGGAGGTAAGGAAAGATGATTGTTATCAAGTAGTTTTCCTTTTACTTTTTGATACTTACATCAGTTTAATATTTAAATGTTCTTATTATGAAGGTCACTCCCAAAACACTGAGCAATTAATATTGATTGCAGTAGCAAGTCTGATTTAACTATTTATGAACATCTTTCTACTAAATTTAACCACAATAACTTTTAACATTTTTTAATTGAGATTTGTACAATATTCACACTGATGATATAATGCTATATAGTTAAATGACAGAACCTACCTTTGCTATTATTTCAACACAATTTATGGTGGCAGGGACATGTTTGTAAATGATGATATTAAGTTTTAACAGTTCTTTGACAAAGCTATTGGGATTAATGTTCATTGATCCCGGTTCCTTCCGGTGAAGGCAACTTCAGTTTTGTTTCTTGTCCAGGTTCTAAGCTTTTGTACACAAGGCATGAATTCTATAGCTTGGAATTTGACTTTAGTCTTTTATTTGACATGATTTGGTTTCTTCTTTTGCAGTCAGACCTCTTCACCTTGGTAGATGGATCTGTTATTCGCAATAGAGTGAGGGCTAATCCTGAAAACCCTTCTATTGAATTAGGGACTGAAAAATCTAAGATCTATATTACGGATTACTGTGTTATGTGATAACTAACTATAATATTAACTGTCTTAACCTCCTTCACAGATTAGCAACTTCTTGAGTTCTTGTGCTGCTTCAAGTCAATTCCTAGTATTGTTGAGCTTGACAGTCTAAAAGTGGTTGGCGATGTATGGTTCGGAGTTGAGTCCATGTCGTCCTCAAGGTATTTGATAATCTGTAATTGTTCTTTCTATAGCATTTTGTTTCATTTGAAGTGTGTATGACTTATAAGAATTCCATTGCAAAATTTAGTGTGCCTGTGAACATATTGAGGGGCTAAAGAGAAATGTTCATAAACAAAAGCATAGGGACCAAAACCCGAACAAATGACAACTATATAAACCAGAATCTACTTTGAACCTTATTTCATTGATGACTAACTGGCCCAAAACTATTTTAATGAGGTTCTCAGTTTATTTTCTGACTGCCAGTAACCATTCTGCTTTTATATATTTGTTGTTTTTCTGGTGCTTTAACAGGGAAATGTCGAGTATCATAGCGAAATCTGGTGTAAAGCTGAAAGTTCCTGATGGAGCCGTAACTGTGAACAAGGTATTTAACAGGACATGGATTTTATTTTTCCGCAGGGATGTTGTCAACCGACATGCTTCTCACGCCACCTAGTGGCATAAGGCTCGTTATTATTGTAGGGATTTTTTTGTCACAGAAGTTGTTAAACCCAACATGGTTGACCTGTGAGGAAGCTAATGAGTTTTCATGTATCGGATCAGATGTATGCAATCAAAGATAGTGTTGTGTTATTTCTATGTATCAATTTATTTATTTATTTGCTGTCCTTTTTTTAAAGCAAAAGGAAAGATTACAAAAGACTGAGGAGCATAAACTTTAACCTGGTAAAAGCAAAAAACAACCTAACGGATATTACAATACAACCCCAAATGGCTAAAGAAGTCAAAACCAAAAAAGAAAATCCAAACTCGAAGACAAACAACCACGCATCACGTGCACAATCCAATGAGCCCGCGTACGGGCTCGAAACCAAATTGCAAACAAAACAAAAAAAATATGGTGCGTGAACTGATGAGCACCAAATTCAGATTTTAAGAGCGAGCCAACCGCCAACACGGAAATAGTACCACGAACTGACAGCACGGTGTCAGAACCGCAAATGAAAATTGTAAATAGAACTGAACCGGCAACTGCGATGGATTAAAGGACAAGTACAACTCACACACACACCAATCGAAATTGAGCTGATATGGGTTAGATCGAACAAAGTATAGCCAAACCAGAATTGATTCAATGTAAAAGGTAGAACCAACGAACAACTGACCACCGCCGCGAGGGAGGCGGTGATGGTTGAACCAGAACTGAACCCAACAAACAAACCAGCAAAGCCAAATCCAACATGACCGGCAGATTTGGACATTTTGTTTTTGTTTTTTAAAATGTGTATTCATTTTAAATTATAAGGAGATTGCTGGTCCTTTAATAATATTCAAAAAAGACTTGTGCAGTAAATAATTCTAATAGATAGAAGATAGGAGACTAAGGAGAATGCATTCTTAAAAACAAAAGTCAAATCCTTATTAAAAAAAAACACAAAAGTCAAAGACTGTTATCAATAATGTACAATTTCTCTATTTATAGGGTAATTGTCTTCATAATAAGGGTCCCCAACGGCGGCAGACGATGAGGTGGACAGTTTCTTACTCTTCGATGTAGTATTTGGCAAAATGGTGCAATGGTCATCTAGTCCCCAGTGAGGCGGATTACAAGGTCGATGGTTGACTTGTCTTGAATGTTGTAATTGGCAACGGTCCGTGTGTCTTCTAGTTGCTTACCGGCAAAGATCAGACGTTGATCGTGCACTTCATAGCCCCCCTTGTCAAGAATCTTCTTCTTCACATCGACTATCGTGTCTGAAGTCTTAACCCTCATGGAGATTATTGTTCCAGTCAGGGTCTTTACATAGATTTGCATCTGCCCCACAATTGTCAACAAATAGATTAAATAAAGTTTGAGACTGATATTTCAAGAACTGATCATAAAATAGAAAAAGTTAACAACCTTTGTTTTGGCATTTGGAAAACCGATAAATTTGAGATAAAATGCTAGAGAATAAATTCAAAACATAAAAGAAAATAATAAGACTTAAATTGAAAAGGAAAACACACACAAACACACAAGCAGAGAAAAGGAGATAGGAGGTACCAAGGGGGTTATGCAAATTTCTAGCTTGAGAGGTTCACAAGAACCAGATGGAATGACAAGGAACTCCGATGAAAGAGTTGCTAAAGTAACACGTTGAACATTCTTTGCAGAAGAATGTAATTTCAGTTTGCATGTCTGAGACCTCGCCAATATATCATAACTATACTCGGATTCAGAAGAATTAGGACCAATATGGCAAATATTGACTGCATTTCCCAAAAGCATAGTACTATTATTGAGAATAAATAGTTTGCCATCATTTTCCTCTTGAAGAACAATGGTTTCATCATTAGACTTTAAAGAGACAATGAAGGAGTGACCATAAGAAAATTCTATTTGAGAACCATCGTGTTTATGGCTGAAATGGGTGGACAACACTTCCGAAGATGCAACAAAGTTACAACCTAAAAGGGGGCAGCAACATGGCTCATGGATGCATTCCTCATGCTTCCTATTTCCAAGGTAACTTATACTCTCCTTGCAACCATGTATTTCATTGGGACATGGCATTCCCATTGATTGCAATATATTCTCAATGGCTTTACAACGTTTTGAGCTAATGCCCAATGAGCACTTGCCACACTTGTTCATAAGTTTAGGACAGCAGGTAGAGCAAACAATATGACTATTATCACACTAAATTGAAACATAAAAAGAAAATCATCAAGTTAGAGTTTGAACCAAGATAAAAACAAGAAATTTCTTTGTAAGACTTGTTAGCATGTTATCCAATCAAAAGTATAACCAACATCAAGCTAATCATTTTCATTTTTTTCTTCTCAAAATCTATGTACTCAATGGCCGGTATATCAAAGTTTAGGGAAACAATACTAGAAATTCATACCATACATATATAAAAGCTCAAAAATAAAAAGATATACAAAATTGACAACATAATTAATAAACTATATTCATTGTTACTAATATTTTTTTGAATAAGCTAAATTAGCCTATCCAAATTGACACCAGAGATAATTGAACTTGAAACCTTAAGGGGGAGCACACTCCCAGGTCCGAAGCTAATGCCACCAGACCAACCGAAGTGGGTTTCATTGTTACTAATATTGAAAACCAATGTAAAGAAAGTATTAGCCTCCATTAATTAAAATAACTCATCCAAGCATGTTATAATACTTGCACAATTAAAAATCTTAAGTATTCTTTTTCTCTATTCTCCTCTCCTTCCCCCAAAACCCTACCCTCCAAACTCTAAAAAACATTTAATCACTACAAAGCTTCATAATATATGTAAAAGAGTATCACATTTAATGACCAGAAACATAGAAATTAAAGATAGAAAATAATTGATGAAATAAAAAGAATATACCTGAAAGAGTGGAACAGTTAAGGTTTGAGAACAATTGTAGCAATCGAACACTTGCGGGTCGGAAATAAGCACAGAAACGGAGCTATTGTTGTTGTTACTACCATTGGACACAGACAACATAGACAAGTCCAATTTTGGCTCCTCCTCCTCGTCGTCATCTACCGGCAAAATATCTCTCCATTCAGGTTTAAAACGCCAAATAAAAACCGTGGTGAAGTCATTCCAAGTTGTCGGCGGCTGACGAAGAGACCGCCAGAGCCACCATTGTAGAGCAGGACCTCTCAATGCCGTAACAGCTTTCCACAATTTCATAGCCTCTGGTGTCCCTTGCTCCTTGAATATTTTTTCGGTGCAAAGAACCCACCAATAAGCATCTTCTTTCCCATCATACAGGGATATCATCATCGTTGTCGCGGAGAAGAGTCTTGAATGACTGAATGTTAGGTTAAGAAGACAGACTCTAATTAGTTTTCTATTCTCGGCTCTACAAAACTTTCCCTGCGGTTGAAATACCTTTTTTCTCCCACTTTACCTTTTGAAGCAAGGAATTGGGAAATGGATCAGGTGAACTCGACTTTTCGGTGCAGTCGTTTTAAACAAATACAGCTAACAAATAAGTTTTTAAATTATGATTGTTCGATCTTGATCAGACGATTATAAACGGTGTGACTGTACGATTACATCGAAAAATTGACTATATGGATCCGGTCCAAGGAATTGGAGTGAGAATAGGACTTAGGTCATGTAAGCAAGAAACTCTTACTTGGGCACAAGTCCAACACTTGTCATTTGGCCACACATACATGATTTTTAAAATTTTAAATATAAAAGAATTGATTAATAATTGTTGATGTGACTTAATAATTTGTGTTTAAATTTTACTTTTTGATGTGTGTGTGCCTAAATGACAAGTGTTGGGGTTGTGCCCGAGTAAGAGTTTCTCCATGTAAGCCTATTTTTTCAGAGTCAAACAGGTTTCTGTTACTTGCATTTTACTTCTTTTTTTTTAAATAAAAAAGAAACAACAATTGTTTATATATTTCAAATTTAACAATCATATAGTTTACTGAAGTAGAAAAAGCCTTCCATGAAGTTTAAATTGTATACAATTTTGAAATTGATTTTTAAAATGAGTAACTGAGTTAGCAAAAAATAGTCAAAGTAAATGTAGAAAACATTTTGAGAACCTTCTTCCGAGTGTAGATGTGTTGGTATTTTTTTTCTTTCACCACTAATTTAATCTGGTTCGGGGTCAATTCTGACATCAAGTAATTTCAAGTCATTTTAATCGTTCAGCCCCTCTTAATCGCAGTTGCGAGAAACATGATATGTTGATATATTATTTGAAGCATCCGAAAACTATATTAAGGTTACAAGAGAGAAAAGCTAACAAAACAAAAACCAAACACCTTCAAATAATTTAACACAAGAGAATCGGAATTCGAATTCAAATCAAAATATTTGCATTTTTGCAAGCTAAGTTATTTAGGGACTTTTGAATTGATTTTAATTAATAAAAAAAAAAAAAAAAATTCATCGGATTCACGGTTCCTCTTCCTTCTTCGTCTTCACGATAGTAAACTCTTCTTCCCTCTTCTCTCATTTCCGCCGCCCAGAACCGCCCTTCTCCGTCCGTTCCAGCGTCACCATCTCCTCTCTTCCTATCATCGCCGCTTGCCTCCATCCCCTCTCTCTGTCTCAGCGCCACTCACCAGTCGTCGGCAACAACCAGACCACCTCTTTGCTAGTCGTCGTCGTCGTCGTGATTTTTCCGACCTCCTCCGCTCTCATTGGCATCGCTTCACCACTTATAATTCGTCAGCCACCATTCTCCGTTCTTTTTTCTTCTCTATAGCCTCACCCCACTTGCATCAATCTCTTTGCACGCAAAGTGTTTGATAAATGTTCTGACTAAGGTTTGCTATTAACACTAATGACCCTCCTAATAGTTTTCCCTTTTGTACTGTTACTTTTGTTTTAAGGAGTATTATTATCACAATTTTTTGTTTAGTTCTGGTTTTCATACTTATAAATAATCATCATCTGTTTTTTGAACATTTGCTAAGTTAATATTGTTCTTAGTACTTATTATGATTATTGGTGGATAAATTTGAATAAGAAACTATAATATAATTCCATAATCGATCAATTAATCAATGTATGTTCATACAGTGTTCGCTTTTATTGATTGAACTAAGAACGGCATACATGTTCACCAATAATCAGAGGCAACAAGAGCGGACAGGAAGATACGGAACTCCCAGATTGCAATACCTTCAGGTGCTTTTTCTTCTTCTTTTTGATCGTGTGTGTTTTTGTGTGAGACCCTAAAATGAATAGCGTTTGTTTCAGGAATTGGTGACTCAGTTTCAGAACGCATCCGAGGATGGTATGCTGTTTCTGTGAATTAAAAGTCTTTCAAGCACCTTTATTTGTAGGATTGTTATCTCATTTTCAGGTGTTTCCTATGTTTTTCAGAAACAAAAGAGAAGATTTTGGCAAATTTGGCCAACTTCGCCTATGATCCTTTCAATTGTAACTTCTTGCGTCAGGTATGGACCCGTCAATTTTCTTTCTATGAAGGAAAATTGCACAAGATGAACTAATTTGCCCTTGCATAACTGCAGCTCAATGTTATAGAACTTTTCCTTGACTGCATAACTGAACCCAATGAAAAGCTTATAGAGTTTGGCGTTGGAGGGATCTGCAATTGTTGTGTTGGTAATTCTGGCTGCTTTACCTTTCACGATATTGTGGTTTCTACTTGATAATTATCTTTCTAGTTGACAAAAAAGTAAAAATGTTTTTGCAGATCCAGCAAATGCTGCAATTATAACTGGAGTTGGTGGGATTCCTCTTATCATTCAATGTTTATCAAGCCCAGTTAGGAACACTGTAAGGATTATTAGAGTTTGCTTGTTGACATTGTTTCGTTTCATTGTGTTTTGATTGTGTTTTAATCTCAAGTTAAAGAATGCCAACCCTTGAGCCTGTAGGCGGTAGGCCAAAGGGCCAAACCATGAACAGCCAGATTCTCATAGTTTAATTGCTTGTCTACACCTTTTTCCCCCTCAAATTCAAGTTATATACTGGCAGACCCTTTAGATTGTTTGTCTATTTCATCACTAAACATAATTTCTTAATGTACTTTATATATGAACAATATGTTTAGTTGTTCATATGAAATTCAATTGCTTGAATCATGCTTGTGTATTTTGTAGTTTTGATTTCTCCGAAACTTTTGTTATTGTATACCCTTATAATTACTAAATTTTCATCACTAATAACTTACTCTCAAAATTGTATAGCATATGGTGTTTCTTTCATTGATCTGTACATTCTAGTTTTAATTCACTTCCATACAAAATTTACTAACAATTTAATTAACAACCAATGTATTTTACCTGGTCAGGTAAATTATGCACTCGGGGCACTTTATTACGTATGTAATGAATCTAACAAAGTAGAGGTTTTAAAGCCTGAAGTTATTGATGTCATCAAGAGGTATGCAGCAGCTGAAGAAGTTAGCGTGAGCTTCAGTAATCTAGCTAAAGCTTTTCTGGACAAACATCTATCCGGGAACTAGTACGATACAGCCTATCATTCCATTCAGTTATGAAATTATATTTCTTTTGAGGAATGTTGCCAATGCATGCAATTAACGAAAATTTCACTTCCTGACTCTTCTATATAAGGCTACCTTTTTTCTCAGCAACTCAGTTGTTTATTCAAATTATTATTAATATTATTATGATTCTGTGCCCAAATTTGCATACTTTACTAGATGTTGATATTTGCAAAACATCACGATATATTATCATCATTATTGCTTCAAAAAAAAAAATAATCATCATCATATTAGGATAGAAATGACACAATTATTCCCTTGGTCTGCATTGATTTTCTGAGTACCAGTGCTGCTGTATAGTCATATTTTTTTTTCTTACTAATTTGAGTAGTGATGGTCGTGAGTTTTAAATATATGCCATCATAAAAACTATCCAAGCCCGCTCCCAATAGGTAGTCCAATCCTAGTGTTTGTAGTACTGTATATTGATACCAAGCTTTTTATACAGGATTTTGAAGCTTTAAACATTTATATGTGGATTAAATGATAATACTGGCAAAGTGGCAACTATAATAATTTCCGAGGCAATTGTGAAAGAAAAAAATGAACAAATTTCCCTACCTTAGACATATTTTATGCGGGATTAAGCGTTAATACTGTGATTTCCTTTGTTGCCATGTCTGACATAGAAGTTCCGGGATTCACAGCAATCCGAATACTCCCTCTGATGAGTCTTAATCGATTTAAAAGAGTGGAGAGTATTTAGGCTTCATATCACCCCCATTGTAAAGAACTGTCTCAAGTGGTCACAGTTTGTCAAGACCTACCTCAAGGATAGAGGGTGTCTTTCCCAGCTTCTGAATGCTGCTCCATACAAGAAGGTCCCAAAATTTGACTCAATGCATGAAGAGGACTCTGATAATGTCCTTGTTATGGAATTCCATGGAACACACAGTCAGTGATACTGGCATTTTCTTGTAGACAAGCAATGGCCAGTGAAAATTGTAGCGACTATGCAAGGGAACAGTTCAGTATTTGAGTATGCCAACACCCTGTATAATTTGTTTCAAGAGTGTTAGATCATACATCATTACTGTGTGTTGTTATGAAGTGCATTCTAGTTGCAGTATTGGGTCTGGGGCAGTTTCTTCTTATATTTGAGACATGAAAGAGTACTATATTAGAAAAGCTTTTTAAACATTATTTGTCTTTTTACTGATATTGATAAATAAAAGTAACAAAAAAAAAATTCAAAAAAGCAAATTTTAAAATTTTAAAAAAGTAACAAAATTTTAAAAGCAAATTTCTCTTGACTCTTCCCTCTTAGACTTTTAGTGACAAACCTGTGATGTGTTATAAGTTATAGTTTTTCTATATTATAATATTACCATCTCAATACATTTGACATAAAATCCTTTAAATTTTGCATGTTGATGACTCTTTCTTTCAATACAAAAGTCTATATTATAGCATACCAAAAAAAAAGTCTATATTTTATCATGCCGTTTTCCTATTGTCTTTTCCACATCACATTACTTTTTTTAAAACATTCAAATTTGACAAATACTTCTCACAATATAAAACTTTGTATTGTGTTTTATTTTATGTTAACTTTCTTGTCCATCTCTCCTCTTAAATTTTCAATGACAAACATGTGAATGACCTCCACTTTTGTAAATCCTTGTTATGAATTTTTCTTTATTTACTGCTCTAATTTAGATTATATTATAAGTTAAAATTATCGTCACTTTTGCTCGTTGTTAAGTTTAAAATTCTAATTTTAAAATAATATTTTTTTAAATAATATTTTATTTTTGGCTTCTGGTAGAAATTACACTAGCTCCAATATTATTATAGAATAAATAGAAATAAAGTTTCTTTTTGTTTTTGTTCTATAATAAAAGTTTCCTTAAGATCAACAAATATAAAAGAAAAGTAGTGTCGTTAAAAATTAAAATCCATCATTTCTTTTTCAACGGAAAAGATGATACTCGTAACATAATCATAATCCTATCCTATACGTAACATTTACATAATAAGACAAGAGATCTATGATATTTGTCGAACCATACGTGTTTCCTTGACTTTTTGGGCTGCTTTATCTTTCTTAGCTTTTGAGAAAAAAAAACCTCTGTTTTTGTTGTCCTATCATTCTTTCCGTTTTAATTTTTTATTACTTAAATAGTGAATGTTATAATTTTTTTTTTTTTTTGAAAATGTAGGATGTTTTTGGAGTGTCCGCTATTTAAGTAGTGAACGGAGTTATTTTGAATTTTTGATAAATTCATCGGGCGCGCAAAAAAATTGGTAGGATGGTAAAAGTAAACCTCTAATTTTATTTGTGATATGTTGGATACTAGTAAATATGAGTAATGTACAGCTCCTAATTAGAATGAGATACGGTTTGTCCAAATTGTTTTTAGGTGTAGAAGCTAATTTAATTATAAAACTAGAAATAATAGCTTTAAAATTAAAGTTGTTTGGTAAATTTTACTTTTTTTATAAAAAAAACTTAAAAGTTGTTTTTTTTATTATTATAATAAGGTTAAAAGATAGGTTTGATAATATATTGTAATTTTTCTTAAAATATAAAAGCGATTTTTTTTTCTTACTAGAACTTTTAAAAGTTGTTGTTTGGCATAATTTCTTACTTCTAAGAAAAAAGAAGAGAAAAAAAAATTAGGTCAAATGATACCTAATAATTTGCCAATTTGTAAAAAGTCTAATTTTATGTTTTTATTTTTTATGATAAGTCTAATTATATGTTTAATATTATGATGAATATGTCAGAAATACTACGGTGCTATGATGCTATGAGTTTCTAGTAAAATCATAATAGGTGTAATAATTCTAACATACTCACGTAATATGAAATATACACTATCACTTTAAACTAGACTCAAACTTAGTGGTCTTTGCTCTCTAGGCTCTATAAGGTAGAAAAAAAATTCATTGTTTTTTTTTTTTTTAGTTTTTTCTTTCTTCTCTATTGCTCTCTGACCTTTAGCAAGTTCTTCGATTTTTCTTATTATTATTGGATTGGACAAGGAATCTAGAAAGAGTAATAAGACATTAGTACTATTTTGACATTTGACATTTTTTTTTATTAAAATAAAAGATATTCATTCATTCAAATTGGTAGAGTACATCAGATTCAAGTACAAATTCAATATCGCTAAAAACGAAAAGGATGAATCTGCGAATAAACTCACATCATCCAAGTTAATAGAATAAAACGACATATTTATGCCTACAAATAATGTGATAATATTAAAGTAATTAACCGGAATACTTATGCCTCCGGATTTGCATCGTTGACGGACTTAATCATCGTGTGCATCAGTAGTTGACCGAGGTTGATCTGCCAATTCAATCAAACGAACACCGCAACAAGACGGTAATACAAACACCGCATAAAGACGGGACGACGAAATAAAAAAAACACACAATTTTTTTTTTTAATCTATGTGAAAATCACTTATTTAGATTAAAGCAAATAAAAAAAATATGCAAATGGGTGATTTTAGGTCGAAAAAAACCTAAAATCACCCATTTTTTATGAAAGAATCTATATATATAAATCTTAGATAGTTCTCCTACTACTCATCTCAACCCTAATCCACATCACCCACTTAATCCAATTAAATCACTCAATAATCAATAATGCCACATCACTTCCTTATATTATATCATTCTCATCTCTATTTTTTTTTTTGTTTTTATATTATATCAATCTCATAATAAATAATAAAGAATTATGCTTCTACCAAAAAAAATAAAGAATTATGCTTCTCCAATTATCCAAAAATTGATGTCACATGATATTACAGTTTTCTACATTATTATCGAATGATACCTCTCCAATTATCCAAAAATTGATGTCACAAGATGTTACACTTTTCTACATTATTATCACATTCCTTAGTGACAACGAGGATGAGCATAGTTGGATTCTCTTTCAACATTTATCTCATTTAAATGTCAACCGTTTTCATAGAGACAACAAAGAGTGTATACATTATTGACTTAATTACATTATAATTGTATAGAAGAGTGAAAGTTATGCAAAGAGTTATGGGATATGGGATTGGAATGTATACATTTCTATTGAGTTTAGTTTTTAGTTAAAAAAAAATCACTCTTTCAAACCATGACTCCTATCTACACTCATGTGTCCGCTATAGTATCTGGAAAAGCAAATCTAAAGTTGAAAGTTCGAATAGTACATGTGTGAAATGTAACAGACAAATACAAACCAACTGAGGTTACGTCTATGAATATATTGTTGGTTGATGAAAAAGTGATGTACTATCTTGATATACTTCTCAAATTTTCACAAAATCTCTATTGATGTTTGTTTTATAGGGTTTGGTTTTAAAGATAAAAAAATTGGTTGAAGAAGGATCAACATATAAGGTTGAAAATATATTGGTTGGAGGAAGTGATAAGTACATCACCTTTATTATTATTATTATTATTATTATTATTATTATTATTATTATTATTATTATTATTATTGTTATTTTATTGTTGTTGATGTTATTATTATAATTTTCATTTTCATTACAATTTATACGAATGATTTTTCAACATTATAATATAAAATACCACATAACACCCGTGCATCGCACGGATGTGGAACTAGTTAGAAGAAAATTTAGAGAGAATGAGGAGCTTATTTTGACATTTGACATATAGTGGGATAACTAATTAAAGCAACGTTGATTTTGAGCGTGGCTTTAACAGATGTCTCTATTAAGTAAAGATGTAAAAAATAGTTGTTTTTATAGTACTATTCAATGTCACTCTTTGTGGTAGTTTTTTGATTTTTTTTTTTCTTCTCCCATTTCTCATAAATATCACCTAAGTCACTTACTCACACACAAGAGTTAAGTGTTGGATTTAAATTTCGATCGATAAAAACATTCGATCTAGCAATATTTAATATTAGTAGTTGAATTATGACTTGTAATCGCTGTGTTATAATAATTTTTTTGTATAATAGTTATAAATTCAATTTTGGGATGAATAAGTGAAAGATTTCGAGTTCGAATCCCGACCTTACATATTAAATTATGTTCCAGGAATTATAATAGATTTTTATTGTATATTCATTTGACTAATTCAAAAAATAGTAAAAATGCAAAAATATATTAACAATTTCTGTTCAACGAGGGTAGTGTCGGGTCGCATGATATCAATGGAGATATGAAATCATTGAAATGAACAACTCAGTTTAAATGGTAATATGTGTCACAAATGATGTCAGATATTTCAATTCTTTAATAATTTATTCTTGAGTTTGATTTATGATCGATGTATACAAAAAGAATATTTATTAGAAGAGGTCAACCTCTTAAATGAGTTTTTTTTTGGTCAACTTTGGGATGAAGTGTTAAATTGGTTGGGTATTTGTTGTACTCTACCTATTAATCTTAAAGAGCATGCTCTTCAGTTTGGGGGTATTCATATGTTTCGAAAAGAGATCAAGCAGTGCATTCAATTGATTCGGCTGACTTGTTGTTGGATTATGTGGAAAGAAAGAAATGCAAGTATTTTCAATAATCAGATGTCGAGGGCTCAATTATTGGACAAAGTTAAAATTACAATTTGGTGGTGGCTTAAAACTAAGAAACCGTGTTTTAATTATGATGTTAATATTCCTTAAAAAAAAACTATGATGTTAATATGTGGTTGACTCATCCGATGTTTTGTATTGGATTTGCACCTTAATTTGTTAATTGTTTTGTTTGTGGAGGTTTTGGTTGCCTGTGAACTCATGTATCGTTGTCATTTTAGGCACATTTTATGTTGTGCTAGAATGTTTTAGTTCGATTCTTTAGCTTTTTAATTTTTTTTTTGGACAAGTAGCTTAGTGACTTTAAATTTCACCTTAAATGTGAATAAATAGAGTGTCCGGAATTCCGAGATTTGAACTCCAACTCTTACCTATACAGTACAATATTCCTATCAATTGAGTTAAACTCACGGAATTTTATTTTTTTTACCATCTCGACCAATTTAGGATTAATAGTTGGTTGGGTAAAACAATTGGACGCGCCGTAAAATTTATAAAAGTCGGATGGTTTGACAAAATATTAGTTTATCATTAAACATTAGTCACACTGAAGAATGTACGTCCTTCAATTACTATTTGTTTTAAAGTTTTTATGAGTTGTATTTCAATGACTCACCAAGCAAAGAGTAAAGAACATAGGATAAGACCCATCAAATATCTGCAAATTATCTAATATAATATCTTCAACATTGATAATAAAAGTTGAACTTATACTATAAGTTGAATCTCTAAATGGACTAAACATCTTAGAAAAATAAAACAAACAAACAAACAAACACATATTGGTTGGTAAGAATGTTGGATATATATCCATATCAATATTTGGACAATAATACGAATACATAAAAATCGTAAATAGTGAGAGAGTGGTTGTTGAATATTAATGATCTCTTTGGTGGATGGTTTGCTAAGTAGGATAATTGTGTTATTTTCTTTTATTAATCATTTGATTTAGAAGCAGGTTGTGATGAAGGTATTGTAATCTTGATCTCTCAAACATCAAACTTATGATATATTTTAAAAATTCATTAACCAACCTAAAAACACACGAAATATACATGTCACTTTTAATTTAACTAGTCCAATCCTTATTAATGTTAAAATTTTTAGGAAGAGTTTGTCGTTAATTTAAATCCCATAAAACTCGAAAAAATAATTTCAATACAGAAAATATCCAATTTACACCAACATAAAAAACTCATTAACCATTTGAACTCAAATCTATATGTATATCATGAGTTGTACTAGTGTCGTCATCAATTTATTTATTAAAAAAATATAAAGTCCTTATGAATTTAGCTCAATTGATAGAGACATTGTACTATATGCAGGAGGTCGGGTTCGATCCCATAGACTTCACTTATTGGAAAATAGAAAAAAAAGGAAAAAAAGAGAGTGGTTGTTGAATATTCAGATATGGAAATGAGATGTGACATTAAACCACCATAAATAGAGCGCGGCACAAACACTTTCTCACTCATTTCTCACCTAACCTTCTCTTCTCTTCTCTTCCTCCGCATCTCGATTTTCATCTCTTCCGATCACAACCACCACCGCCACCATGGGATTCCAGAAAATCAAAGTCACCAATCCCATCGTTGAGATGGATGGTTCGTTTCTTAAACCTTCGATCTCATTGATCTATTCCTCGATTTCATCGATCTTTTCATTTTTCATTTTATTTTTTATTTTAATTTAGATTATAAGATTTATCATCGTGTCACTGTCTTATCGTGTTGATTTTATTCGACTACAAATTTTGTGGACCATTCTTTGTTTTGTTATTTTTGTTCAATTATTCGATATATGTTACGTTCAACTCAAAGCTTAATAATAGTAGATCGCTTTTTTGTCTCTTTTATTTTTTGTTTTCGTTTCGGGAACTCTAGATTTACTTCAAAGTAGCAAATATATGTGTAATTTTTTCGAAAAAGATGTTAAATTGTAAGAATATTATATATAAAATATAATGAGGGAGTTAGGTATTAATTGTAACAAAAATGGTGTTTGGAAGTGATGCCGGTGTAATTATCCCTAATACTCTTTTGAATGAGAAAATAGAATATACACCCATAGTGTAACATTATTTTACACTGTCATCCAATAGCCAAATCACCCCACTACATCCACTTTAATGGTGTATGACATGAAGAAATAGAGGATACCTATTGGACGTCAGTGTAAAATTAATTTAAAGTGACAGAGCATATCCATTAAACTCATTTTGAATATACAATTTATTAGGTGTGACTAAAATACTATACTTTTTTGTCCGCAAGTCTTAACTCAATTTACAAATGTCGATATTGCTAGTCTGGACACTTTCACCTGGGTTCAAACTTCAAACCTAGGTCATGTGTGATGTGTGTGTACTTCTGAACCCAAAAGACGAAGAATTGGATTATTCAATTTCTTTCGTATTCATTTCCTTGATGATTGTGTTTTTGCTTTTGGCTTTGTGCAATCTTTATCTTGCTTCTGACATTTTTTTTTGTATATTGTATTGCAGGAGATGAAATGACTCGAGTTATCTGGAAGTATATCAAGGATAAGGTGATTAATCAGTTTCTTGCTCTTATTGTGATCATTGCGATTTCATTTTTTTCTGGGTGAAAAGTGCTTTTAATAATGATGACTTTTTTTTTCATTGTTGGAATAGCTCATTTTTCCTTTCTTGGAGTTGGACATCAAGTACTTTGACCTAGGTCTTCCTTATCGTGATGAGACTGATGATAAAGTTACAGTTGAAAGTGCAGAAGCAACTCTCAAGTATGTTTTTTATACAGTATATGTTGATTGTTTGTTTTAGGCTTTTAGCTAATAGTACACGTAGAAATATGTAGTTCATTGATGTTTTAATTTTAATATTTGTTTCGATATGATACATGATATAGCATTGAACTAAAACGATTTACATGTTGATCCTGTGTAATTCGTATTATTGTTTTCTGATATTTATACTTGCACTGCTATGTAGGTATAATGTAGCAATCAAGTGTGCAACTATCACTCCAGGTATCATATTCATAGCTAAACCCTAACATATTATTTTCATTTTTACCTTCATGTGGACTTGTGTTAATACATATACATTTCATGAGTAAAAAATACGGGACATCCTATATTGCTGCATGATAATGTTCTACTTAACATTAGATCTTATACTTGTGTTACAATTCACAGATGAAGCTCGTGTCAAGGAGTTTGGCCTGAAGAGTATGTGGAGGAGTCCAAATGGGACAATTAGAAACATCCTGAATGGTAATTTATTTTCATTGATTATTGTAGTTTGTATACGAATAAATACTAGTTAGATTATATATTCTGGTTTGTCATCGGAAGCTAACAAGTTGTAGATGAGTAGATATATACTGGTTTCTTAATTGCGGTCTGAAAAATTTCAGGAACTGTCTTCAGAGAGCCAATCATTTGCAAAAATGTCCCTCGCCTTATTCCTGGTACTTGTTGAACTTTTTTTTCTTTCCGATTAGTCCTTTTCCTTGATGAATGGAGGTGTGTGAATATCTCAACATTGCCAGGTTGGACAAAGCCAATATGTATTGGAAGGCATGCTTTTGGTGATCAATATCGGGCCACCGACTCAGTAATTAAAGGACCTGGAAAGCTGAAGCTGGTCTTTGGTATGCTTCTTTATTTTGGACAGTTACACGAGACTGTATTACTATAGCATGTTATCGCTTCTCACAGACCTAATTTTCTGTATTAATTTATGTTGCCAACTGAAGATTAATCTTATGAATTCTTCTATTATTGTAGTTCCAGAAGGCCAAGGTGAGACCACCGACTTGGAGGTTTATAACTTCACCGGTGAAGGAGGTGTTGCACTGGCTATGTACAACACTGACGAGGTTGGATCTGCATCGTCTTTTATTAGTTTTTGTTGGATATATAATATTTCAATTTTAATGAAATCCACTGGTACTGAACTATCTATTATTTGGCATGTCATGTAGTCTATTCGTTCTTTTGCTGAGGCGTCTATGGCAGTTGCTTTAGAGAAAAAATGGCCACTTTATCTTAGCACCAAAAATACAATTCTTAAGAAATATGACGGAAGGTATGCTATTTATTACTCCCTCTGTCCCAAAACTTTAGTCCTTTTGGAGTTTGGCACGGAGATTAAGAAATGATAAGTAAAGTCATTTTGACCCTTATTTTAAAAAAGAGAAAATATATTTAATTAACGCTTTAACTTTATTAAGGATACAAATGGTAAAATATCATTAAATGTACATTGGTTTCTTAAAAGGACTAAAGTTTTGGGACAAAACTAAAAAGCTAAAAAGACTAAAGATTTGGGACGGAGGGAGTATTTGTTTCTTATTTACAGTATTTATTTTCGAAAACCTTTGCTATTTGATCCCCATATAATTAATTATATTCATTTATTGGTTATAGATTCAAGGACATCTTTCAAGAAGTTTATGAGGCAAGCTGGAAATCTAAGTACGAGGCTGCTGGTATATGGTGAGTGAATGGGTACTATTTATTTTATTTTATTGAGAAAAAAATTCTTCATATTAGAATATAAAAATAGTTATTGTATCATGATTAGTATCTTCTATATTTGTTATGCTTTTATGTATATTGAATGGCTATTATGTTGATAAGTCAACAATGACTCAACCCTCTTGTAATATATACCCTTAATGTATTACTGTATAATGAGAAGGCAAGGCCACAATTCTATTATTTTTTTTTTTGGAAACTATCTGCTGGTTTTCATTAAGGATGATGTTTGATTATAATAGAACTGTGGCCTTGCCTTCTCATTATACAGTAATTATACGGTAAGGGTATATATTACAAGAGTGTTGAGTCATTGTTGACTCATGAACATAATAGCTATTCAATATACATAAAAGCATAACAAATATAGAAGATACTAATCATGATACAATAACTATTTTTATATTCTAATTCTAATAATATGATATTGTTGTTTACTTTTATCTAATGAATTTGTAAGGTATGAGCATCGGCTCATTGATGATATGGTGGCATATGCACTCAAGAGTGAAGGAGGTTATGTATGGGCATGCAAAAACTATGATGGAGATGTCCAGAGTGATTTCTTAGCTCAAGGTTTGTTTTGACGTGCCTTTTATCAGTCACTTTCATTTTGCAATTTCAGATACATAGATATTTTTCCGCTTTAACTAATATCTATTCACACTTGTTCAGGTTTTGGATCATTGGGTTTGATGACATCTGTATTGGTAGGTGTCATTCTAAGTCCTTTAACATACTTTTTGTCAGCTGTTTATTTTTACCCACATTTATTGAAAATCCTCTATATATCTTTCAGTTTGCTACTGCTGTGCTTCGTTAAGAATAAATAAACTAAGTTCTTGTGAATGAATTATTATTTAAAACGAAGCTAATATAGACAATAGTCCTCTGCGATGGATCGTAAGGTTCCACTACCTGATTACACACTTAATTGGCCTTGAGGCATATTTAGTATTCTTGGTGTCTTCCTGCTGATTGGATTCTCATTAGGTGTCACTGTAAAACTGTTTTACATAGACCATGTACAGCCATTAAACTCGTTGAATTATGGTATGATTTCAGGTTTGCCCTGATGGAAAGACCATAGAAGCAGAAGCAGCCCATGGGACAGTTACCCGTCATTTCAGGGTTCACCAAAAAGGTGGAGAAACCAGCACAAATAGCATAGCATCTATCTTTGCTTGGACAAGAGGTCTAGCCCATAGGTAATTACTGTGTAAGAAATTCATGAATATAATATAATTGAGATACTGGGGAATTAAAATGCGTATATGTTGACAGGGCAAAACTGGATAACAATCCTACACTCTTGGAATTCACTGAAAAGCTAGAAGCAGCTTGTATTGGAGTAGTAGAGGCTGGGAAGATGACCAAGGATTTGGCACTTATTCTTCATGGTTCCAAGTACGATACTTATCAGTTATTCACCGGCGTTGTTACAACACCTAAAGCATTTTCTTTTCTACTAGACATGATTAAATTAACTCTTTTCTCTGTAATTCTTGCAACTAGGCTTTCAAGGGAGCATTATTTGAACACTGAGGAATTCATTGATGCTGTGGCAGCTGAGCTTAAAACTAAAATCTCTGCATAGATTTGTGATTTTAGGTAGGTGATTACACTGGTTCCATTCATATTTGAGCATATGAAAATAGATGTTTTTTGTGACACAAATGGCTATGAAAATACTATATACTGTAATTTATCCCCTTATACCTAAAGGGATTTTTTGTTTCTTTGTTCGGTGCTGTTGTCAGACAGGGGAAAAGTTACGAGATTGAAGGGATCAAATGCACTTTCAAAAGAAATAAGAAAGGGGAATGAAGTATTGGTCGTTGGCTAATTTTCCTTCCTTCATTTGTGTGATGGATGGGATAAGTGTTGGGTGCTTCCCCATATTGTTTGAACTGTTTTATCTGTTTGTAATGTTAAACTCATGCCTTAGAAGTTTAAATGGATTTTGCTATCTTTATGCTGATTTTACTTTGCATGTTTTACTCGTTATTCTACAAATAATATAACACCTACACAAAGAAAGAAAGAATTTCTTTCGACTCTTGCAGACTTTCCAAATCACAACATTGAATTACCAATCCAAACATTGAATTACCAACCAATATTCAGGAGTGTGAATATGGGGGCTGCTGCCTATAATATATTCAGATATGGCCTAATATTGCAGGCAGTAACTTTTTAGTTGAGTAAAAAGCTACTGCAATGACCCAATATTTTCCTCTAAGGGTCTGTTTGGAACATGGATTAGCATTATGCCATTCCTACAAGTGATTGCCCATCCAGGAAAAGTTTTTTAAAATTTTATTAAACTGACAAAATTACCCTCCTAACACATTTTCCTTTGCCTATACTCCTTGTCTGCCTCCTTGCTTGTGTATGTGCACTGCTTGCTCGTGTATGTCTATATCTGTTTCTTTTGATTACTGTCAGTAGCTTTTGTATGTGCCCCCACTTATTTCATATAGTTTTATAGGATTGTTTTGATATTCTACCAATCCTACTTATTTTTGCTATCGAGTAATTCGAGTGTTTGTCTACACATTTTGGATCCCATTTTCCTATACTTGTTTTATGATTGTGATGCAAACAAGGTTGGGCACTGTTTTGTCAACTTTATCTCTTATTGTACTAAATAATTACCATTTATGTTATCGAGTAAACCATCAAATTAGTCTGTCTCTATAATCCGTTCTTAAATTGGTCCTAGACTCTTTGGATATCTCCAATTAGTCCCTATCTCTGTCAAACTTTTCTCCCACACATAACAAATTTGATATCAAATGGCTAATCAACCATTTAGGAGGCATGTGGACACGTGTATAAGATGGGAATGTTTTCTTCTTTAGTAAATTTAAACAATACTATTACAAACAGCATATCTGACATTTATATCCATGAATCAAGCCAATTAGTACACAAATCCTATTTCATGCATTCTTTTTAGTTTTCATGTCATTCCAGTGTTCGAGCAACATAGTATTACTTTCAGTCAAAATTCTTGAAAAGAAATGGATGCTGCTGCAAGGAACCCAAGACTTACTGCAACTAAGAAAAACAAAAAGAACCATTATAATTTATAACCAACATGTGCGGTAAAAGAACCTTTTTGAATAATTGTTAATGAATAGTGTGTTGGATTCATACTGAGCATATCTCTATACATAGTATTCTACTCGGGTCTCTGTCACAAATAACAAAAAAGCATTCAAAATGTTGATGACTATATTAGCAACGAATTAACAAAACAAATCCAGAACATGAGGCCAGCCCTACTACCACTGTTTGTGGTTGCCTTGTATTGCAAACCAAGATCTCTTGGAGTCAACATATGGTTATTGTTTTTCTCCTCAGTGGAAGCATAAAGATCATGTGAATTCCCACATTTAACACAGTCAAGTGATTAGTGTTATTGTTTTAAAAAAAATGTGATTACTGTTCTATGAATTGTATAATTAGTTCGTAAAAGGTGTAGGAAGAACTATTTGGGTGTTTGTCAGAGGCAAATACACGTTTGTTCTTGGTGGCTATTCCAGCAGAATCGCCGATCGGAAACATCGGAGGTAATTGTGCCAGGAAGAAAAATAATTGCGTGGCCAATACACCTTATATCTACGGTGAAGTTGACGAATTCGTGATTGCTTCTGATTCGTATGGGCTTACCATTATTTTACCAAGTTGCGGATTTCACAAAGGCTACCATTGAGCCTGTGACTGACTGCCCAATCACGGGGGATTGGAAGAGAATTTATCCGATACAATACCATATGTTATATGGCGCTCGTAACAGTTTAATTATTTTGATACTGCGCACATGCAAATAAGCAAACATATTTTTTTTATTTCTTTAAGGGTCCGTTTGGTGCGCAGGATAGCATAGTGACAGGATATGATATAAAACAGGATAAAGATAGGATATGATAACAGCAGGATAACAGTTATACTCAGTTATCATATCCTATGTTTGGTGCACACAGGATAACAAACATGATAACTATTATATTTTGTTTTTAATACATACTTGCTCATAATAATATGATAAGATATATAACATATTTAATTGACAAAATTACTCTTGTAAAACAATTGTTATTTTTTTAAATTTATTTTGTAATACTTTGAATTTTATAAATTAAAAATATAAATAAGTAATCAAATAAATTTATATAATTTAAAATAAAAATCATGAGAAAGTAATCAAGTTTAATTTTTTATATGAATCATGATCAAATAAATAACTCAATAATATATACATGTTAGATAAGCCAAATAAATATATGATATATCTCATACGTAAATAATAAAACTACTATTGCAAAAGAATTATATTTAATTTTTTATAAAATTTAAATTAATATCCCTATTTGTCAATTTTTTGATAATCATTTTACTTTAAAATATTGTAATTTTAGTAAAATTTTGATTTTTTAGAATATATAAATTACAAAATTACCCTTGTGAGAAAATCACATATATATTTAAAAATTAATTATTTTATTATTTATATTTTATTAATTTTATTTTATGTATTTTAAAATATATTTTATAAAATAAATCAGTAAATTTGTTTTCTTCTTATCCTATCCTGCTGGTAACCCAGCTCAAATTCAGGATAAAAATTATAACTAGAGAGACAGGATAGGATAAGCTTCAGGATTAACTTATCATATCCTGCTGTATCACCAAACACTGGATTGCGGCAGGATATGATACAGTTATCCTATCATCTCTCTTATCCTGTGCACCAAACGGGCCCTAAAAGTTAATTTTTATAACTATACTTTTGATACCATCTTAATGTCTAAAATGGTACACATGATTATTTTATCTTATTTTTTGTACCAATTTTTTGACTTCTTTATCACACATGATTATTAAAATGTCGTTTTGTATGTCCATTTTCACAGATACACATGTATACTTGACGTAAATTACTCATTCATACCCAAAATTGCAATTACACCAAATGTTGGAGTGGTAAGCTCTCAACAAGCATGACCACATTTTAGTCATTCCTCGAAGGAAAAATTACATTAATAAGTTCCTTCATATATTCCTTCATTCACATTTTGTTTTATTGAAGAGGAATAATTCTTTTCCGGTAACAAAACTTTAATTTAGACACACACATAAAATATGTATTTTATAATAATTTTAAAAAATGTATATTATTTTTTTGTCAAAGAAAGTATTATATAATTATTTTTTCTTTCTTATATGTGTATTTAGATGGAATGTCTAAACATTATTCAAAAAAAAAAAAAGATGGAATGTCTAAACTATTATGACCACATAAAAATCACTCTTAAAACGATTAGTTATACATCAAAACATAATAAAAATGTATATAAAAATTACTGAAATGAAATTATTCTAGTATCGTCTTTGAGTTTTAATTTTAATATAAGTAATAGACATATACTGTATTTTTTTTATAAGAATAGACATATTTTACTCATGATACAAAAAATCATGAATATTTTATCATCTATATACTTAAATAATAATTATAATGCCCGCCATCCAACGGCCAACAAAGCCCTGCTTTCCAAACAAACCCCACAGATGTGTTAAATATGCTTGAATCTCATCCTCAAAAGCTAGCTCAAAGGGTGAGGTTGCCCTCACATATTTATACACTTCACATCCCGGGAACCTAAGCAATGTGGGATTTCAAACAATCACTAACAACACAATAATACATTCAACACTCACCCTCACGCCTAGCGTGGTCCTGGGTCAAATATCCACACTGCAGTCCTTAACCCGGCTTTGATACCATGTTTAATATGCTTTGATCTAATCCCCTAAAGCCAGCTCAAAAGGGTGAGGTTGCCCTCACATATTTATACACTTCATATCTCGGGAACCTAAGCAATATGAGACTTTCAAACAATCTCCAACAACACATCAATACATTCAACATGATGGACCAGCTTCATTGCAAGCTCTTGCTCCAACTGGCCCCTTAATTGGTGCATCCTCCTCTTTCTGGTGGAGTAGCTCGTGGATAGATAAGTGTTTATTTTTTTTCAGAGGAAGGGTCACACAATTTTGTAAAAAAAATTATAATATCCATAATATTAGAGGTGCAACTTTGACTTAATATTTTATGTAAAATAATTTTATCTTACACATTATCTTTCGCCTTGTAAAACAAAAGAAAACAATTTATACTTTAATTATTGGATATAGAAGAAGAAATTTGATTTATTATATTTGTTTTCTATTAAGTAGGAAAAATATCCAGACCAAAAATAAAAAGTAGGAAAAATATTGAAGAATATTTCAAATAAGAATATTGAAGTACATGCAGGGAATGAATCCATTACAATAAAATCAAATATTATTATACTGAGCTTCAATTTCCCTTTCTCCTCCCCTTATAGCTCTATTTAATCCTTATAATAATAACTTTATAAATTAAAATACATTCTCTATAAATTGATAATAACACCACCCTTATTAATTCTCATTTTTTTTCCCATCAAAAGTACTACTAGATATATAAAACACACAAGAAACATCAATCTCAAATGCCATCAGAGGAAGAAGAAAAAGGGCTATGACCAAATCCAAATGCTTTGATATGATCTTTAAGAGATCTCTTGTGTTTGAAATCAGAACCACAGATACAAAGCCAACGCTTACCACAGTTTTTCTCATGAGTTCTCCAATCACCTTTCACTGCCAAAGGCTTCCCACATTTTCGACACGTAAATGTCTTCGACCCGTGCTTTCTCTTGTAATGTGTTTGTAATGTTCTGAAATCCTTCAATGGCTTAGCTCTTGGATGTTCAATGTTGTTCTTACATCCCTTTGAACAACAATAGCATGGAAGGTCTAATAGCGGTCGCGGATGAGTTCTTCTCAACGAGTCTGGTCCTTTTCGATACTGCGAACCGTGTCCCCACATATGCATCTATCATCAAATTGAAAATATAATTAAGGTAAAAAAAAAACCTATGAGACCTCAAATTGCAGACTTAGACCTTTGTTCAAATAAACTTTGGCGATTACAATAGTATTTGACACACATTTGAATATAGCATGATATGTATTATATAAAAATCATTCATGTGCTTCTAGTCTAATATACTCTCAAAAGGGTGTGACAAAAAAGCAATATAAATGATTTATGAGCATCAATCTAAGAGCTTATATTTTATGTTAATTTGTTGACATGTGACGAAAATGTATTACATAGGATAAAGTACATTAACTACATGTCATACAAATTTAAAGATTAATTCTCAATAATCTAACGTGAAAAGCATGAAACTTAGATATTTATAGCTAAATGCTAAGAATTAGTTTGTAAAAAAATAAGAAAACTACTACACCTGAAGGTTGTTGTAACGATTGAAAGTTTTGTGGCAAATTGGACAAGAAAAATGACTGAATCCAATGAGAATTTGTTCTTGAGTTGGTATCCAATAATTGTTAGGAACATGATTTGGGACATTCACAAAACCATTTTCAATTGGTGATTCAATTGAATTGTCAGGAAGGCCTATGTGTAAGGCCACTGTGACGTCATCATCCTCAGCTTGATTATAACATGATTTGTGATTTTCATTTTGTTGTAAAGGTTGTTGTGATGTTGAACCTAGGAAGCTACTTAGCAATGGTAGAGGTTGAAGATCCATATCAATGTATAGAGAAGAAGAATAAAGTTAATTTGCATGTGAATGAGGCAGGGTATAATAGCTACATAATATACACTTCTATTTATAATAGGATCCGATCCTCACCAAATTCTTTTTTTAAGAGATTAATTTTTTTTTTTTATTTCATTTTTGGTTTTTACCGTCAGTATCCGGCCCACTGGACCGCCTAATATGGTTTTGAGGTTAGTTATGACATCAAGTGGTTCAAACTCCCTTCCGATAACAGTTGCGGGGGATCGACCACCGGACCAACTAACGATTGGTGTTAAGAGATTAATTTGGATTCACGTAGGTGTAAAACTTTTTAAGCTATTAAGTGATCAGGCTCCGATGGCTAATAAATTTTAATTTAGGAGGAATTGTTCAATAGAATTAGAATTCAAAACTGAAACAATTATCGATTATATTTTACTTACTTCTCGACTAAATAATGGGTCATTAGAAGCCTTATTTTTTTGTTGAAAACTCAGGGTTAAGAAGAAAAACACTGTCATTTTTTGTCTTAATATCCGATTTTTAGGGGAATTCAACTTTGGTAATTAATCCGGCATTTTGTCAAAAAATAAGTAAAGTCTGATAAAGGATTGTTCCAGTCAAGATTTGAATTTAGATTCTCTCGAACAATTTTTTACTTAATTAATCGGAGTTCAATCAATCACTTGAAATAAATCACTTGGTTAAATAATATATCGTTTATATGACTTTTATTTTTTTTTTACAAATCGTTTATATGACTTTTAAGATAGATCAATAAAATCATTTTTTTTTGGTCAAGAATTAAATCATTTTTTGAAATGCAAAACAATAAGTGCTATGCAATTAGTTAGATTTTATCAAAATTTGGAACTACAATAATGACCGGAGCAAGAATAGATAAATTGACATGTAATAGAAGATGGAAAAGTGGAGGAGTGAAAGAAATTGTGTGATAGGTGGCCAGAGAATATTACAGTTGAATGAAAAGGGCCTTTGTTACAACCTCATAAATTTCTCCCTTATGTCTACTTTGTACTTTCTCTATTTTAAGCTTAGATAAGAAAATACAATAAATTATGTGGACCATGAAAACCAAACTTAGAAAGTGTTGCATATAAGTGGATTTTAATTACATGGCAACAAATTTTTCACATTTGAATTTGTCAGATACATTTCAAATTCACCTCTTATTTTCAGAACTAGGTTTGACACTCAACATATAGACTTTATGGTGATTTTAATTTCCACTGCATAAAATTCTGACTCATGAGGATGACTGTTAAATCATTTCATATCTGCAATATTTGTAATTTTGTATACCTCTCAACATGTTATAAATTTGAATGAGGGGAAGAAAGAGATTTTGGATTAATGGAGGTTAAATCTTTATACCAAAAATTGTTACAAGCATAATTACATGGCATAAAATAGTAGACATCAGAATTATTATTTTTTGTCGAACATAACCAAATTACAATTGTTTCTTAATCTTGAAAATGACTTTTCTCAACCACAATATTTTAGTGACTCAATTACAATTTAAGTAAATCAACAAAATTAGTAGTGCAATAACACACACTATATATAGTAGTACTATATAATCTTGATAAATTGTGGGGACAACTAGGCCTTAACTCAGGAAATATGTAAATATTGAACTAAGTAAAACAATAATAAGGGAGTCTTAGTTTATCACTAATTTCCTAAGAAATGTGGTAAAGAATTCCACCATGTAAGATCTACAATGGGATGGGTATGATTAACTAACCAATCCGCGCAAGTATTACCCTCTCTATAAATATGAGAGATAACAAAGTTTAAACCTAACAATAAACAATAAACAATTGTTCCATCTATTTCTTAAATCCCAAGGCACAACTTTATGATTGGCAAAGACACAAAGCGCAGTAATTTCTCCATGAATAACCGAGGCACTAGAAAGTTTTAGTGCAAAACAACTTTTAAAAGTAGCCAAATGATCTTTGAACGGTCTGCCACATGCACCAGAGGTACACTATAAGAAAACCTCAATTGACGGATTTTAACCTCAATAAGTTACTACCGGAAAATATCATCAATAACCAAGACCAAACCGTCAGAAAATGGAACAACTCTTAGTGGCAGAATTCAACCGTCAATAAGTGGTGGAAAAAAAAATAGTGGCAGAATTATTTCGCCAATAAATTGTCTTTAAACTTAAATTATTTTTTTTGTTTACAATGAGCTGAGAATCGAACACAGAACCCTATAACATACTACCAAAATCCCTCACCACTAGACCAAACCTAGTGACTTTAAACTTTAAAAATTTAATTGTTACACTTAGTGGCGAAAATTTGATAAAATAGCTTAGTACCGATGACTTGTGCTTATTATAGTTTCCCAAATCAAAGGATAACGTTAAAGTTCATGGGCTTGGATGTAAATGTTTAACCTTAGAAGCAGAAACACCCTATGGGAAGAACACCTTGGACACAACTTTATTGATTGTCAAAGGTGCCATCTATGATATTTATGCTGAATTTGTTGATGATTGCTTAATATTTGATTGTCATATATTGCTACAAGTAGTTCATTCATTAGACATAGTGGTCTGTATTTGTTGACGTGTTGCGTACCAATGTTTGAAAATTTTTGTTCCTTGAGGCCTCTTTTGTTAATTATCTTTGTTCTAGCTTAAAGATAACGTCAGATTATCACATAATCTGGCATATATTTAATCAAACTTATTTTGATAAACAAAATTAATAGAAGTATATACTTGAAAATAATATTCACTCTTTGATTACCATTATACAGTGTAACGGCTTCTTGTGTATAAAGGATTGCTCTAGAGGAACAATGTTCAATACTCAAAGAGTGAAGCTTAAGGCCTTGCTCCCAACATTTCTTCGAAATCATTAATGGGTCACTCTCTTTAAGTTTCTTATTGGATTTAGTCTGCAACGTTGGAGTCATTCTTAGTCTTATTCACGATGAATTTCACTTTTTCTTCACCAAGGTCAAAGATTATAGTACTGTTTCTCATATTCATGATAGCATCTGCAGTGTTAAAAAAAATTGATGCTTCTTAGAGTGACCCATCAATGTTGCGGGTGGATCCAATTTCGAATGAAAAAAAAATAAAATAAAAAAACTCTAGGAACAAAAGGGTTTGCAATTTGCATAATAACTTGATAAACCCCTCTCCTGAAAATGGCACCAAAACCTTTCAACTTTCCCGCCAAACGTACAACCGCCATTTTCCTTCTAACCGCAACCACAGCCGCCGCCGCCGCAGCTACTGCCAACTCCGACAACCTCTCCGCCGACAAAATCAGAGCTCAAATCCATGGAATCGTTCGCACCACTCGCGCCATCTCCACGGTATCAATTCTTCTAATTTTATTCCTCTTTCAACTCATCGCGATGTTCGATTTCGCTTATTCCTCTTTCGATTTTCAATCTTTCAGGTTGCTTCTACTGTCGTCGATTACGAATTCTCGCTCCGCGGCCTACAAAAGCATTCCGATCAGTATCATCAGACGATTTCGCAGGTAAACGTCATCTCTTGAATTCAATTGGCGTTGGAATAGCTTCAATTTTAAGCTGAAATGATGATGATTTTTTTTGGGGATTAGGTTCATCAACGTTCTGCGGAGAGGTTTCTAAAGTTATGTGAAGCTAACAAAGGGTTTTATGTGAAAGCTGGACAATTCATTGCTTCACAGAAAGTGCTTCCGAGAGAGTACTCTTCAACTTTGTCTTCGTTACAGGACCAGGTGTGGTCTCAATGTATCTATTGAATTTCAATTTTCTTGTTATTTTTAGTTGGTTATCTTGCTAATTGGAACATTTTGATGATTTAGGTTTCTCCTCTTCCTTTTAAAGTCATTGAGAAAGTGTTGAAGGATAATCTCGGACCGGATTTCTCTGAGAAGTAAGTTGCACTCACTAACTGAATTTTGATTTTATGAATGGTCTTTCTTTCCTTGTTAGAAAAGGAATAAGAGTAAAATCTGCATAGACTCATTATGCTATTGTCATACGATAGTCCAAGTAAGCTCTTTCAGATGCCCCTAAAAAGGGTCAAGTTGGCAGTTTGAAGTGCATGAATAGTTTTAAATTTATAATTTGTTTCGTCATGGAAGAGTTCTTTGATGTTAACGTGTGAACAATGCATTAGCAAATTTTATTAGCAAATTTTATAGCTTGAATTGGACTCGCCTTTGTGACTACTGGTAGTAATAAAGTTTTGGGTTGGACCTAGCTCAACCCTACAAAACTAGCATGTAAGGTGATAATTGTTTCTACTTATAAAGTCATGTTCAGACCATCTCACATCCGATGTGAGACTCTTAACGCACCCCTCACGCCCAGCACTATTGGGCTTGATGCATGGATATAATAAATGGTGGGTGGTTTGATAGCGAAAACCTCATACACTTTGATACCATCTTAAAATTTTGGGTTGGGACTAAGTTAACCCTACAAAACCGGCTTGTAAGGCGAGGATTGCCTCTACTTATAAAGTCGAGGCATCTCACATATGATGTGGGACTCTTAACAGATACACCACCCACACCTCTTATATCACCATGTTCACTTATTCTTATTCCTAGAAGTTAACAATTTAAACTTTACCAGTTCTTGTTTTTTACATTACTATTCGTAATTCTGTGAATTCCACTATTTCAGGTTTTTGTCCATTGATGAACGACCTATAGGCGCTGCATCTATTGCTCAAGTGCACTATGCAGTACTAAAAAGTGGTCAAGAAGTAGCAATCAAGGTTTGTGTATGGATGTCAAGACTTTACAAAATTCCTGATGGCTGTCATTATGTACAATACTTTTCTGAAAATGGCTACCAATTTTTTGAACTTGAAGTTCAATTTTTATATCTCCGGCACATTTCACATGACTGTGAGGTTTGAGATAGGAAGACTATTTCTTATCGTTTGGTACTTTGGGTTGATGGGATTTGGTAACATGAAGTAGTTAGGTATGTTATTCTGAATTGTAGTTGATTTTAGTTCGAGCTTTTAAAGTTGTTATAGTAAATATCCTTGTCATTTCAAAAGCCTTGTACCTGTCTAAACATTTTCATTTGTTATCTTTGTACTTTTGTTGATTTTACAGGCATTCTGTAGTATTGTTTTAAATGTTTTTATCCCTGTTCCTGATTTGTTTAGCCAATTAGCTTTTTTGGATCATATCAACTACTTGTTTTTGCATCCCTCTCATTGTGGATGGAAATGTCTAATCTGTTGGTTTAGTAATATGGTTTATTTATTTAATCTCCAATTGGACCACGTTTATGTGCAATAACAATATCAAAATAAGATTAGCTATTTGAGTGTAAACTTAGATATAAATGATTTGCAGGGTGCACGGTTGCATGTACTGACTTGTTATGGATTGCATTTGAAATATGATGATGTTATAGCTATTCCTTCAATTAGTGGAATTTATTATTTCTGATAATCATGCTAACCAGAAGATATTGTTGTTTTTCTGATCATATGTGGAATTCGGGTAGAGCATAGTATCACATGGACTGCAAAATGCTAAAAAGATCTGTACTTCTGTCATTATTAGGTAAGTTAACTAGTCTTTCATTTTCTTCCATGTGATACTTTTTGTATCACAAAATTGAATTGAGGTGATGTATATTTGGAAAACCACTTCTTTAATTGTAAAATCATTTTCTTACCTGTAAATTAGGTGCAATATCCTTGGATAGAGCAGCAGATGCATTTTGATACAAGAACAATGTATTTCCTATCAAAAACTATTGCTTGGGTATGCTTTGACTCTTTACAACTCTTATTTTATGAAAGATATTAAAGAATTTCTGCTGTGATTATTTATTGTACGTAGAGTTTTCTAGGCATCTTGACTATTGGATGGTCATTATGTAATACTGATTGTTGATAGCAAAAAGGATGAGAGGGAAATGCACATGATTTAGAAACTAAAATAAAATTGATTAATGTAACGCTATCTAAGAGCCGAATTATCTATGACTATAAGATTACTGTTCCAGTGACATTTAATTTTTTTTTTTATGAAGAAGCTAAATTAGCCCACCCAAATTGGCACATGAGAGAATCGAACTTGATACCTTAAGGAGGAGCACACTCCCAGGTCCCAAGCCAATACCACCAGACCAACCCAAGTGGGTTTCTAGTGACATTTAATTATTTGGCAATGAACTAATTATAGGACTAATGAGAGTCTCTCTTTTGTAATTGAGGGTGATACCGAAGTTCTGTTGAAGTTATAGAGTAAAATGAATAAAAGGGAAGAGAAAGAATGAAGTCCTTGAATTATGATTGTTGTTTGTTGTTTGTTATGATGATACAAGAGACTTAGAACCAAGCTTTAATCATACTAATTCTGATCAAATATGGAAACAAATTATGAATTATGATAATTAACTCAAAATATGCAAACTAATCCTAAGGCTATGTTTGGGAGTTGGATTTTGGATGGTATGGGAGGGGGGAACGTATTTTTCATTTTTAAATTAAAGAAATTATAAAATGTTTCTAAAATAGATTAAAATGGTGATTGAAATGTTATATGATCATCTTCCACATAATTCCTTCAATTTTTTAAAAATCTCAAGCATATATAGACTAAGCCCTCCAAAACCTTCACCTCAAAAACCCTTCAAAACATACCCTAAGATAATTTTCATATTATCTAACACTTCTTCTCAAGTTAAAGCTTCTAGAGCTCAGAGCTAGCACATACAGAGTATCCCCCTTGCCACAAAGCCTTATGCTCACCAAATTGTCATTTATCAAAATCACATCTATCAAAAACTCTCCTACAGACATGCTAAATAGGAAACAGTAAAATCAAAGATAGAATTTCAAGAGAATGAACTAGAAGAAAACCAATAGTTGTACTATTCAATATTCAAGGAATATCTACAAATCTACAATGACTTCCAGAGCTTAGATCTCCCACAGAGAGAACAAACCCCTGTCCACACAGCCTCACACCCACCAAATACGCCTTCTTTATAGATTTTCAAAAAGCTCTGGAAGTTTGCAGAGAGAGATGGAGAATTTCAGGAATACGATGATTCAAGAGAAAGTTAAGGTTTTTTCATTGATTCTGTTGAGTGTTCAGTACAAGTTTACAAAGTGACAGCTGAGATAGCTACCTAGCTGACTAGGAAACAGAAATAACTGACAGGATAACTGATTGTGCTATTGGCCACATTCTCTCTCCTCTGATAAACTTCCTACAATCTCACTAATATAACTTACTATCCCACCAACTTGCCATCTGTACCTCGTTTCTTTCTCCTAGCATAAGTTTTTCATATTTTAGGTCTCTCAACCAGTCAACCCCCTAACTCAACTGCATTATGAATTCTATCAAAAGCGTACGGAGCACTTCAGATTTTCTTGAAAAGGGACGATTTTCATGAATTTTATGTCTAATTACTGGTTGAAGTTGATCTACATGCTGTTTGTATTCTCTTCTGTTCTGTTATGTTTTATACTCTTTAGTTGCCGTTGTTTCTTTATATTAAGACTCCTCCCTTTGGCTGCAGCTATACCCTCAATATAGGTTTGAGTGGCTACCATTAGCGTTTGCCAAAACTGTGTCTTCAGAACTAGGTTAGTAAGAATGCTTTGTAATTATAGCTGGCTGGTACTCCCTATCTGAAATGCACTCTATAATTCCGTTATCACATTTTGCTGTTTGTTTTGCATTATGGCATATTGCCTGATTAGCTGCGATCATAGTGTATAATTAGAACTCCCAGAAAATTGTGCTATATGTTCATGTTCCAGTCATTGAATATTGTTTAGTATTTAAAGTTTTAAGTATGAATGTAATTATGGTTCAAAAAAAAAAAGTATGAATGTAATTAAGGATAAGTAGTCTAAAATTAATTAATCAACTAAACATATTCAGTTTATTTTTTTCTTTGGTAAAAATTATTTTAATTTAGTTAGAAAGGAATTCTGAGATATGTTCCCTGACTACTTCCTTGCAGATTTTGTTCAGGAGGCAAGGAATTCTGAGAGAGCAGCCAAAAATTTCAGAAACAACAAAATGGTCAGAATTCCTGATGTATTCTGGGTATGATTACCGAGTGCAATTTTATTTATCCTATTTCCTATCCACATATACTACCTCTGTCCCTAAATAATAAATATAGGATTTTGATAAATTTTCTTGTCCCTTTTTATCGGATTCCCTTCAAATATTCAACTATATTAATTATTTCTTTACCAAAATAACCCTAATTATTTTACATTATTCTTGTAACCAATAAATACTATAAAGGATAAACTTGAAAAAAATAGTATCAATTGTTAACAAATTGAATACTAAAAGTTTTTTAAATTTTTGTGGTTTTGTCAATGATGTCTTATATTTAGAGGCGGATGTAGTGATATTTATTATACTGCTTAATGCTTATCAGCTTCTCATCGTACTAATGCATGCAGGAGTTGACAACTAGGCAAGTCCTAACAATGCAATTTTATACAGGACACAAGGTATGATGGATCTATATAGGTGACTATTTCTAGAAAAGACTGTCACTATAGTAGTTCTAAGACAGGACATCTAATATATCTGCAGCTACTCTAATACCTCTAAATTTCACATGATAAATTGTTCAGCATTAGACACCAAGGGTTATTTTGTTTTCCTTATGCTCTTGCCAAGTTCAATCTATTACCATATATACTTTCGACTATCCTCATTTGATTAATGACATAAACTCTCTTAAAAATTGTCAAGATCCTAAGATGAATGTTTTGTTCATCTTATACGAAACATTAAATTCTAATTCAGTTCTATCCAATTTTTGTATCATATTCTGCTGATTTACAAAGGTGAACCTTGGTGCAACGGTTGAAATCTATGTTGCCCGGGTGCGGGTACGGTACCGGTATCCGATACCGGTACCGGTACGGGGTACATTATTTTTAGAAAAACTAAGGTATGGGTACGTCCCTATAATTTTTTAAAAAAATATAATTATATATATTAAATAATATAGTTATATTGTTAAAACAAATAATTAAACATAAAAAATATCACAACACACTTTAAATGTAATTTAAATTGTTCGAAACATCAAAATATGAAATTAAAAACCAATTAGCTCAAAAAGAGTCAATTATTTCCCTCTTCATCATCACTAAAAAGAGTGACCTCTAGTTAGGTTCACCGCGAGAAAGACTAGCAATTTCAAGAATATCAACTATATGTTAAATAAATCTCATTCATCTCTACGAATATCCCACATTTTTGTTGCACTTTCATTATAAGTATTAATATTTCTCTTTCTTGAGAGAAGACGAAGATTGGTATGAATAAAAACTAGATCTTCATCTCTCTTTGAATTTAGTCTATTCCTTTTCAACGAATGAGTGAATAATTCCGACGGCTACTTTGTTATTGTTTTTTTAGCAATAATTGCTACTTTATATTATAAACAAATAAAAAACGTAAATCTTCCTATAAAAAAAACTAATAATAAAAGAAAAAGGAGAAAAAAAATCGTGTTTTTTTGAATTGGTGTACCACGCGAGTACCACAGGTGTACCACGCGTGTACCCGTTGCAAAAAAAATAAAAAAAATTAGGTACGGCGTCGGTGCGTACCGGGAGAGTACCATACGCGTACCGGTACCCGGTACGTACCCGATACCGGTACTCGGTCTAAAATGGAGTACCCATGCAACATTGGTTGAAATTGTTGCCATGTGAATAATTCACCAGTTTCTTTTGAGTCTAAAATTTGTATAACGTTGTATTAAAAGGATGAATTTGTATAATGCCGCAAAATAAAGGCTAAAATGAATATTTTTTAAGATAAATGACCAGAATGAACTTTGAAGTAAAAGATAAAGGACCAAAGACATATTTTGCCCATTATTTTATATGCAAAGATTACAAAGATAATAAATATCAAATGCACTTTAAAGAGAGTAATTAAGCTATAACTATTTTCTAAGCTGCACTGAACCTATTCTACATACTATTCAAAGAATTTACATTGAAAAGTGGAACACTAATGTGGTTCTTTTTCGAACGATATATGTTATATATAATCATATTGTACACACATATCACCCAGTGTGCATGTGTGCGAGTTTGTACAAAGAAGGGTCATCATGATTCAAATGATAATTTTTTCCCTTGAGAGTAAAAAAGAATGAAAGCCAGTATGGAAGATGTGAATATTGAGATCTAGATCAATTTTATTGACATGTGAACTTGACTGCATATTGAGGTAAACACGCTTATCTTCTGAAATATCAGAATCATTACTCTTTCTGACTGTAGTGGGGTTTTTTTATTTTTTATTTCATGCGAGAAGAAACAAAACTCTATTATTCAAGTTGTATGGCATTCAGCTCAGATATCGCAAACTTGTGCATATCTCAGTAAAATGTTTGTGGAGTATATAAACAAGTGAAAAACCTCTAAATTTTCTGATTTTTACTCAACAAAGTCAGTTTCACATGGTCCATTTCATGTTATTATGTTACTCCGGTGTGCTTGCTATAATGTTGCTATTCTAGCTGTGCTTTGCTTTAGGTTTCTGTATATTACATTATATTAATAGGATGCTTACTAAATTTCAGATTGATGACTTGGATTTTCTGAATGAGATTGGAGTTGATCCAGAAAAGGTTAACTTGTCACAGCTTTGGTGAACTCACGTGAATTGTATTTTACGTTCTTTATGTTGGCTGTAATTGTCTCTTTTGTTAGAATATTAGCAATTTAACTGATGGATTCTAAACTTGTTACTGAAGGTAGCAAAATCACTGATTGAGCTATTTGCTGAAATGATATTTGTGCACGGTTACATACATGGTGATCCACATCCTGGTAATGTACTAGTTTCTCCTGAAGGTCATAATGGTTTCTCTTTGGGTACGTACTTGCTTATTTGAGATTAGTTTTTTTCTAATTGGACTCTAATTGAAACTTAAAAGAATGGAAAAGTTGAACTTTGACGCACCCCTGACCCCTCTCTTTGGAACCATTTTGCAGTTCTTCTAGATCATGCAGTCTACAGGGAATTGGATGAAGAATTTAGAGAAGACTTTTGTCAGTTATGGGAGGCTTTGATTCTCAAGGACTCAAAGAAAACAATGTGGCTTGGTGAGCGATTTGGTGCTGGGAAGTATTCTCGATACTTACCCATCATTTTCACCGGAACAACTATCGAAAGGTTCCTTCTTAACCTTTAGTTTATTGATGCATAAAATGCTTCTAGTTTACATTTTGAGGACATTTCATTTTGGATATTGTACTTCTTTATTGTGTTGTTTTCATCTGTTGGCGCATGACAATTGCAACTATATATCACACTCCACTCGAATTGGTGTATCTTTCTATGTATTATATTGGTTTTATACATCAATGTTATCAAATCGCATTCTAATTGTGAATCGGAAGACCTATTTGTCAAATCTTGAATTGTATCCCGTCATGAATAGTAAGATATAATTATTAATATCACAAGAGGAGAGAAAACTTATTTACATTTTTAATTGGTAAATTAAATGGGGCATTTTTGTAAAGAAATCATTGATGCATGCGGAATTTTGTAGAGGTTCTTATAAGTAGGGATATGGATTGGTTGCATTCACTTTCACCATGCAGTCATGCATTCACACCATATAATGGTCCAACTTATGTTGTATCTTGTATTAGCACGTATGTTAAAGTTCTCTTTCTATAGTATATTCTGCCAGGTGGCAGCTTGTAATAGGAGATTAGTTTATCTTTGAGTTAGTTACAGGGATGTAGGATAACACACCATATGGGTGTAGGATAACAAGTGTATATGCTAGGTGGCAGCTTGTATAGGAGATTAGTTTATCTCTGAGTTAGTTACAGTGTTAGATATTTATACACTTGATAATAGGGGAAATTCCAGAATCTATAATAACTTACAAATATTCAATTTCTTAACTTTTCTCACAATGCTTTAACAAGAAAACTCTTAAAGAATCTCTCAAACATGCAAAGCTTAATCTTCAATTTCTTCATAAGGGTTTACAAACATTGCAGGTTTTGGACTTGTCAAATGGATTGTTGAATGAAACATTAAATCGAGAAAGGGTTTTGTTGAATTTGGAGAGAAATGTTTTCTGGAAGTGGAAAGTGGTGTGGGTGGAGAGAGAGTGAGAGAGTAATTATGTGTGGATGGACATATCATCTATGCACCTTATTTAATCAATGATTCAAATTGATGAGTCCAAGTTGGACCAATACAAGTTTAGGTCCAGGATATACGGACCCCTAAACTAATTGTCCCAAGACCAATTTCAATTGGTTCACCCTATTCCTCTGATGTCAAATGATCTTCCTCTACTTCTCCAACTATCTTTTCATTTTCACTTGCATACCCTATTATGATAGATTTTCCCTTATTAGCCTGGCATTTAAGAGTGGGAGCAAACCTAGGGACTGTTTTTCCATGTCACCTGGGCTCTTTGGAGGAAAGTGTTTTGGCAGTTTTTCCTCCTATTTGTAGCACAACCCTGAAGCATCAATTGCTCAACCGGGTTGCATGACCTGATCCAAACCAGACCGCTGTGTGCAATCTGCGAGGTCAGAATCGGATGATTGGAGCTCATCTGATACATGTGTGATTCGCTGGAGCAAAATCCTAGAACATGTTTATTTGTTGTTGTCCATGATTGAATGTTTTGCCTCTCTTTGGTTCCTTGCCTATGATTTATTGCTGGAAACTCCTTGACAGATATATGCAGAAGGATGAAAAAAAAATTTAAATAAAAAAACGCTAGAAGGAGGGGTTGAACCTCCGACCTTGTGGTTAACAGCCACACGCTCTAACCAACTGAGCTATTCCAGCTTCTTATGAAAAAAGTTTGTTGTGTTGATGAACTTGTTACATTTTTGTTGTCTTTTGTTTGCATACTGTTATTTTTGGAATGGCATCTCATTCTCTTTTGTGAACTTTGCTCGTAATATTATTTTCTAGCTTAAAAAAATTATGATTTAACTTTTTTCTTGTGAGTTGCAGCAAATATTCTTCTGGAATGTCGATCAAGGAAAAAGAGACTATGAAACATGAATTGAAATCTCTGATGTTTGAGGACTTGTTTTCATTCATGGAGTCTATGCCGCCAGATTTTATTGCTATATTGCATGTAGAGTAAGAAAAAGTGTTTATGCTCGTTCTATTGGATGCTAAAATTTTATGTTACTTGATCTCCCTGATATATCTTTCTTCATTCTAGTGCACTCCTGAGGTCTATCATTAGAAAGATGGATGTCTCACGGCTCATCAGATTGCTAACGTACACCAAATATGCAGTATATGGTCGTCTCTGTTCAAAATTGGATGGTGAACTGTGTAAAATGCCAGGTACAAATGTTTGTAAGTTACCTTGTAATTTCTTTAGTCTACATAAAAACTTGCCTTGATAGTCATGGCCTTGCAGAATGAGTTATTCATCTTTATCTTTCTTTTCATGCTTCCAGATTTTGCTGTGAAAGCTGTTTTCTTAAGTTTCATATCAACATTAAGATATTTTCACATCCTAATCAAGGTCCTTATTGGTGAGAACTCTTCTTACTTATCATTTGATATATAAATATCACCTCAAGTTTGAACTAACTACTATCGTTTTTCTCCCTTACCAGGGGCTATATTTGATAGTACCCCTTGGCGGCAGAAAGTGAAGAATATACAAAATTACTTGAATTGCAAGATTGGTAGTAGTGATTTCTGGGGCCTTCTGGTCCACTCTGCATTTCTTCTTTTTTGTATGCGTCCTAATGCTTCGTTTTGAGCATTGAATTCTATGTCTAGTGACGAGCTCCATCCCGATGCAGCTCGCAATCTGTAAATTGTAAAAAAATGGAGGTCCATCTTGCTGCTTCCTTCTAACAGGAGTGTTATACTTATATTACCTTTCCAATTACATATTTTCTGTCAAATGTCAAAGACTGCGTAAAATAACAAATAATATAATTAAAAATTCTCATACTGAATGATAAAAGTTACATATTTTTAGTGCCGAAGTTACATACCGAATCTTCTAGCATTGGATTTTTATTTTATTATTTAGAGTGCCTTCCATATTATTGTGGTATGAGATAGTTACTGCAATTTTATTATTTAGATAGTTACTGAAAATTCCCTTGCAACCAAAACTACTCAAATAATTGGTCCTTTGTTTTATTTTTTTTTTCCATTGAATTTTTTTATTACTATGATATAGGTATAAAGTTTCCACCAACATTTTTAAAAGCTTAAAGGACCTCTAGACGCATTTTGCCGTACATTTTTATTCTCAGCTTATTTTAAAAGCTTAGTTTGTTCTTAAATTTTAAAATCAGTCAATTTGGTCTTTTAACTTAAATTTAATCTCTTAACTTGGAAATTGGTCAATATAATCTCTAATTATCTCTTAACTTGAAAATTGGTCAATTTAATCTCTTAAATTATTGAAGTTGAAGCAACTTGACCATTTAATAGATAATGTGATAGTATATTTTAGTATATTTTCTTAAGTATACGGACTAAATTGATCGGTTTTTTTTGACAATAAATTGATCGGTTTTAAAGTCAAAGACATTGCATTAACTTACCTAAGTTATGAAATTAGGATCCGTTTGGATTAGCTTATTTTTAAGTTTATGCAATATGAATTAAGTTTTATGTTATTTTATAAGTTCACATTACTGAAAATTGTATTTTTATAAACTATTTTACCATAAACTACCTTGACAAACTTATAATAATACGTAAAAATTGCATAAATTGTTTGCATAAGTTTATAAATAAGCTAATCCAAATTAGGGATGACAAAAAAACCCAAACCCGAGAGACCCACCCGAAACCAAACCCAAGTCAACGGGCGAAATCCGATTTGACTGGGTTTGAGTTTGGGTTCGGGTGACACCCGATAATATGGGTGTGAGTTTGGTATCAGTCAAACCCACACCCAAAACCCATACACCCACCGAAATATTTTATAATTATCTAATTACCCCCCATAGTTTCCCTCAATTTCCTTGGAAGAACTTAATTTTAGTTGTAATTTAATTTCTTGAAAGTCTATGTTGTAATTTCTTGAAAGTCTATGTTTGAATTTTCTTGGAAGACCTTAATTTTAGTTGTAATTTAATTCAAAGTCTATGTTGGAATTTAATTTCTTAAATTTGCAAATTATTTTCAAATGTGATGCGGGTTTGAGTTTGGGTGGAAAAAACCCGAACCCAATGGGTGTGGACATGAGTGTTGTTTTGCCACCCGAACAGCCTTTGGGTTTGAGTTTGGGTTTGGATGTTGATTTCGAGTGTGGGTTTGGTAAGTGTCAAACCCGCACCCATGGCGCCCTTTTCCATCCCTAATCCAAATGGACCTTAAATGACTGATTTTAACGTTAAGGGATAAAAATGAATTTTTAAAATAAATTAAGAGACATAAGCCAAAAAAATTATAATATAAATTGATGTTAAAATATTTGCATCCCAAAATCAAGGTGTGATGTTTTCGCGTGCGCACACACATACACACATAAATTACCGATAAATACAAAATTGTTAACAAAAAAATATAACAACGAATATGAATAATTAGGTACTAAGAGCATCTCCAATAAGGGTATTTAAGAGATTTTCATAGACTAATGATACCGTATCTTAACTCTTTTATTATTGGAGTTTCATGACGTGGCACAGAGGATGTCAAAATTGACGATACTGGTACCTTAAATAAGGTACCGTATCATCAATTTAATGTTATTATTATTTTTATTTTTGGTATATAAATCCAATTTAATAGCTTTCCATATATGTCAAAATATTATTGTTTGTCATTAATGTATGATACTCAACAAGTGGTATTACCATTGGAGTAAAATATGTATGAACTAGTATAACTTACCCGTGCTATCGCCTGGGTTAATGTTCTATGAAAAATATAGATCATTTTTTTTCACACATGAAAAATATGGATTATTAAAATTTTAATATTGTGATTTTTTTTAATTATTTGTAAAATTAATTTTATATTTAATGTAATAGTTTATTTAAATATGATAAAAGATCCAAATTTTGGAGATTTTAAGGAGAAATGACATAATGGAGAGTGATACTCCACTCCCCGTTCCCAACTCACATGTTCATATATTTGTTCTTTTATTTTCAAAAAAAAAAAATGTCATTATGCAAAAACTAATCTAACGGTTAATATATTTGTTCTTAATCGTCATCTCTCTCCTTTAGACATTTGTTTTCTTCAGGAGTATTTTATCTCATGTCCCCGTGTGAAAAAATTTCACATTTGAGAAGCAAAATGGGGCGATTTTAATTTTAATATTATTTATTTAAAAGTAATGAACAGTAGAATTGTTTGTCATTTGTTTGACACAAAAAAAAATTATATAATTGTTTTAAGCATATCTCATTTGTTAATGTGCAAATTTTAAAAAATGTATCTATTTGTTTTTATTTGTTTATTTTACAGTGATGTATGGTGAATAAAAATAAAGTAATACATGATATTATTGCTTTTAATTCTTTTTTTATATATATAAAATCATTGTTACTTTCTCTGCTTTCAATTGATATCGTATTTTTTATATAATAAAATCTACAAATGTATGTCTCACCCCGTGTAAGTTATTTTTTGCTTAATACCTCCATGTAGGTTATTTTTTTTATCAATACCCCCGTATTTTAATATTTTGTTAGGTACAAATCACTATGTATTTTTTTATTAGAAAAATCACGTTAAGGTAAACCATAATTAATAGAATAATAAAATGAAATAGAAAAATAATCTATGAAGTCAATTACTTCATTCATTTTATATTTCAGACAATGACACCTTTTTCTCTACTTGATAAGTATGAAGTTTAAGAATAATTTTTTTAAGCATATCAATTTCTCAATTCCACATTTTTCCAATTCATTCTATAGTATAGTCATTCGCGGAGTTTCTATTATTTTATCAATGTATTTGTTAAATATCACATGAAAAATTAGACAAATAAAAAAATAATGAGTAAAAAAATAGATCGTACAACATTTATTTATAAATAATAGTAAAAAAAACATTTATAAGCATGATTTAAATCCAATAAAAAATAATATGAACAACAATTCTTTTTTAATAAGTAAACAATGTTGATAATACTTAATCCTAATTTGAATAACAAACAATGTTGTTCTTCCGTATATGGACCTGCAAATAAAGATTTATAACTCAAAATTAGTACAATTTTCTGATTGTAGAATTAAACTTGAATATTTTATCCACTCCTCTGTTCTCAATCCAGATGTTATTTATCCCTCGTAGTCATCTTCATCAATCTCTGCAAGAATCCAAATAGTAAATAAAAGTTACAAAGATAGATGAATAATATTTTGGCTTCTTAAAAAGAAGTTTACAATTTCTACAAAAAAAAAAAAGTTTACAAAATATTATTGACTTTAGAGAAGAAAATGATTTCTTTTTTTTATGTTGAATCCTCTTATTGTAGCCTAACACAAGTAAACAAAATACCTGCAAAGAAAAACAAATAAAATTTAGATTTCATTCCACTTGAGAGCAACAAAAATTATATTGAACAAAAAAATAAGAAATAACCAACAATAGCAATATATTTTTTATTTAAAAAAAAAAACCAACAATAGCAATAGATAGAAAAAAAAGTAGTGATTCTGTCAAAAAAAAAAAAGAAGAGTAGTGAAGGTGAGAAGAGAAGAGAAAATAGAGAAGGGGCGCTGAGACACTCAATGACCCTCACTCTTACCTGTTGACCCGTATATATAGAAACTCTAGTAGATTTTTGGTCTTTAATTTTTGAAATTTCCATCCATTTCAGCATTGATTTAATTTAATCAATATATATTCCAAAATTGAGTTGGTCAATAATCAAAAGTTTCCATATGTAAAATTTCAATTGTATCAAAATATTAATATATAGACATTTGTTCATAAAACCTGATTGAGCAATTTCTATATTTATAATTGAGCACTAATGACTAAAGGAAAAAACATAGAAGAATGACACATCAGCAAAATGAATTGAGAGATTGTCACGTGAGATTTTGACCGGTAAAAGAAATGAGAAGACGCCACATAAGAAATTGAGCATGAGAGAGAAACTCTCAAACATATAATATATAGAATAGAATATAGATAATGGGGAATGATTTGAATTTATTTTTTGGTAACAAATGATTTGAAATTTTGAATTCACATTAATTGAGAGATCGTGTATTAGTGATTTTGAATTACTACTTGATTTGATTTAGTTGAAATCATAAATTTAATAGCTGGTACCTTAAATAAGGTACCATATCATCAATTTAATGTTATTATTTTTATTTTTATTTTTGATATATAAATCCAATTTAATAGCTTTCCATATATGTCAAAATATTATTGTTTGTCATTAATGTATGATACTCAACAAGTGTTATTATCATTGGAGTAAAATATGTATGAATTACATAAATATTACATGACATTATATGGACCACTTATTAATAATGTATGATACCCAAAGTGATATTACCATTGGAGATGCTCTAAGTATCATTCGTACTATTTTGCAATTAGTAATATGAATTCCTAAATTGGCGTATTATTTTGCGTTTAATACTATATAGAAAAAGAGTTTAGATGAACAAAAACATACTCCCTCCGTCCCAAAAAGAATGACCCATTTTAAATATATGCACTATTCATATATATTGTTTTGACCATATTTTTCTACTAATAAATAAAAATAAATATTAACATATAAGATGTTGTTAGATTCGTCTCGATGAGTATTTTCAAAATATCAATTTTTTATAATTTTTACTATTATACAATTAAAGATATTAGTCGCCAAAGTTATGCATTGGCATGCGTGTTTCGGTCAACTGGGTCATTCTTTTTGGGACGGAGGGAGTAATAGTAGTAGTAGTACCTAGGAGTAGAAACCTAAACACAACCTGCAAGTAATGATGACATTTAAGGATGGTGTGGAGTACATAATTACTCCTAGCTTATACACAATTCTGGGCATATGGACGAATCTCTACTTAATTGCATGCAATAAATTGTGACACTTAGGTGTTATTTAGACATAGTATAAAAGTATGGATAAAAAAGTATTTAACAGCGTGAATTTCAAAAAAGAAATAAAAAATGATTTTTTAAATATGCATAGCTACCAACTGTAGTTCCAACTTACCAAAAAAAACCAACTGTAGTTCCATGATGATAAGTAACATTCTTACCTTAGTAATACACTTAAATTTAATAAATTCATGATTTTAGTGATATTATATTCAATTTTTATCTAGATTTACAACACTAAAAGTGCACACAACATTCACAAACACATTATGAATTCAATTCAGATTCTCTTTCTCCTGCCCCTTCTCCCTCCGTCCTCCGTCACAATCGTAAGGCCCAAGTATCCTTGACTACCGAAAATCGAACTATAATAGCCACCGACCGAAATAGATACTTTCAGTTGTCATTGCCACCATTTTGGTGGTGGTGGTTGTCATTGCGATTGGTATATACCAGTGGATCATCGAACACCGACGCTCGACGCCATCTGCCATAGAGATGATGGATTGATGGTGGTGTATCCTCCGCAGGAGGAACTCATTCCTTCATAGCCACAGTCTCCAATCTCATCCGAGGAAGAAGAAGCTGAATCGATTTTACCTTCTCTGACTTAACCAAGGTGTTCAATGTGTTTTTCCTCTTACTCGATTTTCCCACCGTGTCTTCTCACTCCACTTCTTGGTCGATCGGTGGAAATTTGTAGGCATCGGAGGAAATCTGTACGCACGTGCGCCCACACGCACACGTACGTACGTACGCACACACATGTAAATTACTCATAAATACAAACTTGTTAACAAAAAAATTCTATAGTAAAACAAAAAAAATATAGCAATATATATAAATAATTAGGTACTAATTATTTATATACGTTGCTATATATTTGGGTTGGTGCATTGGTATTGGCTTGGGACCCGGGAGTGTGCTCCGATCTTGAGGTCTGAGGTTCGATTCTCTCTGGCGCCAGGGCTAATTTAGCTTCTTCAAAAAAAATAAAATAATAATTAGGTACTAATTTATTCTTAGTTGAAAACTACATAAAGTACAACATATATATATAATGAAAACATATATGTTAATGACTTCAAACATCTAAAGCTCCAATGAAACCATCAATGAAGGAGGAGACTTATCGGACATTGCGTTGCTGAAGGAAAAGACTAAGAAAGTGAGAGTTCTTTGATGTTTCTAATACTAAACTTTTCGTCGTGAGCAATATAAAATGGATTTAAAGGATTTTGTATTTTTGGGATTTTGAGCTTTTTTGGGTTTTTCCAAGAAAACTTGTTGACTCGTAAAAAACGATTCTATGTGGAATTCTACTCGTTTTGCTTCATATAATCGTAAGTTCGTACGAGTTACGAGTCTACCCGCGAGGTTGACAACCATGTTAATCATCTCCTTAAGGAACCCAAGACCCTTAACACTAACCAATTTATTGTAGATAAATTTGTTTAATTTTTTTTTCTCTTGAATTTTACTAAATTAATTATCTTCTTTCTCTATGATACAACTCTTACAATTAATCTCTTTCAATTACTAAGGTTAATTAAGTTCTTGAATTGAATTAAAAGATGTATAGGTGCATATATTTATTACATATGTTTTTACAGAATATCAAAAACAAGAATTTATTTACCTTGTGGACGAATCCTATATTACCATTTCCCTTTCTTCTGATAATTGGAAGGTTAATTCAGATTATTGAACTTATTTGGAAATCAGTATTTTTGGGAACAAAATTTATACTATTACATATTGTTAAACGACTTATATTAACAAATGCTACTATTGATTAGATCTAGTAGCTAAGGACTACATAACTTTCATTAAGATTTTTTTTAATGAAACTTTCATTAAGAATTAGTCATTATTAATTAATTAATGAAAAGTAAATATATATTATATTTAATTTAAAAAGCTAATGAAAAATTAAAAATAAAACAATTCATCTAAAAGTAATAATAGTAATAAACATACTAAATGAAGAAAAATTCACAATTCAATCCATATCATTCGGAAAAGGAATGAAAACATGATTTGTTAAGTTTTGTTATTTTTAGTATTTTCACAAGTAACTAACTTATATTCATTTCTTGCACACATTTCATCACAGCATAGACACACTCTCTCTCTCTCTGGCTCTCACTAAACATCCATCTATATCTGATCTATACGGACTGGAAGCCACCGTACACGATGGTTATATCGGCAACGGCAACCCATATGGACGCTTCTGTCCATTCAACATTCGCCTCTCGCTATGTCCGGACATCCCTTCCCAGGTTGGGGTTGATTAGATCACCATTTTAATTCCTAGCTATACATGTTGATGGCACATTATATGTACAATGTATGATTGGTGAATGCGTGTATTATTATATAACAATGAGCATGCGTGTAGGTTCAAGATGGGGGAAAATTCGATCCCAAAGGAAGCTGCGTATCAGATCATAAACGACGAGCTGATGCTGGATGGTAACCCTAGGCTGAACCTTGCATCATTCGTGACCACGTGGATGGAGCCCGAATGCGACAAACTCATCATGGCTTCTATTAACAAAAACTACGTTGACATGGATGAGTACCCTGTCACCACTGAACTCCAGGTCATTGATCACTCCCTACTAATTAATACTTCTTTTGGTCCTTATTATGATAAAAAACAAATAATTTTTTAGATTTATTAATTAACTAATGTATCTAAACTATTTGATTTATATTATAGATTAGTCATTCAACGAGCGGAAGGGATAACACAAACGATGAATATGATAGATGTTGTATACCAAAAAAAAATATTATAGATGTTAACAAAAATTGTCACAATAATTTACACTTTTAATTTACAAACTAATATTGATTCTAATCAATTGCACCCTCTAACTAGGCATAGATACACCACTCACGATTCAATATAAATGCATTATATAGGTCGATTATTGCGTGTTAGAAATATGTTGCAGCCCAATTTAGTTTTTTAGAAGAGAAAACAACTTTTAATTTCAAAAAATACAAATCAGGACAACTTAGTCTTTATGTAAACCTCCGTCAAAAAATTAATTTTGTTATGCTGATTTATATGCTGACTTACCAATGTATTTGCCTACCATATAATATATTTTTAAAAGGAATAATTAGGTATTTGAAAATAATTTAAAATGGACAATTTGATAACTGCAACAAAAAATAAAATAATGACATACTTTTCTTCTTTTACTAAAGATTGGAGAATTTATAAGAATCCACAAGAGCAACTAACAAGTGCAGAATTAAAAATAAAAAATAAAAAAAATAAAAAATATCCTAGAGCACTTAGAAGAAATGATGCATATCTTTTATACCTTAACTAAAATCCTATATTTATTCGATTTCTAACTTCGATATTCATCAGCATTAAATCACATTCTACAAAGTTCGAATAATTATTCTCTTCAATTATGCTAGAGATGCTGATTTACAACAAAACAAAAATAAAATCAAAAGTAACTTCAATGTTTTAGAATTACATCATAATCCACTCCATTAAGTTCAACCATATAATTTTAAGAGTAAGATACTACAATAGAATTTGACAAAAATCCAACCCTATACACCTCATTGCCAAACTTATCTGAGTCCCACATGCATGATAATTCTCCAAAATAATGATAATATTGTACTATCAAATGAGTGAAGAAAAATATCATCCTATGTACAAAGATAAAGTAATTTATCTTCTAAACCAATGAGAGGTTAAGAAAAGTAAACGTCACCCTCTTCTCTGTCTATAAAAGTATAAAACAAATAAGGTCAATATGAATTGCATTGCATGTGCTGCTAAAAGGAGGAACATTGAGTTGGCATGCATGTGGGTCTTCTTGTGACTTGTGAGTAGTAACTATATCCATAAGCATAATAAATTAATGATATCGTGCTATATAATAAAGTAAATAAATTAATAACACTATATAATCCAAATGAGTAGAGACAAAATGTAAAAAACAAATTCATATGAAAAAAAGAAGACTTATGTTAGGTGGTCACAAAGAATTGGTCACTTTGATTTAGTCATACATTCATATGCTTGATGAAAGATAGAAAAAGAAAATAATTAAATAATTTGTATTTTTTGAAATAATTAAGTGATATGTATTTTTATGTGAGTGTGACCGAATAGAGTGACAAAATATATAGAACCATATAAGAATTTTTCATGAAAAAGACTTGTAAGTTAGGTTTACTTCAACATGTGATATCTAAAAGAAGTTATTAGCACTTCAATTACAACTCTTTAGCTTTATACTGTAGTATGTTTAGTTACATGTGTTATTATTAAAAAAAAAAAAAAGAAGAAGAAAAAAATCTTTTTGCAATACCTAGTTTAGAAGTTATATCGGCTAAATCAACATTTTAGTCGTTGAAATTATAAACAATAGTCGATTTAGTCTTTCAAAAATGTGAACAAAAGATTTTTTTGATATAGAGACTAAATTAACTGACTTTCTTTAATTTGAGGGACTAATTTGTTCGACCATTTATTTTCGAGGATCGAAATGTTGATTTATGATGAAGAATTTTGAATTTGAAATGACATTACCATGCAGAACCGGTGTGTTAACATGATAGCTCATCTCTTCAATGCACCACTTGAAGAGTCAGAACCTGCAGTTGGTGTTGGCACTGTTGGCTCATCAGAGGCCATAATGTTAGCTGGATTAGCATTCAAGAGAAAGTGGCAAAACAGAATGAAAAATGCAGGGAAGTCTTGTGACAATCCCAACATTGTCACTGGTGCAAATGTTCAGGTTTAGCACATGTTATGTTCTGCTATATATATCACTGTTGTTGAAACTTGTTTCTGAAAATTCCGGTACTAGTTTTAATAATAAGTCGTTAATCGAGTTTAACTATGTATGTACGAAGGTTTGCTGGGAGAAATTCGCAAGGTACTTTGAGGTGGAATTGAAAGAGGTAAAGCTGAGTGATGGATACTATGTAATGGACCCTGAAAAAGCTGTTGAAATGGTGGATGAGAACACCATTTGTGTTGCTGCTATTCTTGGTTCCACGTTAAACGGAGAGTTTGAAGATGTCAAGCGCTTAAACGATCTCCTAATAGCAAAAAATGCTGAAACTGGGTACCTCTCTCACTCTCGGTGTCTCTTTTTATAGGATCTGGATTCACTGCAGTAATAGTACCACACACAGTCATTGATTAGAGATCAGACTATTCATATTACACATTCATAAAATCAATTTAAAATGTCGGACAGCTAATGCAATTACTGCATAAATCTATTTTCCTTTTTGTGCGTGTGCGCATATAGACAGAATAATTTAGGCTCAACGTAACTGCTTATTTTGCATACCAAGTTTAAAACTTAGACTTGAATTGACATGTGAAATCCTTTGGCAGTTGGGAAACTCCAATTCATGTAGATGCAGCCAGTGGTGGATTCATTGCACCATTTCTTTATCCAGAGTTAGAGTGGGACTTTCGTTTACCACTTGTGAAGAGTATTAATGTTAGTGGACACAAATATGGTCTAGTTTATGCTGGTATTGGTTGGGTCATTTGGAGAAGCAAAGAAGACCTTCCTGATGAACTCATCTTTCACATTAACTACCTTGGAGCTGACCAACCTACCTTCACTCTCAACTTCTCCAAAGGTAAACATACAATTGACAAAGCCAATATAATAGACTTGAATCACTCTTACTATGTTCTACTACCATTTGTTAACTAATAGCTTATACATGATGATACTGATTTCTTTCTTAAAATAACCAATGCAGGTTCAAGCCAAGTTATTGCTCAGTACTATCAACTAATTCGTTTGGGTTATGAGGTAAATATCATACCATGAAAGTGACAAACTCTACCAACTACTTTCTAATCAATTTGTTGCTACTCTACTTGTAAACTTACTCAAGTAATAAACAACTTAGTGTTTATGTATAAACTATTTCTATAACAAACGATAAATAAAATCAAAATGTTTTCATATAAGCTAAAAGCTTGTTTCATAAGCTATCTTGGAGAGCTTATGAAACTAAGCTGAAAATAGCTTATAGACATGTCATAAGATGTTGTCATAAGCTCTTCCAAATAGTCGCACAAGTGTTTATGTCAATAGATAAGCCCAAAGCTCAAATAAATCAATCCAAACAGAACCTAAAATTAAAACTTTTAAGTAAAATGATTGAAGAGGAGCATTGGCATACCCATTAGAATTGTAGTCATCTGATTAACTAGGAAGTTACAAGTTCAAGAGTCAATCTCTTATAATTGTAAGATAAGACTATTTACACGAGACTCGCATTGGGTTCAGCCCTTCTTAGATCATCTTGCAATAGCAGGCATGCAGTTTTTGAATTTGGATCCTCTACGGACTTTCAAGCCTCTCCAGCCGCAACTCAATCATTGGATAAATTTAGTGGCTGAGAGCAGTACTTCTCGCCTGTTAGAGTAATCCAACAACCGAGGTGCGGCTGAAGAGATCACAGAGGCCGCAGATGATCCGGGTCTGAACTTTACAGCACCAAGTCATCCTTAGTTTACATGAACATTTGTCTGAAGTTTTATGCTGCGTATAATTTGATAATTTCCGTGTTAATTGGGTTTGTAGGGATATAGAAATGTGATGGAAAACTGCAGAGACAACATGATGGTACTTAAGGATGGACTGGAGAAAACGGGTCGGTTTAACATTGTATCCAAAGACGAAGGTGTACCATTAGTTGCCTTCACTTTGAAGGACCATAGCAACTTTAACGAATTCCAAATCTCTGATATGCTGAGACGCTATGGTTGGATAGTGCCAGCATACACCATGCCACCAGATGCACAACATGTAACAGTACTCCGTGTTGTGATCAGGGAGGACTTTTCGCGTACCTTTGCAGAGCGTCTTGTTATTGACATCACCAAGGTGGTCCATGAGCTGGACTTGGTTCCTGCAAGGGTAGTCAGTACCAACACCGTAGCAGTTTCTGGAGAAGAAGACGGAGAAGATGGTGACAAAGTAATAATTTCTAAGAGTGTTCTGGAGACTCAAAGGAAAATCACTACAGCTTGGAGGAAATTTGTGATGGACAGGAAGAAGACGAACGGTGTTTGTTAAAAGACTTGTTTTATACAATTTTGAAGCTATATAAGGGTGAGTATGTAATTCTTTTTATATAAGTTAGGCAGTATAAGTGAGTAACTCAAGCCATTTCTCTAATTCACATTTTGATTGATGTGAAAACCTATATGTGTGTGCTATCAACTACAAGTTATTTTTATATTCCCAAAAAGTCGTTTAAATTTTCACATTATTGATTGTTCTTACACTTCTGTTTAAGCTTTACCTATCTTTAGTTTTACAATATATAATTTGATGTCTCTTATTTTTATTGTTTCACTTATTTCAATGTACAATTTCTAATAAATTATTAATACTTAAAGGTTTTGTTTTGATAGACTGACAAATGAAAATACAAATAAAAAAAAAACTTGTTCAAAAAGAAAATACAAAAAAGAAAAAAAGAAGAAAGAGTTTAACACTTGTATGTGTATTAACTAACCTGAGACAACTCCTTCACGATTCGACATGCTCATTCAGCTCCAATTCCTCATCAAAGATTTAGCAACTCTGGACTGATAAATTGACCATGCTAGAAAGGTCAATGCGAGGGCCAGTAGAGTAATCCTGGAGTTGTGTAAATGATTGCAGGATAATCACAATAATATACAGGTATTCAACTGCAGAATGGCTTATCAGTTCACTTTTATGTGCATGATTAGGAAGATTAATTATTGACTGCATAATAGAAGGTTCATATCTAAACAGTAGATATAATACAAGATGTGTGCAATTACATGAAGCTGCCAAGGAAATGTGTATAAAATGTTTAAACTAAGTTTATACTAAAATTAAGTGTTCAGTATATTAAATATTTAAAAATTACTAGTATGTATAATCAAGTACAATGAAATTCTTTTGTCAAAAAAAAAAGTACAATGAAATTCTAACTTCTAATGACACTAAAACTTTTTTGCAAGAAAGATGAATATTGTAGCCTTTGGGAGACAAAATATCAGTTCATAACAGGAGAAAGGAGAAAGGGCTTTAGAGAAATTTCATCTTTATTAATTCAAATTGTCAACAGAAGCTTGTTTAGCATCAAATTCACTTGCCTTATACAATGATCTAAGCAATAGTTCCACAACCCTCCCCTTATTTCCAACATCTTGCATTGCTCTCCAGCATCAGATGAACGAACCACTTGAATAAATTTGTGCCAAAATGTGTACACCAGCGGCAGAATTGCATAATAAACCCGAAAATTTCTTTCTCAAGGTCCTTAATTGCATGTTATTGTCATTTAGTTTACATACATGAACAAATGAATACATATATATTTCTATCTCTATTTACACTATGAGTCAATAATTAAAAATGGCCTTGTTCAACTGAAAGATTTCCATCAGACTATATCTCCACCATTGAAGCTGTTCTCTGATGTGGAGGTAGAAATGGTGATTATACCATCATCACAGTCAGATACACTATCTTGCAAGCTCAGTAAGAGGTGAGAGTGTGAAGTACTGAGACCCGTAGAAGGCTTCGTTCTTGGGACAATAGGCACTTCCGTTTCACCCCCTAGCATCTGAACCACGCCTCTCATTGTTGGTCTAGCCAATGGATCAGGTTGTGAGCAAGCTAGCCCAACCAAGAGTACCCTTCTCATCTCCCCTTCATCGAACTCACCCTCGAGCCTTGGATCTGCCGCCATTAACAACCTTCCTTCACGGTGCAAACTCCAAACCCATTCCACCAAATTGCTACTCATACCAACTTTGCCAACACCGGCAGCATCTCTCTCTATAGGTCTCCTCCCACTTGCCACCTCAAGAACCACAGCACCATAGCTGAACACGTCGGTTTTCTCAGTGGCTTTACCTGTGAGGAGATACTCAGGTGCTAGATATCCCATTGTTCCAGCAGCCACGGTGGCATCCGGAGACTTGTCATGCTCAGTTTGTCTTGCTAATCCAAAATCTCCCAAACGCGCATTAAAACCTTCATCTAACATTATGTTACTGGTCTTAATGTCTCTATGAATTACCTGATTTTCACACTCTTGATGCAAGTAAGCCAAAGCAGATGCAACACCTAACAAAATCTTGCGACGGTGAGACCAAGGAAGAGGCGTTCTAGCCTCGAACAAAGCCTTATCCAAACTACCGTTAGGCATCAAATCATACACCAACAAAATCTCACCTTTCTCATGACACCATCCTTGAAGTCTAACAAGATTCCGGTGTCTAAGGCTACCAATTATCGACAACTCAGATAAAAACTCATTCTTTCCTTGACTACTATGACTACACCTCTTCACAGCAACAATGTCACCATTCTCAGTCAAAATTCCCTTATACACAGTCCCAAATGCACCATGACCAATAATCCTATTAGCATTGAAACACTTAGTAGCAGATTTAAGCTCCTTGTAACTAAACTGCTTAGGCATTTTAATAATCTCTGATCCAAGAGAATCAAATCTATTCACACGCTTCACTTTCTTAGAGTACAACCAAATCATAGACCCTGCAAAAAGTGCTAAAACAAAAGCACCAGCAGTAACAACACCAGCAACAGCTCCTAAACCTTGCTTACACAACCCATTATGACAACTCTTCTTACTCTCTTTTCTTTCTTCATTTGTAGAATTCATTGAAGGAGCCATAGAAGGAGGTGGTGGCCTCGCTGAATTTGCCGTCGTATTCATCAAACTAACTGCCGGAGGAGGCGGTAAACCGGACGAATAACCCGAACCCGAAACAAAAGATGAACTAAAACTCCACCATTCAACTCTATGAATCTCTGTACTCCCTTGAGTTGAACCAGAAAACCCAACATACATAAAATCATTCAAATACTGACCCATATCAAGATTCATTGACAAAATTGGATCTTTAGGTTTAAGATTAGAATAAGAAACCCAAACATTAAACCCATTATTGGATCCATCAAATTCAATCCAAGCATTAACTGAATCACCACTTTTAAGATCAACCCCAATTGAATCCAAGTCACCAACTTTACTCGAAACAACACTATTAAGATCAACCCCAACATGATTCCCATTAATATCTTTAAATTCAACGTCCATTAAAGTATCAAATTCAACGGCAACAAACCCATCGGCGGCAAGACCAAGATAACCACCGGCGTCACCAAGAGAATCGGCGTCGGGGCAAATTACAAAAGCAAGACCACCGCCGATGGAAGAAGGGTTCAAATTGGTAACAGAGAAAGAGAAAAAAGTGGTGAAGCTCGCCGGAATGGTGGTACCCGGTTGCCGGAATTTGATAGGACGGGAATAAAGAGCTTGTCCGGCGCCGGAAAATGGAACGGTGAGGTCACGTGTGAGTGTTACGGTGCCATTGTTTAAATGGGCATCGCCGAGAAGTTTGAGACTTGTGAGAGTTAATGTTCCGAAGTCGAATTCGGTGGAAGCGATTATAGAAAAGGTGAAAAATGAAAAAGCTATGAAGAAGAAGAAGAATAGATAGGAGAGAGAAAGATGAGACATTGATGAGTGTAGTGAAGAGAGTGTTGTTAATGTTGTTGTTGTTGTTGATTAAGATTTGATTCAATTGGTGAATGTGTTTTTGTTTATGTTTTTGTTTTGTTCTGAGAATAGTGTCTCTGTTTTGTTTGAGAGAGAGAAGAAGGAGTGACAGAGAGAGAGAGAGAGAGAGAATCCCATGGGAAACTGAGCATGACAGGTGGCTGCTTAACAACAAATGTTTCTCTTTCTCTCTCAACGGTTATTTTTTCTCATTTTCTTTTTTGTGTTTTTTTTCTTCATGTTCATAAATGTAGTATTGACTTAATTAAATCAAGCAAATGGTTTTGGTTAGGATACTTGACTAAGATATGAGAATGTTCGCAAATTCATTTTTTTTAGTTTTTAGTGAACTTGAATATTTAATGATTTTGATTGATGTATTTTATAAATTTGAATGAATGAATATCATTATGTTTTAGTAAAAAAAATTGAACTGAATCGGATAGTTTGATCAGTTGAATCATGAGTTGACATGGCTCATAGTGCGTTTAATTAAACGGTTTGATTGTGGTTTGTTTTAAGGTTTTATTGGTTTGATATTTGGTTCAACTTTTAAAATATTGATACGAATATATAGGGATGACAATTTGACTCATACCCAGTGGGCACCCGCAAAAAATACTCATAACGAGTAGGGTAAAAACCCGCTGTTTACGTGGAAATTTGGTAAACAACTGCTAGTTTAAGTATTTAAACTCGCGAGACCAACTAGTAAATCTCAGGACAATTTTGTGTTTTATTTACTTAAGAAAAATGTTTGAATGTTCGTTTTAAGAGAAAAACAAACACTTAAGAATTAAATCTTTGGCAAACAACAAAACGAAATGCTAGTTCGAATCGCCTCGAATCAGCAATTTCATAAACAAACAATAAATAAAGCTAAAGGACATTGCTGGAAAGTAAATTGCATTGAAATGTAAAGCAATTACAAGTAAATGGTTCACAAAACATACATTTCTCCTCAAATATTCCTTTCGTTCGAACGCTGAGTACTTAGAATTTCAGAGAGAGTTTTGTATTAAATTTTGTGACCCCTGTTCTGAATGAAAAACTGCTATAAATACTACAACGAAGTGGTAACTGCTTCTCGATCATCTGGACGCTTTTCCATCTGCCACGTCGACCCACGTTCTCCACTTTCATCTTTCACTCCTTCAATGCGCGCCAATGCTTATTGGGCCGTTGTTGCTCCTTTGGGCTTGGCCCAACTAACCTTTTCGACTTTATTTCATTCTCTCGACAGATTCCTGGCAAAGCCAAACCCAACATGCGCCTTTCGACGCCCTCGAAGCGCTCTTGTGTTTCGATGTAGTCTCACCTCGACACAATATTTGAAAGTTTTGTTTTGACAATATAACCTTCAAAATAAATGTTGGACCCACCAATTATATTTAATTGATAAATACCAAATTTATGTCCAACAAATTGCCCCCCAAAAATGCCATTTTCGACTGTGTCTATCGAAAGAGGAAGTGACATTTTTGAAAGTGTTAATGGATATCTTTCTTTTCCATTTATCTCTCCTATCGTTTAGGCTGACATCAAAAACTTTGGATTGGCTCCAAAATTTGTTTCTTTCCCACTTACCAAGGGATTTGGACACTTGTCAACATAGGAAGTTGAAAGAGTTGTTATTTTCCTTTTTTGGCATTCTCTTCTACCATTTCGCAATTTTTTTTTTCTTGCGTTATTCACTTTTTATGCGTATTTCTTGCAACATTGACTTGTATTTCTTTAAATACTTGCCATTCATATTGACTGAACGTTTCTCAGGAATTAATTCTTCAATCTCGTAAGCCCCATTTGATAATACTTGGGAAATCTTAAATGGCCCTTCCCAATTGGGTGACCATTTTCCAAAGATTCTATCTCTTCTGTCCATGGGAAGGATAACCTTCCAGATCAAATCTCCTAAGTCGAAGAGTTTAGATTTAACCTTTTTATTATATGCTTTAGCAATTCTTTCCTTTTGTCGAATTAAAGCATCCAACGCCTGTAACCTCTCCTCATCCACATCTATTAATTCGTCTAACATTAAATTCCAATAATGGTCAGGAGGTAGTTCCAATTGCCTTTGCACTCGAATTGACTGCATCATTATCTCAACAGGTAACACAGCATCATGACCATACGTTAGTCGAAAGGGCGTCGAACCTGTTGATTCCTTAGGAGAATTCCTGCATGCCCATAGGACTTGGTCCAAGGTCTTATGCCAGTTCTTTGGCTTTTGAGCAATGTGTTTTTTAATTAAACCAATTATAACCTTGTTGGCTGCCTCAACTTGGCCATTTGCTTGAGCGTAATAAGGCGTCGAAGTTATTAGTTCAAAACCTGATTGTTCAGCAAAATCTTGCATCTTTCGACCAACAAACACTGTTCCTTGGTCTGTAGTGATCGTCTCAGGAAGCCCAAACCTGTAAATAATATGGTTTTGGATAAAATTGATCACCGTTTCCTGATCCACATTTGTTAGGGCAACAGCCTCTATCCATTTGGTAAAATAATCAATCCCAACCAATATATAACGTTGGTTCTTTGATGAAGCAGGCCTAATCTCACCAATCAAATCTAAAGCCCAGCCTCTAAAAGGCCAAGGTTTGACAATCGAGTGCAACTCGCTAGCTGGAACATGTTGTATCCCTGCATGTTTTTGACACTCTTGGCACCCTTTCGCATATTCTATGCAATCCTTAAGCATGGAAGGCCAATATAATCCCTGTCGAAACAAAAGCCATTTCATTTTGTGGCCTGCTTGATGGGCGCCACAAGCCCTACTATGGGCGTTCGAAATTGCCACGTACGCCTCATTTTCATTGAGGCACTTTAATAAAACTCCTTCAGGTGTTTTCTTAAATAACTCATTTCCCATGATTGTGTAACCTAAGGCTCTATACTTAACCTTTCTATCGGCTATACCTGTTGGTTTTTCTAGGTATTTAACAATGGGTTGCCTCCAATCATCGTCAGCCAAATTGTCAATTACGAAGATTTCGGTCATCACTTCATCAAAGTGTGCATCTGCCATTTTTGACTCCATTTCGACACTTTGTTCGTTTGCCCCCAGCTGATGGGATATTACTTCACATGAGATTAGTTTTTCTTTAATTTCAACTAACTCATCTAATTTTTCTCCTGTTACCTTATAGCCATAAGCAATTTGGGCTAAATCATTTGCTTCTTGGTTCTCGATCCGAGGCACATGTTGAATATCACATGAATCGAACCGTTTTAGTAACGAGAAGGCAATAACAAAGTATTTCATCAAATGTTCTTGAATACATTTGTATTCCTTTGCCAATTGCTTTATTACTAACTCAGAGTCTCCCCTGATTTTAACATGTTTTGCCCCCAAGTCTAAAAGAATCTTTAGGCCTGCAATTAAAGCCTCGTACTCAGCTTCATTATTGGAGCACGGTCCACTAATCTTGTACTTAAACTTTGTTGGAATCCTTAAGGGAGAAATGATTAAGATTCCAATTCCTGTACCATGTTTGTGCTTCGAGCCATCGAAGTATAACACCCAAGGCTCAGCTTCCACATATGTTATCGGAACTTCAACCACTGAATGATCAGCAAGGAAGTCAGCCACTATTTGGCCTTTTACAGCCCTCAGAGGCTGATAAGTCAATGAATATTCAGTTAAAGCTAAAGCCCACTTCCCAATTCGACTATGCAAGATTGGTTTTAACAACATATGCTTAATGATATCAAAACGAGAGTAAACATAAACATGAACTGGCTTGATATATTGCTTAAGTTTGGTACAAGAGAAATACAAACATAGACAAAGCTTTTCAATTGAACTATATCTAGTTTCAGCATCATTTAAGATTCTACTTAGATAATAAATAGCCTTTTCTACGCCATTTTCATCCTCTTGCGCGAGCATGCTTCCAATAGTCGAATCTGATGCTGCGACATACAACTTCATTGCTTTGTTTCGAATAGGAGGCATTAAAGTTGGAGGCTTCGACAAGTATGCCTTAATATCATCAAATGCCTTTTGTTGTTCCGTTCCCCATTCAAACACATCACCTTTCTTGAGCCTCAGCAGTGGAGAAAAAGGTTGAGCTTTGCCACTTAGGTTTGATATAAACCTTCTCAAGAAATTGATCTTTCCTAGCAAGGATTGAAGCTGTTTCTTCGTTCCTGGAGGTTTGGTCTCCATGATAGCCTTTGTCTTGTTTTGGTTAATTTCTATGCCCTTTTTATGCACAACGAAGCCAAGGAAATCTCCTGCATGTACACAAAAAGCACATTTCAGTGGATTCATTTTTAATCCACATTTTCTCATTCTTTCGAACAATTTTCTAAGATGCTCGATGTGTTCATCATGGGAAGAGGATTTCACAACAATGTCATCAATATAAACTTGCATAAATATTTCAATAAAATCATGAAAAATCAAGTTCATGGCTCTTTGGTATGTTGCTCCAGCATTTTTCAAACCAAAAGGCATCACTACCCACTCATAGGTGCCTAAAGCACCAGGGCAACGAAATGCGGTTTTTGGCACATCGTCCTCATCAATAAAAATTTGATTATAACCTGAATAGCCATCTAACATACTTAAATACTCATGTCCTGCTGCTGAGTCGACTAACATTTCGGCTACAGGCATGGAATATTCATCTTTTGGTGTAGCATTATTCAAATCCCTAAAGTCTATACAAACCCTAAGTGACCCATTTTTCTTAATGACAGGGACAATATTTGCTAACCATTCCACATACCTGGTTGTTCGAATGAACTTGCACTTGAGCAACCTTTCGATTTCTGCTTTGATCTTTGTCATGATTTCTGGCGCAAACCTCCTTGGAAGCTGCTTCACAGGTTTCTTATCTGGTCGAAGGGGTAGCCTATGTTCCACCAGATTTCTGCTCAGCCTAGGCATTTCGTTATAATCCCATGAAAAGCAATCTCTGTATTTCTTAAGCAACTCGACCATTCTTTCCCTTAGGGTTGGATCAATATTGGCACTAATATAAGTTGGCCTTTTAACAGAGCCATCTCCAATATCAACTTCTTGCAAAGGATCTTGGGCTTGCATTCTTTGAATCGAACTGTGTGGATCTTTTTCAAAACCCAAAGGCTCATCATCATAGATACAGTCTAACCTTTGCTTTTTTCCATCATTTACCTCACTAGCCTCCAAGGCCAGTTCATCTCTTAAGTCACCATTGGCTTCGACAGCCATATCCTCTTGAATATTAATGGCCTCAAGGGCCATTTTGATTCTATTTTCGGCTGCGTAAGCCGTAATTCGATCCCATGCTGGGGACTTAATCATCATGCTCATTATGGTTGACTCATCCAGACACTGGTGGGTATGCATCTTCAAACAAAAGCCATGGGTTGGATGCAGCTTAACTGAGTGGTATACATTTTTTGACACCACTTCATTTGGATCGAAGGCAGCATCTTGCTCACCACAAGGAGCAACTGAAGCCAGGTTCTTGTCGAAGTTCTGCAAAGTCACAGTGCCTGTCTCTGAAACATACGCACTTTGATCTGCCTCCACATTCTCGACTAAACCATCTTCTCTCCAGATGATTAATCTCTGATGCATGGTTGAAGGAACAGCTCCAACACCATGAATCCATTCTCTGCCTAATAACAGATTGTAATTGGGTTTGGCAGCTATGACCATAAACAAGGTCTTTCGAACAGTGCTACCAACACACACTTCCAATTGCACTGCCCCCAGGGAATGGCCAGCTTTTCCTTCATAGTTGGCCAATGATGGATAATTTTCGCAAGTGAACGAATTACCACGTAGTAATAAAAATATCGATCCACAGGGATTGTGTGATTAAACTAGTCTAATAGTGTTCATAAACATTATGCAAGAAATACACATAAATTGGGGGTACGTTGAGTGATGAATTGTTAGAAAATGTGCTTTGATATAATGGAAAAGCGAGGTAGAATCATCGGAATCACCTAGTCTATAGCTAAACCACATGCAATCTACTATATCATAGGAATCTACTCAAGTGTTCACAACTAGATCGACAAATTAGTGAATCGCAATCTCTTGTCAAAATCCACTCTATTCGTTGTCGATACTCCCCCGATCTCTCGGGCGGAAGCTACCTACAACGAATGATATGAAAGCGCGTCAATCGTTCGCTACACTCTATGTCTCAATCTCTCGACCGGAAACACTCGAGTGCTCAATGCAATTCAGTTCAGAAATTAAATCAATACTCTCGCACGTGACTTAACTTGAAATCATTACAACACTAATGAAGGATTATAAAGCATTAAGAATCGAATTGCATTAAATCAACACTATGAGCAGAGTAGATTCTTACATATAGCAGATTACAAATAATTCATCTACATCCTAGACTATCCTAGATCCTACCTCCAAAAGAAGCTTAGCTCCTCATGTTGCTTTGTTCGCGTCCTCGCTTCAACTTCATGGCTTGAGAATCCATGCTATTGAGGTGCTTGGAGCTATCCTTTGAAGTCCTTGATCTGGATCTTGATCCTTTCAAAATCAGAGAATAGATGAATAATGCAGAATTTTCCAACCCTCTAACAGAATTATGCAGAATCCTTATATAATGAACGCAACCACGCTGCGCGCCAGATCTATCACGCCACGCGTGGTTGCAAATCCATCAACTACGCCGCGCGTGGTCAGGTATCACGCGGCGCGTGATCAAGTCAGAGAGCAATCCTATTCCTGAACAAAGCTTCACGCCGCGCGTGGTCAGGTATCACGCCGCGCGTGATCATGGTGAAAACTTGGCTCCCTGTGATCTCCATCACGCGGCGCGTGATGGGCTACGCCCCCAGCGTAGTGAAAATCAGCAATTTCCTGCAACTTTTCCTGTTTTCTTGCAAAACAAGTAATCAAGCTTATGATTAGATTTCTCTTACATTTATTGCTTAAAACCTACTAAAATGCATTTAATGTTGCTAAAATAGGCATGGATTAGAGAGTGTGACGATCCGTCATCACAACCCCAAACTTAAACCTTTCCTTGTCCTCAAGGAAACAACTTTTACCTCAAGCTTTTGTGTCAAGACCTTGGCATTTTCCTTAAATTCACTCGAATCATACATACGTGAGAGTCACCTGATGATCAATGATCCACCTGCAAACAATGCTCAATTGCACAATCGTTCCCGCAAGACATTTTCAAGTAATTCACACTTTTCAACCAAGGCTCTATGATCCCATCACACTACTCACATACACTCTTCAGTTTTGGTAATTCACTCAAATCAACACATCAATGCAAGTCAACAATAATTTTGCAAGTAGTCTAAGAATTCATTCGGTTCACTTTGTGCACACACTTTAGAGGTCTTTTAGGGTTATAACGTGGCTTGGCTAGGGTGGATGGTGACATTTTGGATAAGTAGTAGAAAAACTTGGAGTTAGATCCCCCTATTAGTCAAAGAAAATTTTCATAAACCAAACCCTTATTCTTTTGAAACATAGTGGACTAGAGAACATTTTCATTTCAACACACAAGTTTGCAATTCTTTTTGTAACTCAAGGCTATCACTTCCTTTTTGCATTTCTTTTCCCTTTTTCAACATTCATTTCCTTTTTTTTTTTTTCTTTCTTTTCTTTTCTTCCACACAAAGCCTTGTAACTTTTGAAAATTTTTTTCTTTTCTTTTTTCAAAACAAACTTTTGTAAGTTCTCTAGTACCCTCCTCACCCCAAACTTTATTGTTTGCTAATTCCAAAGAGCAACCCCAAACTTAGTGGTGAGCAATGCGCATCAACCACTAATTAGGTGCCTAACCTCCAAGAAAGTCATTCCTTTTTTTCATCAAAAATTCTTAAGGTTGTGCAAAATAACATTTTCTTTTTCAGCTCAAATTGGTTAAGCAAAGGATAATTAGATGTAAGGGTGGATAGAAAGGCTCAAAGGGACCAAGGAACATGCCTCGTGTGTGCTACAAAAGTACCAATCAAATAAAAAGACGACAAGCAAAATCGAGAGACAATACATGAGTGGATATCACACATAGAAGGAAAAGGAGTGTTTGGCTCAATACCTCTCGGTTGGGTCGAATCAAAGAACCGGTCAAAAAGTGTGCGTTCCCTTCCTTTGCCTCTTGATCACATGAGTGCAACAAGCTATTGCACTGCAGATTTCACACATCACACACGGAAACAATCAAGCAATTGATACTCAAGTAACTAGAAGGAACATGCCAACGTATTGAAACAAACTCTAAAAGTAAAAACCATTCCACAATCAAACAAGACAAAGTTCAAATTCAAAGTTAAAATAGTACATCCAGCCAAATCCAAGCAACATCAAATTATTATTACAAACAAACAAAAGTAAGTAAACGAAAGTAAAAGTAGAGATAGAGTAGCAGCAGCAGAGATTAGAGAGCAGAGAAACCCTTACTTCACAGTTTTTGAAACTTCTTACCAACAAAAGTGCATAATCTATGAATGAAGAAAAGGAAGGTTAATAGTAGTCACGTGCAGTGATTTTAGGACTCACATCCTTTTTGAGATACTGAGATAGATGGATGGATCTGAGGCCTAAAACCAAACACCAGACTGTATACCTTAATACCTGCGAAAACCCTCATGAGATTGAAGTAATGAAATGAAGGTTTTACTGAATTCACTTGCACTGATTTTAGGCTTCACATCACACTTGAGAACTTAGTGAAATTGATAGATCTGAAGTCTAAAACCAAGCAGATGAATCTGAACCTTGATGAAATGTGAGTCTTTAGCTAGAAATTGAGAGTTTAAATAATTAGAACAGGGTCACCTGACGACGCCGCGCGTGACGTACCCCACGCCGCGCGTGATATATTTCAAATTTTCTATTCTGACCCAAAATCCAACGGACATGTTGACCAAATTCAAACGGTCAGATTGACTTGACGACGCCGCGCGTAGCCCTACTCACGCCGCGCGTGACCACTTAAGCAAAATCACTTTCCTCTCTGCTTTGTTCACGCAGCGCGTGAAAGATACCACGCCGCGCGTAGCATATTCTGAAAACTCCTTCCTCTGTACTGGAAGAGCACACCGCGCGTGATTGTGCTGCGCCCCCGGCGTAGTGAAGCTCTGTTTTGCCCTGTTTTGCTTCAGTCCTTGCTTCTGCTGCATACCTACCTACATACTTCAAAACACAGCAAACTAAATCATTAGAACCCGTTGGGTTGCCTCCCAACCAGCGCTTGTTTAACGTCCCGATGCTTGACGTTCCATGTAACGACCCATTTTTCGTATTCGTATATTTTATTAAATGTTATTTTATTTATTAATTGGCTTTTATTATTTTAGTGAGCGACGAATAATTATTTAGCCGAGCGTAAGTTATTAGACGCGAGAACCTTTGTTTTGGGCTTAAGGGGCGTGAGAGGCCATATGGGCCTAAGCCATTTGGGCTTGGTTCATGACATGAGAAGTAGTATAAGTAGCAAGTCAAACATATGAATAGTATCACAATTCATTTCTTTGAGTTTGAGTGAGTAGAAGCAAGATAGAGCTAAGCTAGGGTTTGATCAAGAGAGAAAGCTTGAGCAAGAGAAGGCTTGGATCATCATCTTTGCTTAAGGTAAGAGATTAGAATTCATGATTCTTGAGTGGCAAGGAGAGGGGAGATTGTCTATGTCTCCATTCCCGAACTCTCCCACTCAATTTCTTTTAGACTTTTGATTAAGCTTTTGTATGTGAGTGTGATGTTCTTCATCATCACTTTGTATGTGTTAATCACTAGCTTGATTTCATGAAAAATATGTATGTGTTTGGATCATGTTGAAGAAGTTTATGAAAGTTACTTAAAACCCAAGAAATTGGCATGATTTCGATTATTTGAGGTATTTGGATGTTTGGAATGGATGATTAATGTTCCCTGATACCATATATGTTTGGAATGGCTGTTTATATGAATTTATAACATGTTTGGATGAATTTTTGAGTTGATTTAGTGTTAAACCGCCTTATTGAAACTCAAGAACAGATATTTTTCTGGTATAGTTCGCTAAGCGACCAGGAGTTCGCTGTAGCGAACATGTTCGCTGAAGCTCGCCAATGCTCGCCATGAGCAGGTGACTTCCTGGTGAGGTTCGCGTAGGCTCGCTAAGCCTTCGCTCAGCGAATAGTTCGCTGAAGCTCGCCAATGCTCGCCATGAGCAGGTGACTTCCTGGATCGTGGTTCGCCATGTCTCGCTGAGGCTTCGCTTAGCGAAGGCCTCTGTGACAGCAATTTTGTTAATGTTTGTAAGTGTGATTAGGCACTTGTAACATGGTTTAGGGGTATCCTTACATGATTGTTGATATATGTTGATACTGTTAATGCTTATTGTTAATCGTTATATGATTGATAAACGTGTATGCAATAAGTGGTAGCTTAAAGTGAGCAATGTATATGTTTTAGCATTAATTTGCAATGATAAGAGAATGATGTATGTTTTATGACATAAGTGTAAATGAAACCTTGTGTGTATAAAAATGAGTATGCAGATAATTATCATGTGAATAATTATGAATTGAGTGATAGGATATTGTGTTATCCTAATGTGTTAGATGTTGGAATTGTGTTTCCGCATCAGTGAATGAATAGCTTCGAGCTAGATAGCGTCATGTATTTGATGTGTTTAAAAGTAATCATGCATTCATGATTGTATGTGAACATTGGAAACTTGGGTTCCAATAACGAAAATGGATTATGTGTCCATAATGAAGCCGAGGATCGGATTAGATGAATCCATGAGTCCGGAGCTGCTATCCAACAGGATATAAAACTGTTTTGGCTTATCCAAGGGAGATAAGATGGTTCGGTAAGTTCCGACATATCCAGCATGATATAAAACTGTTCTTGGTCCACCGTTGGTGAGACACCTTGGTACCACATGCATTTAGTTATGTCTAGGGATGGCATGACAGTGAATTAATTGGCATTAGATACCTTAGGGTAAATGCGCATATATTTGATAAGTGGTATGTGACATTATTTGGTTGAATTGTGTCGAACCTTATTAATTGATAATTGTTTAGTACAATGTTTTGGCGTGAGTTAGAATATGTATGATGTAGTTCGAAAGTGTAAGGCTTTTCTTATACTCGTATGATATGCGATTATGTTTTCTAACTCTCTGCTTTGTGTTATTTGCTGGACCTTTGGGGGTTCAGATATTCAGGCTGAGGATTGTGCCGACGTTTAGACTGCTGTTTTAGCCGGGCGTTGAAATACCTTTTGGTGAGGAGACTTAGCATAGATTACTCCTCTTAGTACTAGCTTTTGACTAGAGTTTGTAAATAGTAAATGCTCTGGTAATGTAACATCGAGTCGGGGATTACGCTTGGATTTCATCGTATATCGGTGTTACCTTTTGATATGCTAGTTTTTGTATAAGTGACATCCTTAGGGATGAATATGGCTTATGTATATATATATGTATATATATGCATGCTTGATGTGATTGAATCCGCTGTTGCTTTTCATGTTAAATTTCATGACGCTCTGTGTGTATGCTTGTGTTTTTAATTACCGCGTGGCACTCTGCCTTTACACTTGTTAAAAAGTTTTTAAAATTACGTTTTTAAGGGTAGTATGGGTTAGGGTGTTACATTCCATGCCCCTAAGGGCTAAGGAAAAGTAGTGTCACCATGTGGCAAGTAGTGTGCATTCCAAGGTAACTTAAGGGCATCTTTAACAATATGATCATAAACCTGGATTTTAAAGCATTGTGGGTCTCCATCATCACATTTCATCTTATCAAAGACATTGAATGTAACCTGCTGATCATCGGTCCTTAGCATGAGTTCACCCATCTCCACATCGATTAAGGCTCGGCTAGTTGCTAAGAAGGGTCTACCAAGTAGCAAAGGTTCTCACTCCCTAGTTTCTTCTATGTCCAAAACCACAAAATCTGCCGGAAACACAAATTCAGCAACTCTAACCAACACATCATGGAGAATACCTTCCGGATGCACAATCGATCTATCCGCCAAAGAGAGACTCATCTTTGTCGGCTTTGCTACCGCTCCCGGTATCTTCTTCATCATTGATAACGGCATCAGATTAATGCTAGCACCCAAATCACACAAAGCCTTTTCAATAGTGAGATTTCCAATAGAGCATGTGATTGTAAAGCTCCCCGGATCTTTCTTTTTCTGAGGTAGCTTCCGTTGGATGAGGGCGCTGCACTCTTCCGTCATACTTACCATTTCATCATCTCGTGGTTTTCTTTTCTTTGTAAGCAGCTCCTTCAAAAACTTTGCATAACTTGGCATTTGCTCCAATGCCTCAACTAATGGTATAGCCATCTCAAGCTTGTTCAAAACCTTCATGAACTTCTTGAACTCCTTCTCTCGCTCAAGATTCTTAACTTTCTTTCTCCTAGGATAAGGCATCCTAGCATATGGCGATTCATCAACTCCCTTACCTTTCTCAACCTTCTTGCTCTCTTTTTCTTTTATCTCCCTCTGTTTTTCAACTTCTTCTTCCTCATCCTCACTAATCTCCACTTCCTTAGACATATTTTCATTTTCCACTTCTCCCTCATGTCTCTCATTTTCAACTACAACCTCTTGCTTATTTTCAACCTCTCCCTCAATGACCTTCTTTTTCAAAGGCTTCTCCACAGCTGGCCTTTCCGGTATCTCTCTACTCCTCAAAGTGATTCCATTGCAAGTTTCATTTTTCGGATTATCATGAGTGTTTCCACTGAAACCTCCTTGGTTTTGCAACATTGAAAACTGTCTTGAGAGTTGACCCATTTGCACCTCAAGATTCTTTATAGAAGCTTCATGATTCTTGTTAGAGGTTGCTTGACTCGATTTCATCGCTTCAAAGTTGCTTTGGGTCATGAGCATGAACTGATTTAGAGTCTCTTCCATCCTTGATGGAGGCCTTTGCTGCTGTTGCGGTGCACCTAGACCTTGCATATTACTCCCCCACCCGGACCCGTTGTTATTGTTGTTGTACGGCTTCCGGAAGTTGGCTAAGTAGCGAGCCTCCTCTGAACCCTCCGGGAAACATCCGCCATTTGGGTGGTCCTGCAAACAAAAATCACAACGCACATTGTCAATTTTACCTATTGGAGAAGTTTGAACTTGTGGATTGGACAGCAGCTTCATCATTGCTTCCATTTGGCTAGTCATTAGCTTTTGCTGTGCTAATAGGGCTGTTTGAGTATCCAATTCCAACACTCCGCCTCTCTTTTTGGCTCCTCTATCATTAGTAGCTCTATACTCGTTTTGAGCCATACTTTCCACCAATTCTCTTGCTTCAGCCTCGTCCCGATTTTTCAGCGAACCACCGGCTGATGCGTCAAGTATCATGCGCGTTTGCGCCCTCAAGCCTTGGGTGAACATTTGCATCTGATTGTGGCCGTCGAAACCATGATTCGGGCACCTTTTAAGACAAACTTTGAACCTCTCCCAAGCATCATAGAGCGTCTCCCCATCTGCTTGCTCGAAGTTGCTAATTTCAGCCCTTCTTTCCAAAAACTTATGAATAGGGAAGTAGCGGTCTAAGAACTTCCGCTCAAGTTGTCTCCATGTCTCAATAGTTCCGGCAGGTATTGTGTCCAACCAATCCTTAGCACGGCCGGTGAGAGAGTGCTTGAACAACCTAAGTCTCTTATCCGATTCACTTACCCCCGGTGGGTCGGTATAATCGCAAGCCTCATAGAAATGTGATAAATGTAGGTTGGGACATTGGGATTCCGATCCGGAGTAGGGGTTCTCTTTGAGTGCGGATAAGACAGTATTCTTAATGTCAAAAGAAACCGGGTTTGCCGGTTGAAAACCCTGATTGGCTAGGGCGTCATTATCTCTCCGCCCATAATCACCAAGAGTACGTCTTTGTGGTTGAGGAACCGGTGGAACGTGGACCGGTGGATCCTGCTCTTCTTCCATTGTAGCTGAACTCTGTCCTTGACAGTCCGGTGTACCACCTAGCAAAGCTTTTCCTCTTGAAGCTTGAGCTTCCCTTGTTGCCTTCCGAATTGCGCGAGCTGTCTTTTCAATTTCTGGATCGAACTGCAGCTCAATGGGACATGTCCTCCGCATGCACAAGGAAACACACAAGTAGAACGCTCCGGAAGAAAAAATATAAAACAGAAAAATAAGGAAAACACAGAAAATATGAACACTATTGCCTTGTCGAATCAATCACAATCCCCGGCAACGGCGCCAAAAACTTGATGGATAATTTTCGCAAGTGAACGAATTACCACGTAGTAATAAAAATATCGATCCACAGGGATTGTGTGATTAAACTAGTCTAATAGTGTTCATAAACATTATGCAAGAAATACACATAAATTGGGGGTACGTTGAGTGATGAATTGTTAGAAAATGTGCTTTGATATAATGGAAAAGCGAGGTAGAATCATCGGAATCACCTAGTCTATAGCTAAACCACATGCAATCTACTATATCATAGGAATCTACTCAAGTGTTCACAACTAGATCGACAAATTAGTGAATCGCAATCTCTTGTCAAAATCCACTCTATTCGTTGTCGATACTCCCCCGATCTCTCGGGCGGAAGCTACCTACAACGAATGATATGAAAGCGCGTCAATCGTTCGCTACACTCTATGTCTCAATCTCTCGACCGGAAACACTCGAGTGCTCAATGCAATTCAGTTCAGAAATTAAATCAATACTCTCGCACGTGACTTAACTCGAAATCATTACAACACTAATGAAGGATTATAAAGCATTAAGAATCGAATTGCATTAAATCAACACTATGAGCAGAGTAGATTCTTACATATAGCAGATTACAAATAATTCATCTACATCCTAGACTATCCTAGATCCTACCTCCAAAAGAAGCTTAGCTCCTCATGTTGCTTTGTTCGCGTCCTCGCTTCAACTTCATGGCTTGAGAATCCATGCTATTGAGGTGCTTGGAGCTATCCTTTGAAGTCCTTGATCTGGATCTTGATCCTTCCAAAATCAGAGAATAGATGAATAATGCAGAATTTTCCAACCCTCTAACAGAATTATGCAGAATCCTTATATAATGAACGCAACCACGCCGCGCGCCAGATCTATCACGCCGCGCGTGGTTGCAAATCCATCAACTACGCCGCGCGTGGTCAGGTATCACGCGACGCGTGATCAAGTCAGAGAGCAATCCTATTCCTGAACAAAGCTTCACGCCGCGCGTGGTCAGGTATCACGCCGCGCGTGATCATGGTGAAAACTTGGCTCCCTGTGATCTCCATCACGCGGCGCGTGATGGGCTACGCCCCCAGCGTAGTGAAAATCAGCAATTTCCTGCAACTTTTCCTGTTTTCTTGCAAAACAAGTAATCAAGCTTATGATTAGATTTCTCTTACATTTATTGCTTAAAACCTACTAAAATGCATTTAATGTTGCTAAAATAGGCATGGATTAGAGAGTGTGACGATCCGTCATCACAACCCCAAACTTAAACCTTTCCTTGTCCTCAAGGAAACAACTTTTACCTCAAGCTTTTGTGTCAAGACCTTGGCATTTTCCTTAAATTCACTCGAATCATACATACGTGAGAGTCACCTGATGATCAATGATCCACCTGCAAACAATGCTCAATTGCACAATCGTTCCCGCAAGACATTTTCAAGTAATTCACACTTTTCAACCAAGGCTCTATGATCCCATCACACTACTCACATACACTCTTCAGTTTTGGTAATTCACTCAAATCAACACATCAATGCAAGTCAACAATAATTTTGCAAGTAGTCTAAGAATTCATTCGGTTCACTTTGTGCACACACTTTAGAGGTCTTTTAGGGTTATAACGTGGCTTGGCTAGGGTGGATGGTGACATTTTGGATAAGTAGTAGAAAAACTTGGAGTTAGATCCCCCTATTAGTCAAAGAAAATTTTCATAAACCAAACCCTTATTCTTTTGAAACATAGTGGACTAGAGAACATTTTCATTTCAACACACAAGTTTGCAATTCTTTTTGTAACTCAAGGCTATCACTTCCTTTTTGCATTTCTTTTCCCTTTTTCAACATTCATTTCCTTTTTTTTTTTCTTTCTTTTCTTTTCTTCCACACAAAGCCTTGTAACTTTTGAAAATTTTTTTCTTTTCTTTTTTCAAAACAAACTTTTGTAAGTTCTCTAGTACCCTCCTCACCCCAAACTTTATTGTTTGCTAATTCCAAAGAGCAACCCCAAACTTAGTGGTGAGCAATGCGCATCAACCACTAATTAGGTGCCTAACCTCCAAGAAAGTCATTCCTTTTTTTCATCAAAAATTCTTAAGGTTGTGCAAAATAACATTTTCTTTTTCAGCTCAAATTGGTTAAGCAAAGGATAATTAGATGTAAGGGTGGATAGAAAGGCTCAAAGGGACCAAGGAACATGCCTCGTGTGTGCTACAAAAGTACCAATCAAATAAAAAGACGACAAGCAAAATCGAGAGACAATACATGAGTGGATATCACACATAGAAGGAAAAGGAGTGTTTGGCTCAATACCTCTCGGTTGGGTCGAATCAAAGAACCGGTCAAAAAGTGTGCGTTCCCTTCCTTTGCCTCTTGATCACATGAGTGCAACAAGCTATTGCACTGCAGATTTCACACATCACACACGGAAACAATCAAGCAATTGATACTCAAGTAACTAGAAGGAACATGCCAACGTATTGAAACAAACTCTAAAAGTAAAAACCATTCCACAATCAAACAAGACAAAGTTCAAATTCAAAGTTAAAATAGTACATCCAGCCAAATCCAAGCAACATCAAATTATTATTACAAACAAACAAAAGTAAGTAAACGAAAGTAAAAGTAGAGATAGAGTAGCAGCAGCAGAGATTAGAGAGCAGAGAAACCCTTACTTCACAGTTTTTGAAACTTCTTACCAACAAAAGTGCATAATCTATGAATGAAGAAAAGGAAGGTTAATAGTAGTCACGTGCAGTGATTTTAGGACTCACATCCTTTTTGAGATACTGAGATAGATGGATGGATCTGAGGCCTAAAACCAAACACCAGACTGTATACCTTAATACCTGCGAAAACCCTCATGAGATTGAAGTAATGAAATGAAGGTTTTACTGAATTCACTTGCACTGATTTTAGGCTTCACATCACACTTGAGAACTTAGTGAAATTGATAGATCTGAAGTCTAAAACCAAGCAGATGAATCTGAACCTTGATGAAATGTGAGTCTTTAGCTAGAAATTGAGAGTTTAAATAATTAGAACAGGGTCACCTGACGACGCCGCGCGTGACGTACCCCACGCCGCGCGTGATATATTTCAAATTTTCTATTCTGACCCAAAATCCAACGGACATGTTGACCAAATTCAAACGGTCAGATTGACTTGACGACGCCGCGCGTAGCCCTACTCACGCCGCGCGTGACCACTTAAGCAAAATCACTTTCCTCTCTGCTTTGTTCACGCAGCGCGTGAAAGATACCACGCCGCGCGTAGCATATTCTGAAAACTCCTTCCTCTGTACTGGAAGAGCACACCGCGCGTGATTGTGCTGCGCCCCCGGCGTAGTGAAGCTCTGTTTTGCCCTGTTTTGCTTCAGTCCTTGCTTCTGCTGCATACCTACCTACATACTTCAAAACACAGCAAACTAAATCATTAGAACCCGTTGGGTTGCCTCCCAACCAGCGCTTGTTTAACGTCCCGATGCTTGACGTTCCATGTAACGACCCATTTTTCGTATTCGTATATTTTATTAAATGTTATTTTATTTATTAATTGGCTTTTATTATTTTAGTGAGCGACGAATAATTATTTAGCCGAGCGTAAGTTATTAGACGCGAGAACCTTTGTTTTGGGCTTAAGGGGCGTGAGAGGCCATATGGGCCTAAGCCATTTGGGCTTGGTTCATGACATGAGAAGTAGTATAAGTAGCAAGTCAAACATATGAATAGTATCACAATTCATTTCTTTGAGTTTGAGTGAGTAGAAGCAAGATAGAGCTAAGCTAGGGTTTGATCAAGAGAGAAAGCTTGAGCAAGAGAAGGCTTGGATCATCATCTTTGCTTAAGGTAAGAGATTAGAATTCATGATTCTTGAGTGGCAAGGAGAGGGGAGATTGTCTATGTCTCCATTCCCGAACTCTCCCACTCAATTTCTTTTAGACTTTTGATTAAGCTTTTGTATGTGAGTGTGATGTTCTTCATCATCACTTTGTATGTGTTAATCACTAGCTTGATTTCATGAAAAATATGTATGTGTTTGGATCATGTTGAAGAAGTTTATGAAAGTTACTTAAAACCCAAGAAATTGGCATGATTTCGATTATTTGAGGTATTTGGATGTTTGGAATGGATGATTAATGTTCCCTGATACCATATATGTTTGGAATGGCTGTTTATATGAATTTATAACATGTTTGGATGAATTTTTGAGTTGATTTAGTGTTAAACCGCCTTATTGAAACTCAAGAACAGATATTTTTCTGGTATAGTTCGCTAAGCGACCAGGAGTTCGCTGTAGCGAACATGTTCGCTGAAGCTCGCCAATGCTCGCCATGAGCAGGTGACTTCCTGGTGAGGTTCGCGTAGGCTCGCTAAGCCTTCGCTCAGCGAATAGTTCGCTGAAGCTCGCCAATGCTCGCCATGAGCAGGTGACTTCCTGGATCGTGGTTCGCCATGTCTCGCTGAGGCTTCGCTTAGCGAAGGCCTCTGTGACAGCAATTTTGTTAATGTTTGTAAGTGTGATTAGGCACTTGTAACATGGTTTAGGGGTATCCTTACATGATTGTTGATACATGTTGATACTGTTAATGCTTATTGTTAATCGTTATATGATTGATAAACGTGTATGCAATAAGTGGTAGCTTAAAGTGAGCAATGTATATGTTTTAGCATTAATTTGCAATGATAAGAGAATGATGTATGTTTTATGACATAAGTGTAAATGAAACCTTGTGTGTATAAAAATGAGTATGCAGATAATTATCATGTGAATAATTATGAATTGAGTGATAGGATATTGTGTTATCCTAATGTGTTAGATGTTGGAATTGTGTTTCCGCATCAGTGAATGAATAGCTTCGAGCTAGATAGCGTCATGTATTTGATGTGTTTAAAAGTAATCATGCATTCATGATTGTATGTGAACATTGGAAACTTGGGTTCCAATAACGAAAATGGATTATGTGTCCATAATGAAGCCGAGGATCGGATTAGATGAATCCATGAGTCCGGAGCTGCTATCCAACAGGATATAAAACTGTTTTGGCTTATCCAAGGGAGATAAGATGGTTCGGTAAGTTCCGACATATCCAGCATGATATAAAACTGTTCTTGGTCCACCGTTGGTGAGACACCTTGGTACCACATGCATTTAGTTATGTCTAGGGATGGCATGACAGTGAATTAATTGGCATTAGATACCTTAGGGTAAATGCGCATATATTTGATAAGTGGTATGTGACATTATTTGGTTGAATTGTGTCGAACCTTATTAATTGATAATTGTTTAGTACAATGTTTTGGCGTGAGTTAGAATATGTATGATGTAGTTCGAAAGTGTAAGGCTTTTCTTATACTCGTATGATATGCGATTATGTTTTCTAACTCTCTGCTTTGTGTTATTTGCTGGACCTTTGGGGGTTCAGATATTCAGGCTGAGGATTGTGCCGACGTTTAGACTGCTGTTTTAGCCGGGCGTTGAAATACCTTTTGGTGAGGAGACTTAGCATAGATTACTCCTCTTAGTACTAGCTTTTGACTAGAGTTTGTAAATAGTAAATGCTCTGGTAATGTAACATCGAGTCGGGGATTACGCTTGGATTTCATCGTATATCGGTGTTACCTTTTGATATGCTAGTTTTTGTATAAGTGACATCCTTAGGGATGAATATGGCTTATGTATATATATATGTATATATATGCATGCTTGATGTGATTGAATCCGCTGTTGCTTTTCATGTTAAATTTCATGACGCTCTGTGTGTATGCTTGTGTTTTTAATTACCGCGTGGCACTCTGCCTTTACACTTGTTAAAAAGTTTTTAAAATTACGTTTTTAAGGGTAGTATGGGTTAGGGTGTTACATTCCATGCCCCTAAGGGCTAAGGAAAAGTAGTGTCACCATGTGGCAAGTAGTGTGCATTCCAAGGTAACTTAAGGGCATCTTTAACAATATGATCATAAACCTGGATTTTAAAGCATTGTGGGTCTCCATCATCACATTTCATCTTATCAAAGACATTGAATGTAACCTGCTGATCATCGGTCCTTAGCATGAGTTCACCCATCTCCACATCGATTAAGGCTCGGCTAGTTGCTAAGAAGGGTCTACCAAGTAGCAAAGGTTCTCACTCCCTAGTTTCTTCTATGTCCAAAACCACAAAATCTGCGGGAAACACAAATTCAGCAACTCTAACCAACACATCATGGAGAATACCTTCCGGATGCACAATCGATCTATCCGCCAAAGAGAGACTCATCTTTGTCGGCTTTGCTACCGCTCCCGGTATCTTCTTCATCATTGATAACGGCATCAGATTAATGCTAGCACCCAAATCACACAAAGCCTTTTCAATAGTGAGATTTCCAATAGAGCATGTGATTGTAAAGCTCCCCGGATCTTTCTTTTTCTGAGGTAGCTTCCGTTGGATGAGGGCGCTGCACTCTTCCGTCATACTTACCATTTCATCATCTCGTGGTTTTCTTTTCTTTGTAAGCAGCTCCTTCAAAAACTTTGCATAACTTGGCATTTGCTCCAATGCCTCAACTAATGGTATAGCCATCTCAAGCTTGTTCAAAACCTTCATGAACTTCTTGAACTCCTTCTCTCGCTCAAGATTCTTAACTTTCTTTCTCCTAGGATAAGGCATCCTAGCATATGGCGATTCATCAACTCCCTTACCTTTCTCAACCTTCTTGCTCTCTTTTTCTTTTATCTCCCTCTGTTTTTCAACTTCTTCTTCCTCATCCTCACTAATCTCCACTTCCTTAGACATATTTTCATTTTCCACTTCTCCCTCATGTCTCTCATTTTCAACTACAACCTCTTGCTTATTTTCAACCTCTCCCTCAATGACCTTCTTTTTCAAAGGCTTCTCCACAGCTGGCCTTTCCGGTATCTCTCTACTCCTCAAAGTGATTCCATTGCAAGTTTCATTTTTCGGATTATCATGAGTGTTTCCACTGAAACCTCCTTGGTTTTGCAACATTGAAAACTGTCTTGAGAGTTGACCCATTTGCACCTCAAGATTCTTTATAGAAGCTTCATGATTCTTGTTAGAGGTTGCTTGACTCGATTTCATCGCTTCAAAGTTGCTTTGGGTCATGAGCATGAACTGATTTAGAGTCTCTTCCATCCTTGATGGAGGCCTTTGCTGCTGTTGCGGTGCACCTAGACCTTGCATATTACTCCCCCACCCGGACCCGTTGTTATTGTTGTTGTACGGCTTCCGGAAGTTGGCTAAGTAGCGAGCCTCCTCTGAACCCTCCGGGAAACATCCGCCATTTGGGTGGTCCTGCAAACAAAAATCACAACGCACATTGTCAATTTTACCTATTGGAGAAGTTTGAACTTGTGGATTGGACAGCAGCTTCATCATTGCTTCCATTTGGCTAGTCATTAGCTTTTGCTGTGCTAATAGGGCTGTTTGAGTATCCAATTCCAACACTCCGCCTCTCTTTTTGGCTCCTCTATCATTAGTAGCTCTATACTCGTTTTGAGCCATACTTTCCACCAATTCTCTTGCTTCAGCCTCGTCCCGATTTTTCAGCGAACCACCGGCTGATGCGTCAAGTATCATGCGCGTTTGCGCCCTCAAGCCTTGGGTGAACATTTGCATCTGATTGTGGCCGTCGAAACCATGATTCGGGCACCTTTTAAGACAAACTTTGAACCTCTCCCAAGCATCATAGAGCGTCTCCCCATCTGCTTGCTCGAAGTTGCTAATTTCAGCCCTTCTTTCCAAAAACTTATGAATAGGGAAGTAGCGGTCTAAGAACTTCCGCTCAAGTTGTCTCCATGTCTCAATAGTTCCGGCAGGTATTGTGTCCAACCAATCCTTAGCACGGCCGGTGAGAGAGTGCTTGAACAACCTAAGTCTCTTATCCGATTCACTTACCCCCGGTGGGTCGGTATAATCGCAAGCCTCATAGAAATGTGATAAATGTAGGTTGGGACATTGGGATTCCGATCCGGAGTAGGGGTTCTCTTTGAGTGCGGATAAGACAGTATTCTTAATGTCAAAAGAAACCGGGTTTGCCGGTTGAAAACCCTGATTGGCTAGGGCGTCATTATCTCTCCGCCCATAATCACCAAGAGTACGTCTTTGTGGTTGAGGAACCGGTGGAACGTGGACCGGTGGATCCTGCTCTTCTTCCATTGTAGCTGAACTCTGTCCTTGACAGTCCGGTGTACCACCTAGCAAAGCTTTTCCTCTTGAAGCTTGAGCTTCCCTTGTTGCCTTCCGAATTGCGCGAGCTGTCTTTTCAATTTCTGGATCGAACTGCAGCTCAATGGGACATGTCCTCCGCATGCACAAGGAAACACACAAGTAGAACGCTCCGGAAGAAAAAATATAAAACAGAAAAATAAGGAAAACACAGAAAATATGAACACTATTGCCTTGTCGAATCAATCACAATCCCCGGCAACGGCGCCAAAAACTTGATGGATAATTTTCGCAAGTGAACGAATTACCACGTAGTAATAAAAATATCGATCCACAGGGATTGTGTGATTAAACTAGTCTAATAGTGTTCATAAACATTATGCAAGAAATACACATAAATTGGGGGTACGTTGAGTGATGAATTGTTAGAAAATGTGCTTTGATATAATGGAAAAGCGAGGTAGAATCATCAGAATCACCTAGTCTATAGCTAAACCACATGCAATCTACTATATCATAGGAATCTACTCAAGTGTTCACAACTAGATCGACAAATTAGTGAATCGCAATCTCTTGTCAAAATCCACTCTATTCGTTGTCGATACTCCCCCGATCTCTCGGGCGGAAGCTACCTACAACGAATGATATGAAAGCGCGTCAATCGTTCGCTACACTCTATGTCTCAATCTCTCGACCGGAAACACTCGAGTGCTCAATGCAATTCAGTTCAGAAATTAAATCAATACTCTCGCACGTGACTTAACTCGAAATCATTACAACACTAATGAAGGATTATAAAGCATTAAGAATCGAATTGCATTAAATCAACACTATGAGCAGAGTAGATTCTTACATATAGCAGATTACAAATAATTCATCTACATCCTAGACTATCCTAGATCCTACCTCCAAAAGAAGCTTAGCTCCTCATGTTGCTTTGTTCGCGTCCTCGCTTCAACTTCATGGCTTGAGAATCCATGCTATTGAGGTGCTTGGAGCTATCCTTTGAAGTCCTTGATCTGGATCTTGATCCTTCCAAAATCAGAGAATAGATGAATAATGCAGAATTTTCCAACCCTCTAACAGAATTATGCAGAATCCTTATATAATGAACGCAACCACGCCGCGCGCCAGATCTATCACGCCGCGCGTGGTTGCAAATCCATCAACTACGCCGCGCGTGGTCAGGTATCACGCGGCGCGTGATCAAGTCAGAGAGCAATCCTATTCCTGAACAAAGCTTCACGCCGCGCGTGGTCAGGTATCACGCCGCGCGTGATCATGGTGAAAACTTGGCTCCCTGTGATCTCCATCACGCGGCGCGTGATGGGCTACGCCCCCAGCGTAGTGAAAATCAGCAATTTCCTGCAACTTTTCCTGTTTTCTTGCAAAACAAGTAATCAAGCTTATGATTAGATTTCTCTTACATTTATTGCTTAAAACCTACTAAAATGCATTTAATGTTGCTAAAATAGGCATGGATTAGAGAGTGTGACGATCCGTCATCAGCCAACACCACATTGTGGGAATGAAGGTCTGTATCATAGAGACCTAATTTCTTCAGCATGAAGTGGGGGATGATATTCACCACAGCCCCTCCATCAACTAAGACCTTATTGATTCCCACATTATTGACTTTTGCTCTAATAAACAAAGCCTTCAAGTGGTTCTGCATTCCCAGGTCTGGCTTTTCGAAGACAGCTTTTTGTTCTTCGACACAACCATTCTGCATAACATAGTAACACATTGGCTTATGATCAGCCAGATTAAGGGCCTTGAAGTCCTCTTCCAACTCGTTGACTTCCGTAGGCACATCATATTCCAACGACAAAATGGACACTACATTGACCATAACGTCGAAATCAAACCCCTCATCCAGAAGATCATCATCCTCCATGTCATCTTCACCTTCTGCCCCTTCTTGGGCATTTTCAGCTATTGGCTCTTCCAATACTATGGAAAGCCTCTCTTTCGCTGGCCTCTTAGCCATTTCAACCTTCTCAGCTTTCTGGGTTGCAATACCCTTGCCCCCAGCCTCAGCATCTTTTGCTGTCAACTTCTGTTTCCTCTGAAACCTTCGCCACTGAGTGCGGGTCATAGGATTTTTTCCCTTATAGTTGTTCCTATAAGAGTATTTGTTGACTTCTGTGGCAGCATTTACTGTTTCTTTTCCAACTACCACTTTTGAACCTTTGGGTTCAGACACAATGTTCACATTGACATTGCTAGAACTTCCATTTTCCATCATTCTTCGATTGAAAGTTACATATTGCCCACTTACCCATTGGTTAACGGGTGCTCTCCCAGATGGTTTGAAAGTGTTTTGGGGGCCTAGCCTTTGCTGGATCGAAAGGCCTTTGGTGATGGGTTTTCCCCAATTGGCTCCTTTGTAGGGCCAAGCTTTCTGGTTTGGCCTAGCTTTTGGCCATTTTCTCTTGTTTTTGGCGTAAGGTACAACATTTTGAAGGCCTACAGTGACCTCTTTGTCGCACACAGCACTACATCTAGGGCAAAGCACCACCTCAGCATTCTTCAGCTTGCACCTATTCAGGAAGTCCACTAGTTCTTCCTCAGCATTGGGATACACTTCACGCACCCTCTTTTCATACTCCTCTTCAGGCACAGCCTCAACTGGAGCAGCAGCATCTACAACTTCAACCATGTTGCAGTCGTAGACTTCGACATAGGTAGCATCAGCAGTTGGCAAAGGGTCTGCATCTACCTTCATTAGAGGCTTTGCCTTATCAGCATACTTCAGCCTTCCTTCATTCAGCGCTTTTTGCACCAAATCCCTGAAAACAACACATTGATAAGTTTTATGTCCCAAATAATTATGAAACTTACAATAACCTCTTTTCTTTCTTTGCTCTATTGGTGGTATTTTCATATCTTTTGGCACAATAATTTGGCCGTCAGCCACCAATAAATCAAAAATTTCATCACATTTAGTAATGTCGAAGGTATAAGTTTTCGTAACGAACTTATCATTTTTTGTTTCGACTGGATTTTTTCCATTCGACGGCCTTAACAACTTACAAGTGTAAGGAGGCCCAGGCTTTAATTCAGCCACATTAATATCACTATCTTCAAATTCTAAGTATTCATCACTAATTTCATAATCAATTTCATTATCATAAGAGTCAACAAAACCGATTTCTTTCTTTTTCTGAAACTTAGAATTTCTAGCTTTTTCAGCTTTTAGCCTTTCGATTTGTCTCACCCTGTCAGCTAACTGTGACATGTCTCGAAGGTATTGGGTGTCCAATTTCTTTCGAATCGAATAGTCTAACCCACCAGCAGCCATTTCTACTAGCTCATGTTCAGGCACTTGAGTAAAGCACCTGGACTTCAGCAAACGAAACCTATTTAAATAGTCATCAATTGACTCTTGGTTTTTTCTTTTTACACTGGCTAGTTCTTTCAGGCTTATCTTAGTTTGGCCCATATAAAATTGCTCATGGAAAGTTCTTTCTAATTGGGCCCAACTATGGATCGAATTGGGAGGCAAAGTTGTAAACCAAGTAAACGCGTTCTTGGTAAGCGAATTAGGAAAATACTTCATTCGCAAATTTTCATTATTTGCCAAATTCCCAGATTCAGCTAAATACCTAGCAATATGTTCTGCGGTTGACTCATTAGTGTCCCCAGCAAACTTAGTATACTTTGGGACTTTCCAACCTCTTGGTAACTCTGTTTGCAGCACATATTCATTGAAGGCAGAGACAAAATTTGGCCTTCGACAACCCGTATTTAGGCCATTTTGGGCCAAAATCGTTTCGACTATGTTAGCCAAATTGTGCTGGCCAAGTAAGTTATTGTTCTGAACCTCTCGCACTACCTCATCAGGATCCTGGTTCCTCCTAACCATTACCACTGGGGGTTCTGATGAACCACTTGTGGATTTGGGTTAACAACAGGAGGATTTTGATTTACTACTTGAGGAATTTGGTTAACCTCGTGAGGATAATGAGTTTCCTCTTGTACAACTGGTGTAGGTGTTGGGTTAGGAACTGTTTCATTGGCCACATAAGTTGGCCTTTGCTGTACTGGAGTCGAAGACATTGCAGGTAATATCACTTGTGGAGTAACAGGATTTACTCTAGGAGGTGGTGGGGGAGTACCAAAAAAGTCAGCAATTCGACTCATTTGAAATGCCAACATTTGATAGCTTTCGTTGGTATTCTGAATTAATGGATTAAACACAGTACCAATTTGTTGTGTTAAGAGATTAACCATTTCATGATTGCTCTCATCCATTTGTTGTCTCAAAGACAACACAGACGCAGTCGTCAAGGGTGTGGGAGTCACCCTTGATGAAGTATACCTATCAGATTCGAAAATTGGCATCCCTAAGCCAAGTGTAGGGGGAGGCCCATACATAAAATTATGACCTGATGGTGGTTTCAAACGTCCAGGACCAGCAGTCACGGACGGAATTGCCATAGTTGGTATTGGCAAAGTTGGAATAACATCATGCACATTCGAGATGGCTGGGCTGGAGAATATTGGAACATTTATCAACCCAGATGTGTCCAAACTCTGTGGAGGTGGATCGACTCCACCACTCGAACTTGCTTCGCTACTCATCGCACTAGAATTTTGATTTTTATTAGAGTTAGATCTTTGAGTAGTTTTAACCATAACCTAACTTATCATCAGTATTATGCAAGTAACAAGTTTCTCATTCCACAACATAAGAAAATAGTTTAAATAAACACAAAACCAGTCCCACCTGGTGTGCCAATTTGTTTACGTGGAAATTTGGTAAACAACCGCTAGTTTAAGTATTTAAACTCGCGAGACCAACTAGTAAATCTCAGGACAATTTTGTGTTTTATTTACTTAAGAAAAATGTTTGAATGTTCGTTTTAAGAGAAAAACAAACACTTAAGAATTAAATCTTTGGCAAACAACAAAACGAAATGCTAGTTCGAATCGCCTCGAATCAGCAATTTCATAAACAAACAATAAATAAAGCTAAAGGACATTGCTGGAAAGTAAATTGCATTGAAATGTAAAGCAATTACAAGTAAATGGTTCACAAAACATACATTTCTCCTCAAATATTCCTTTCGTTCGAACGCTGAGTACTTAGAATTTCAGAGAGAGTTTTGTATTAAATTTTGTGACCCCTGTTCTGAATGAAAAACTGCTATAAATACTACAACGAAGTGGTAACTGCTTCTCGATCATCTGGACGCTTTTCCATCTGCCACGTCGACCCACGTTCTCCACTTTCATCTTTCACTCCTTCAATGCGCGCCAATGCTTATTGGGCCGTTGTTGCTCCTTTGGGCTTGGCCCAACTAACCTTTTCGACTTTATTTCATTCTCTCGACAGATTCCTGGCAAAGCCAAACCCAACATGCGCCTTTCGACGCCCTCGAAGCGCTCTTGTGTTTCGATGTAGTCTCACCTCGACACAATATTTGAAAGTTTTGTTTTGACAATATAACCTTCAAAATAAATGTTGGACCCACCAATTATATTTAATTGATAAATACCAAATTTATGTCCAACAAATTGCCCCCCAAAAATGCCATTTTCGACTGTGTCTATCGAAAGAGGAAGTGGCATTTTTGAAAGTGTTAATGGATATCTTTCTTTTCCATTTATCTCTCCTATCGTTTAGGCTGACATCCAAAACTTTGGATTGGCTCCAAAATTTGTTTCTTTCCTACTTACCAAGGGATTTGGACACTTGTCAACATAGGAAGTTGAAAGAGTTGTTATTTTCCTTTTTTGGCATTCTCTTCTACCATTTCGCAATTTTTTTTTCTTGCGTTATTCACTTTTTATGCGTATTTCTTGCAACATTGGCTTGTATTTCTTTAAATACTTGCCATTCATATTGACTGAACGTTTCTCAGGAATTAATTCTTCAATCTCGTAAGCCCCATTTGATAATACTTGGGAAATCTTAAATGGCCCTTCCCAATTGGGTGACCATTTTCCAAAGATTCTATCTCTTCTGTCCATGGGAAGGATAACTTTCCAGATCAAATCTCCTAAGTCGAAGAGTTTAGATTTAACCTTTTTATTATATGCTTTAGCAATTCTTTCCTTTTGTCGAATTAAAGCATCCAACGCCTGTAACCTCTCCTCATCCACATCTATTAATTCGTCTAACATTAAATTCCAATAATGGTCAGGAGGTAGTTCCAATTGCCTTTGCACTCGAATTGACTGCATCATTATCTCAACAGGTAACACAGCATCATGACCATACGTTAGTCGAAAGGGCGTCGAACCTGTTGATTCCTTAGGAGAATTCCTGCATGCCCATAGGACTTGGTCCAAGGTCTTATGCCAGTTCTTTGGCTTTTGAGCAATGTGTTTTTTAATTAAGCCAATTATAACCTTGTTGGCTGCCTCAACTTGGCCATTTGCTTGAGCGTAATAAGGCGTCGAAGTTATTAGTTCAAAACCTGATTGTTCAGCAAAATCTTGCATCTTTCGACCAACAAACACTGTTCCTTGGTCCATAGTGATCGTCTCAGGAAGCCCAAACCTGTAAATAATATGGTTTTGGATAAAATTGATCACCGTTTCCTGATCCACATTTGTTAGGGCAACAGCCTCTATCCATTTGGTAAAATAATCAATCCCAACCAATATATAACGTTGGTTCTTTGATGAAGCAGGCCTAATCTCACCAATCAAATCTAAAGCCCAGCCTCTAAAAGGCCAAGGTTTGACAATCGAGTGCAAGTCGCTAGCTGGAACATGTTGTATCCCTGCATGTTTTTGACACTCTTGGCACCCTTTCGCATATTCTATGCAATCCTTAAGCATGGAAGGCCAATATAATCCCTGTCGAAACAGAAGCCATTTCATTTTGTGTCCTGCTTGATGGGCGCCACAAGCCCCACTATGAGCGTTCGAAATTGCCACGTACGCCTCATTTTCATTGAGGCACTTTAATAAAACTCCTTCAGGTGTTTTCTTAAATAACTCATTTCCCATGATTGTGTAACCTAAGGCTCTATACTTAACCTTTCTATCGGCTATACCTGTTGGTTTTTCTAGGTATTTAACAATGGGTTGCCTCCAATCATCGTCAGCCAAATTGTCAATTACGAAGATTTCGGTCATCACTTCATCAAAGTGTGCATCTGCCATTTTTGACTCCATTTCGACACTTTGTTCGTTTGCCCCCAGCTGATGGGATATTACTTCACATGAGATTAGTTTTTCTTTAATTTCAACTAACTCATCTAATTTTTCTCCTGTTACCTTATAGCCAGAAGCAATTTGGGCTAAATCATTTGCTTCTTGGTTCTCGATCCGAGGCACATGTTGAATATCACATGAATCGAACCATTTTAGTAACGAGAAGGCAATAACAAAGTATTTCATCAAATGTTCTTGAATACATTTGTATTCCTTTGCCAATTGCTTTATTACTAACTCAGAGTCTCCCCTGATTTTAACATGTTTTGCCCCCAAGTCTAAAAGAATCTTTAGGCCTGCAATTAAAGCCTCGTACTCAGCTTCATTATTGGAGCACGGTCCACTAATCTTGTACTTAAACTTTGTTGGAATCCTTAAGGGAGAAATGATTAAGATTCCAATTCCTGTACCATGTTTGTGCTTCGAGCCATCGAAGTATAACACCCAAGGCTCAGCTTCCACATATGTTATCGGAACTTCAACCACTGAATGATCAGCAAGGAAGTCAGCCACTATTTGGCCTTTTACAGCCCTCAGAGGCTGATAAGTCAATGAATATTCAGTTAAAGCTAAAGCCCACTTCCCAATTCGACTATGCAAGATTGGTTTTAACAACATATGCTTAATGATATCAAAACGAGAGTAAACATAAACATGAACTGGCTTGATATATTGCTTAAGTTTGGTACAAGAGAAATACAAACATAGACAAAGCTTTTCAATTGAACTATATCTAGTTTCAGCATCATTTAAGATTCTACTTAGATAATAAATAGCCTTTTCTACGCCATTTTCATCCTCTTGCGCGAGCATGCTTCCAATAGTCGAATCTGATGCTGCGACATACAACTTCATTGCTTTGTTTCGAATAGGAGGCATTAAAGTTGGAGGCTTCGACAAGTATGCCTTAATATCATCAAATGCCTTTTGTTGTTCCGTTCCCCATTCAAACACATCACCTTTCTTGAGCCTCAGCAGTGGAGAAAAAGGTTGAGCTTTGCCACTTAGGTTTGATATAAACCTTCTCAAGAAATTGATCTTTCCTAGCAAGGATTGAAGCTGTTTCTTCGTTCCTGGAGGTTTGGTCTCCATGATAGCCTTTGTCTTGTTTTGGTTAATTTCTATGCCCTTTTTATGCACAACGAAGCCAAGGAAATCTCCTGCATGTACACAAAAAGCACATTTCAGTGGATTCATTTTTAATCCACATTTTCTCATTCTTTCGAACAATTTTCTAAGATGCTCGATGTGTTCATCATGGGAAGAGGATTTCACAACAATGTCATCAATATAAACTTGCATAAATATTTCAATAAAATCATGAAAAATCAAGTTCATGGCTCTTTGGTATGTTGCTCCAGCATTTTTCAAACCAAAAGGCATCACTACCCACTCATAGGTGCCTAAAGCACCAGGGCAACGAAATGCGGTTTTTGGCACATCGTCCTCATCAATAAAAATTTGATTATAACCTGAATAGCCATCTAACATACTTAAATACTCATGTCCTGCTGCTGAGTCGACTAACATTTCGGCTACAGGCATGGAATATTCATCTTTTGGTGTAGCATTATTCAAATCCCTAAAGTCTATACAAACCCTAAGTGACCCATTTTTCTTAATGACAGGAACAATATTAGCTAACCATTCCACATACCTGGTTGTTCGAATGAACTTGCACTTGAGCAACCTTTCGATTTCTGCTTTGATCTTTGTCATGATTTCTGGCGCAAACCTCCTTGGAAGCTGCTTCACAGGTTTCTTATCTGGTCGAAGGGGTAGCCTATGTTCCACCAGATTTCTGCTCAGCCCAGGCATTTCGTTATAATCCCATGAAAAGCAATCTCTGTATTTCTAAGCAACTCGACCATTCTTTCCCTTAGGGTTGGATCAATATTGGCACTAATATAAGTTGGCCTTTTAACAGAGCCATCTCCAATATCAACTTCTTGCAAAGGATCTTGGGCTTGCATTCTTTGAATCGAACTGTGTGGATCTTTTTCAAAACCCAAAGGCTCATCATCATAGATACAGTCTAACCTTTGCTTTTTTCCATCATTTACCTCACTAGCCTCCAGAGCCAGTTCATCTCTTAAGTCACCATTGGCTTCGACAACCATATCCTCTTGAATATTAATGGCCTCAAGGGCCATTTTGATTATATTTTCGGTTGTGTAAGCCGTAATTCGATCCCATGCTGGGGACTTAATCATCATGCTCATTATGGTTGACTCATCCAGACACTGGTGGGTATGCATCTTCAAACAAGGGCTTCTCTATGTCTTCCCTTTCCCAACAAAAGCCATGGGTTGGATGCAGCTTAACTGAGTGGTATACATTTTTTGACACCACTTCATTTGGATCGAAGGCAGCATCTTGCTCACCACAAGGAGCAACTGAAGCCAGGTTCTTGTCGAAGTTCTGCAAAGTCACAGTGCCTGTCTCTGAAACATACGCACTTTGATCTGCCTCCACATTCTCGACTAAACCATCTTCTCTCCAGATGATTAATCTCTGATGCATGATTAATCTTCTCTCCACATTCACCACAGCTCCTCCATCAACTAAGACCTTATTGATTCCCACATTATTGACTTTTGCTCTAATAAACAAAGCCTTCAAGTGGTTCTGCATTCCCAGGTCTGGCTTTTCGAAGACAGCTTTTTGTTCTTCGACACAACCATTCTGCATAACATAGTAACACATTGGCTTATGATCAGCCAGATTAAGGGCCTCGAAGTCCTCTTCCAACTCGTTGACTTCCGTAGACACATCATATTCCAACGACAAAATGGACACTACATTGACCATAACGTCGAAATCAGACCCCTCATCCAGAAGATCACCATCCTCCATGTCATCTTCACCTTCTGCCCCTTCTTGGGCATTTTCAGCTATTGGCTCTTCCAATACTATGGAAAGCCTCTCTTTCGCTGGCCTCTTAGCCATTTCAACCTTCTCAGCTTTCTGGGTTGCAATACCCTTGCCCCTAGCCTCAGCATCTTTTGCTGTCAACTTCTGTTTCCTCTGAAACCTTCGCCACTGAGTGCGGGTCATAGGATTTTTTCCCTTATAGTTGTTCCTATAAGAGTATTTGTTGACTTCTGTGGCAGCATTTACTGTTTCTTTTCCAACTACCACTTTTGAACCTTTGGGTTCAGACACAATGTTCACATTGACATTGCTAGAACTTCCATTTTCCATCATTCTTCGATTGAAAGTTACATATTGCCCACTTACCCATTGGTTAACGGGTGCTCTCCCAGATGGTTTGAAAGTGTTTTGGGGGCCTAGCCTTTGCTGGATCGAAAGGCCTTTGGTGATGGGTTTTCCCCAATTGGCTCCTTTGTAGGGCCAAGCTTTCTGGTTTGGCCTAGCTTTTGGCCATTTTCTCTTGTTTTCGGCGTAAGGTACAACATTTTGAAGGCCTACAGTGGCCTCTTTGTCGCACACAGCACTGCATCTAGGGCAAAGCATCACCTCAGCATTCTTCAGCTTGCACCTATTCAGGAAGTCCACTAGTTCTTCCTCAGCATTGGGATACACTTCACGCACCCTCTTTTCATACTCCTCTTCAGGCACAACCTCAACTGGAGCAGCAGCATCTACAACTTCAACCATGTTGCAGTCGTAGACTTCGACATAGGTAGCATCAGCAGTTGGCAAAGAGTCTGCATCTACCTTCATTGGAGGCTTTGCCTTATCAGCATACTTCAGCCTTCCTTCATTCAGCGCTTTTTGCACATCAATGAGGTTGACATTATTCTTCCATACACAATGATCTAAAATTGAACTTATAATCACATATTTAAGAACGAAATGAGGATAACGTATCATGATGTTACTTACATTGTTTTTACCCCTCTTCCTTCATCGAACTTATAATCACATATTTAAGAACTTAGTTTATTTATCAACTACATATTATGATGTTACTTTTTTGTGTAAACCGCGAGTATCCTTTTGTGTACAATTGCAGACTAATCTCTCGAGTAGTGTAGGACTCAAATGGACGGAAAACTCTCCCCAGGAGTTTTAACACTCTCAAGCCAGAAATCGAATCCAAAACATTAGTTAAAAAAAAAAAAAAAAGACTCACGTCGTCTCATTTAAATATTTTTGGATATATTATGATGTGGCCTAGTTTATAAACCAAATTGAATTAAATTATATTAATTGTTTGATTTGGTCATTAAGAATCACATTTGTAAAGAAGTCATTTATTTTTTAATTGTTTTCAATTCAATTTCAAATCGAATTGCATTTATAAACCAATTTAATATTATGATTAATTTTTATTTTTTTTAATAGCAAATTGTTAGTATGCTAATTGTTTTGTTAGTTTTTTTTACACCTTGTCAGTCCTTGAACCCTGGACCTCCAACTCATGTATTTAGCTCAATTAGTTCAATCAGTTGAGTTACACATTCCCACTGTTTGTGTCTCTATGTGTATCTCTTTCTTCTCTGCCCTAGGTTTTTTATTTTTTATTGGCTTTTATTCTCAAAATAAAATGAATGAGTTTCAAAGAGGCTGAAACTCCTAACTTAGCTAAATGATTTGCTGCAAAATTCTCTTTACAAAGTATGTGGGTCAAGTCGACATCTCAATCCAAAAGAAGAAGATGATTTATGATTGAGGTGCGACTATTATAATGATGGTACATTATTTATATCACTCCTAGCAAGATCAATCACATGAGCAATTTTATATATGATTAGGTGTAAGTCTAAAATACCGTGTATTAATAACGGTGTAAATGTTATATTAATTTATAAAATGTTTTTACAAATATATACATAAATAAATGCATATACTTTAAACTCAAAATTATTTTTATAAAAATAATTCAATCGAAATATCAACCATTTCCATAAGGAATGTACGGTCTTTAGTACTTTATGGTTAGCAGCCATATGATTAATTAGTTTTCCACAAATATGTCATAAAGGTATTATTCTTTTGGTCACCAAGAAAATAAAAGCTAAAGAGCAAACTGAAAAGTGCTAGTGTAAACTCATTAATCATATATCATAAACAGCTGTTAATATATTTATATACACCTAAGGACACCTTAAAAAAAAATATATACCTAAGGACATGCATTACCACTTGAATGGTATTGGATATTTTTATATTTAAGAGAGCAACTAATTATAAGTGTAAGTAAAAACCTTTGAATTTGCTATGATACATTATTTTTGTCTAGCTATAAGTCACAATTATCTACTTTGATTAGTACATATTCGAGTGACTTGTATCTTACTTACCCTACAACTACAACTTAATTAATTGTAAGCATGTAAGATAATTTGTTATGTTTTTTTATTTACTTATTTATTTGCAGATTAGATATTGTTTATCTATAACAGTCAAAATGAATCTACTGAAATGTGAAGACCAATTCTTAGCAAAGTGAAGAGTACTGGGTTTGCGTATGAATGCGTTCAACTTTAAATATGCAGACAAATTCTTAGCCTCGGGTCAAGGACACTCTCTCTCTCTCTCTTTCCTCGTCACAGTCACGGACATGTGCACTCACTCACTCACCAATTATTCTGTATTGTACTGTATCCATCCATATATCCCTTTTTTGTTTGATTATTCCATCTTCTGCTTCCTCATTTTCTAAGCTACACTATCTTTTCACGTGCTCATAACGGTACTGTATTCATCAACAACAAAACAAATATATCAAAATAAATAAATGAATAAAACTATAAAACCAAATAATTTTTTCTTTCATTTTTTTTTTTACATGTTATATAGCTAGATACTAGTGACCAATTCCGTGCCCATTTGTGTGATCCGTGTTTTCTATGTTACTAACGTATATAAATTGTAAACGGAGATTTATTATAAAAGAATATTGGAACAAATGAAGAGAAAGTGGTAGTGTATAGTTGATTTTTGGAAGTTACTAAAGAAGAGTGTGAATTTTAAAAAAAAATGTTATAAGGGTATTTTGGGATTTTTGAAAAAAAGCTACACCAAAACACAATGTTTTGCCTTTATTATATGTATAGATGCAATAATGTAACTCATTATTATTATTATTATTATTATTATTATTATTATTATTATTTTAAATGCTTCTTTAGTATATATACTAATTTGTAGTCTCATGAATTTAATTCAATTGACATGACATTACATTATATATGCATGAGCAAGAGTTCGAACTCCGGTCATTCTATTTATCCATCTTATAAGAGTAGAATTTATAGTCATTATAGACTACTTAATTAGTTTGAGTATTGTCAAGATTCTTGGTATTAAATGTCGCTCATAGGCTTATTCGGGAACTACATTTTTAACTAATTTTTATATATTTATAGATAATTCAATATGTATTTACGATATTATTTTGAATGAAAGAAGATAAGTTTCTTACTATAAAAAAAATACACCATATGAATATGAGTAGAAAAGAATAAATGGAAGTAAATATTTTGCTCTTTCAAAGGAAGAAAGAAAAGAATAAAGGGAAGAAAAAAGACTTTATTTTTCTTACTTTTAAATTTAGAAGGAACCAACAGTAGAATTGGAAACGAATTTGCCCTTTGTTATTGTGTGTTACTTTTTCTTTCTTTAGTTATTCCTTTTCGTTGGAGATGATGTCTTAATAATTTTTAAGTTTGATAAGGATATATTATTTTACACTATCAGAAAGTTAATTAAGCTTTAAAAATGGAACATCAACACTAAAAGTTTTGACAATAGAAACAAGTTGAATTAAAACAGCCAACCGGAAAATGTTGCTCAAGAAACGTTGGTTTAAAGTGGACAAATGGAAACATATATAAATACAGGTCATGCTAAACAGTGTCTCGAGACACTTATTAAATACCAAAAAAGAAAATGAAAATAAAATTAATATTAGAAAAAGAAATTTTTATACTTTTAAGATATTGAATGCATATGTTTCGAAACAAAATTTCCTTATTAATATGTTTAATTAGTGCTCAGATGAAATTTTTTAACAATTTTCATAAATATATACTTCACTGAGAATTGATGTGCACGCAATGTTTGTTTCAACAATTTCATAATAAAATAGAGACAAACGATCCGTTATGATAAATAATTGGCATTAGATTTAGTCTAAGAGGCTATTTTTCAATGATGATATCATTGTTTTATGATAGTAGTATAGACAAGATGATATTCCCACAACAACAACCCATAAAGATATGTAAATGGAGCCAACCTTTTAATCCTCAACTTTACCAAACTTATACTCAAACTATGTGCCTTTTTGACAATTTGGTAACTTCATCTAAAAGCCCTATGTTAGCTTTTCCAAAGGTGTGTATAGCTTCTCCACTTCTCTTTGGTCACATGAGTTTTCTTTAGTAAGGAGAGAAATTGATGATAAATAAATTAATAATAGTACCTCTTCCATCTTAAATTACAAGTTGTTAAAGAAAATTCTTCAATTATAAGTCATTTATTTGACAATACAAATGAAGATAGTATAGTCAAACTACTTCTATAAAGATTTGAAACGATATCGAAATAGGATTGAGAAGAATGGATCGGAACTAAATGTGTTCTTAGCTTCTTCGTTTTTTCTAAATGGAAAATAGATTTGGAACTTTTTTCTCTTTGCACCTAATTTATTCGTTTTGGGGTTTCGGAAGTGTAAAAAAATTCACTAATGAAATGGGAAATAGAGTTAGGCAGCATGTGAATTTGATTGATTTCTAATTGACTTAAGTGAAAATGGGTAACATTTTTTATAAATGTTACTTGAAAAATATTACTAAAAGCTGAATATGCAGTAGTGTTTAAATAATGTTCCCTCCCTCTAAGGTATGCATCTTTGGCCGGAGGTTAATTTAAAAAACTTGCATACGTGAACAACTTTAGCACGTAGGGAATTATTCAAACACCCATGAAATATGTTGTGCCTTTTGTTTAATTTTTTAGAGGTCGAAGATATTCATCATGTATTCTTTAATTGTAGCTTTTTGGATCAAATTTGGAGGAGAGTTGAATTTATTCCTTTTGAAAAAGGATACATTTTAATTTGTTCAGTTCAGTGGTGAAAGACAAAAGGAGCGAGAAAGTTCACCATTTAATTTGATTGGCTACTACTCGAAGCGTTTAAGAAATACTATTATATTTAGGGGAGCATTGCTAATCTATCCTCTTTAGTGGACTAACTAGTTTACATTTCCTAGTTTTAGTTCATAGAAAGATTAGAGAAACATGTTTCATTTGATTACTCTGATTGGTGTAATAACCCCTTAAACTGCTTAAAGCACATGCATCGAAGGTGAGTTGTTTTTGAATTGTAAGAATAGAGTAAATCATTTACTCCTTATAATTCCTTATTGAAAGTTAATCCTAATAATATGTGTGGTATGGGATATTTGTATATGTGGCAATATCAATGTATAGTGTGGATGTTTGTCTTGGGAATTTGTTATGGTTGCCATGCCATTCATAGCTCACAAGGGTCCCGTATATGGTATAGAATTAGGACGTTTGGTGATTCGGTTGAACTAGGAAGTGTTAAATCATCATTTCTTTTGTATGGATATACTTTATACTTATTTCTTCAACTGTATTAAATCATTTGTTGCCTATAAATAAATGTTGTACGTTTCATATAGTTCAACTTCAAGTGGGCACACTGGACACACATGTCACATTTTGGTGTAAAAACTAGATCTCATAAAACCAAGATTTAATTCAGATTCAGATAAATAAAATTGGTTTGAGTTTTTCTAATATAATTTGGATTCAAACCAACCATAATATATCTCTGTAAATATTTATTTGTTGTAATTCAATTGCATATATCACTGCAAAAAAATATGCCTTTAATTAGTCACTATCAAAATCGTAGTTAAAGGTGTCATTGACCGTGGCTAATAAATTTTACCACGTAAATTTTGAGGGTGGTTATTCTAGGCATTCCAAAATTTAGCCACGACTAGTTTTGGTTTTTGCCACGACAATATAAAGTATGGTAATAATTTTACAACCACGGCTAATTATCATTTACTTAACAAAAGAAGTGAAATTATCAAAGTAAGGAAAAATTAGAAATGAGTAAAATTAGAATAAAATTAGGGCACAACAAACTCAGAGTATGAAATTGAATGAAGATATTTGGGATATTTGGGAAAAACTTGAGTAACTAATCGAGTCAGTCAATCCTATTAAGGTTGCATCTTCCTATAACCAACCATGTTAATTAGTAAGTTGGACTCAATTTCCTCAATGAAGTGAGCAAGTCATTGTCTTTTAGCCAATTCAATTCCTACATGCATGCCCCACATATCGGCATGTAGAGAGAAACATGTACCAATCTTTTGAGTGTATCCATGTATCGATCGACCATCTGAATCTCGCGGTAAGCCACCACACCCAACAAGATCCACATATTACTTTTGAATTCCATCACAATTAAGCTTGATCCAGCCTTCATCGAGACACTTCCAACCAATGAATATGGTATGGATCTGCCACTACGTTCTAGTAAAATGACAAGTTTTGCATCCATCGATATTCTTCGCCATTTTGAGGATCACATGAATATGATCTATAGGACGCCGAAAATCTTCATCAAAGATGACTTTGTTTCACCATGTCCACATGTACTAACACGCCACCATGAAAATGGTCTTCCACCCTTCTTTTTTCACTCTACACTCTTCGTTGCTAAGATTCTTGAAAAACCAATCCATGCAAGCGAAAGAAATATAAATTAGTAATATGATTGGAAGCTACTAACCTGATCCAAATCCGAGTAGCGAATATGCAATCTCTCAAAATATGGATGACAGTTTCGTCCCCGTTTCCACAACTATGAAAAACTGTTGATATCGCCAGACTCCATAATTGGTTAGAAGATGAGCATGTGTTGTTAATGGCATGAAGCTTTAAATTCTATGAGGACCCTTCCAATTTCAGGCCATTGTCCAACACCCTTTGAATAGTTCAATTGATTTAAATTAAATCTTAAAAGAATTGAAGTAGTTAAAGACCAAATAAAGCTCCATTAAAAAAGTGTACCAAAAAAAACCTCCGTTAAAAGAAATAATTAATATAACAATCATATGAAAACATATAAAAAGTACATCAATAATCACTTATTTAACTGCTTTGATTAATGGAAAACATTTGTGCTGTTGATCAGATCTCACCCAATCACCGTTAATTTATGTAATGGAGCCAAATGATCGATACTTCCACTTTGGCTTACCAAGTTCACTTCTCATTGCATGCTTGTGAAGTCACTTTCAAAAGACACAACAATAATGGGCTTTAAAAGTTTTGCTTTAGAGATGTTTCTTGTTGATTTTTATAAAAGATTTTCTTTTGGCGTCTTACCTATTTATCACGCGCTCTACGCGTTTCTATTTTTATTCTTCCGTTATTTAAGTAATAGACGTTATAAAAATGAGAATTTTTAAGAAATTTTATAAATATCATCCGCTACTTAAGTAGTGGACGTTATAAAAAAATTGGTATTGGAGGGTATTCATTACCTAAGTAGCGGACGAAAGTATTTTAGTAAATTCGTAGGATGCAGGAGAAAATTAGTAGAGTGACAAAATAAATTCACTTTAATCAAATTAGTAAGTTTCTTCAATAATAAAGGTATATAGGTGGACCCATACCAATGGGCCTTGTCTGGCATAACAAATGCAAATTGCTCTTCTAGCCCCTATAATGCTTCTAGGTCCCTCAAACTTACAAAATTATCTCGAAGGTCATTTTAGAATGTAAGTTCTAAACACGCATAATTTTGGAATGTAGGATTCAAAATTTAAAAAAAAAATGATATTTTTTTTAACTTTAGAACGTAGGATTAGGTAGAAATCGAGACTCATAACGCTTCCAGAGATATTAACCAAATTTCGAATTAGTTATATAGGTTGATTGATGCTCTTGTGAGGTACAGAGGGATGTAGATACTATATCCGAATTTACTGGTTTTGTAATCTTCTATTAGTTTGTTATTATCTCATGGTGTATTCACATCTTATGTTAGTTTTATTTGTTATCTTATCATAGTCATAGTATTGAAAATGTATAAGAAACTCTAAAATATCTCTCTAGTCTGTCCACTAGTTAATAAGGAACTATTATCAGAACTGGCATTGGTGAAAGCCAGCTCCAGAAATTATGAAATGCCTGAGTTTGTGCCTATCTCAAAAGAGTTGTTTTATCGTATCAATTACACTGTACGAATCAGTTATATCTCAAGTTATATCAATTTTTTTGAAGAAGCATTTAGTTATATTTTTATAATAGTTTGTGAAAATGTTTAAGTAAATACTTTTTTGGAAATGAACTTTAGATAAAGAAAACCTAAAGATTATCAACAGCCCGTTTAAGTGCTAATTTTTCACTGATGCTTTTAATAATTTAGGACAACAATTTCCTTTTTATAGATGGTGTTCGGTTCAGAGGAGTTGTTTGGCTGGTTTTGGAATTGACAGAGAAGAAAGTTCAAGAAATGAAGAAAAAGCATGAGTAGTGAGATTACTTGACAACGAATATATAAGAGATGAATTTATAAGGAAGTCTGGAATTTTCGCCCCAAGCTAAAGAAGTTGTCCTTGGGGCGAAAAACTGAAGTTGGGCAGCCAGCCAAGAGTTTTTGGAATTTTCGCCTGGGGCACGAGAACTAGTGCGTGGGGCGAAAATTATGAGAGCTGAAGCCAAGATTTGTATTTGGAAATTTTTCGCCTGGGGCTAAATTAGCGTGCCTAGGGCGAAAACACGATCCTGTTTGATGCTAGAAGGAATTTTAATCGCGCCTGGGGCGAAAACTTGTGCTTGGGGAAAAAATTAACCAACCAGGAGCTGCCACGTCAGTTAAGTGATTTTGCCTGGGGCGAAAACTGCATATTTGTGCTCGGTTTTTGAATTCTATAAAAGGGGAGCTGAGCAATTGGAAAAGGGTTCTAATTTTGGCTAGAAGATTGTGGAAATCTCCATCGTTGAAGCTCCAAGCTCCTCATCCATCACTTTTGAAGCAAGACTTCATGCATCCCTTAATCTTTCACCATGATCTATTCTCAATTGGATCTTGTAAGTTTCACCATCATGTGTAACTAGATATTAATAGGTTGGATCCTTTAGAGGATTTTGATTCATGTGATTTGAACTATGTAATTGTGAATTGAATCTTCAATGAGTATGAATTTGATGTTAATCAATTAGTCTTGTTTTGTACTTAATACTATTCATGTTTTGATCATATATGAATTGATTTCAATCTTCAATTTGCAATGGAAATAGGGATTGATTTCATAATCCAATTATAAATAATATTATTTATAATTATAAAATTATAAAACTATTGGTGTTTGTATAACTGAATTCTCAGTTTATTTGTTGTAAACAAGCCTGCAGCCATATATGACACATTGACATAGCATAACTATCATTATGAGAGGTGTACTCAAATATATTGTAATTATGGTTGGTTACTAATACTACTAAAATTCATATATATGCAAAACATGCCAAAAAGACAATTATTCAATCTAGCCAAAGCATTTCAAAGGGTACAATACTTGAAGTGATATATTTTTTCCATATGTATATAAAACCAAAGAAATAAAAATTCATAATGAGATCAATGCCTAGACTTGGAAGGTTGAGTTCCCTTGACCACAGTGACAGGGCAAGAAGCATTTGTCACCACATGCTTGCTAACACTTCCTAACAAAACACTGAAAGAAGAAAAAAAAATCTTCAAGTTAATTTACTGAAAGATGAATTGAATTCCCTCGATTTCGTTTTACTTGTCGTTTTAAGATTATTTACACATACCAAAAAAATTAATGAATTTTGTTACTTTTGATAGGATCATTTGCTTTTTCGTACTTATAATTATTCTTAGATATTTAAGGGTATTATTGACAAAATAAAAATTAATGTTATATTAAATTTTGAAAACGACAAGTAAATAGAAAGAAAACTTTTATAGTGACAAATAAAAAAAAACCGAGAATAGCGATTAGCAAGTACCTTTTAATGGTACCTAAACCCCGGCTTCCAACAACCAATGAATTCAGATGAAGATCTTCCACAGCATTGCATAACTTCTCCCTTGGATCTCCCCAGTATACTTTTGCAACTGCCTTAACCTGCTTCAAAACACCAAAAGAATAAACACTCAAAACAAATTTATCATATTTGTCCTAACTACACCATACTTTCTCAATCTTTCTTGTATAACAAGAAATTAACACAATAAGGAACATCATAAATACCCCTTTGGTCTTGGAAGCAGTTTCAAGGATATCTATGACTTCAGGATCCCTTGCAATACCATATTGCTTTGTAAAGTTTATCTCCCTTAATTCCTCTAGAGGCACCAAAGCTGCAAATCCATTAACAAAATAAAACACACACAAGTTATCATGCAGCATAAGTACAAATTTATCATATAAGTATACAACATGTAGTATGTGCCAACCATGGTTTAAAAACAAAAGTCTGTGGTCACAATCTGGGCCACAACATAAAAAACAATTATGGCTCTACGACGGGACCATGATTGAAATTTGAAATTGTATCAACCAAGGTTTTCAAAAGTGGTCGCGGTGACAGTTGCGTGTAATCTTTGATATTGCAAATAATCACAGTTAAGTACAATCAATCTGACTTCAATTGCGATCACAGAAACATAAAAAGTAAAAACCCTGAAGCCGTGGCCCAAATAATGTTCACAGACCTTGATTTAAAACTTGTTCAACCACATTCTTTAAAATATCATAGATTATGATGCAGCAAGTACTGTTATATATATAAACAAAGAGAATAGATAAGGAGATACTAACGTGAACCGGTGCTCTCAAAAAGCTCCTTTCTGGTGTGATCAGCTGAGGGAGGCTGAACATTGATGATGATGATTTGATCATTTTTGTTGATTAGATTATCAACAGCCCATCTAAGTGCTAATTTGCTAGTAGGAGAGAAATCCATGGCTACTCCAACTATGTGTGTGTTTGCCATATTTCACTGATGTTTGTAATAATTTAGGGCAATAATTTCCCTTTTATAGATGGTGTTTGGTTCAGAGGAGTTGTTTGGCTGGTTTTGGAATTGACAGAGAAGAAAGTTCAAGAAAGTGCTAGTTGAAAAAGAGGGAAAGGAATTTCTCAATAGTTGAAAAAGAGGGAAACGAATTTCTCAAAGTTTGTTTTGTACTTTTATTCCTTTGAAATAAGTGAAGGGAATTTATCTATGAAGCACGAACACTCCTCAGATTAGACATATCCTAGTGCAGGACACGTGTCGGTGTCAGAGACCAACATGACACTGACACTTACAATTACACTAAATCATGTCATTTTCTCAAGTTATTAGGTGTCGACGTGTCTGTGTGTGTTCCGTGTTCCTGTCCGTGCTTCATAGGAATTTATAACAGTAATACCAAAGGTGGTATGGAATATAGCATAAATAAAGGTGAAAGGCATGAAGAAATTGAACCTTGTTTTCCTTGCAAAGAAACAGAAAGAAAAGTATAGATACTGAGATACAGCCATCATACACAGGTGTATGTCATTGTCATGTCTCGCAAATTCACCAATCTTTTATGTTTAGCTTCTAAGTGCGTGCGTTAATTAATTAGTTGAAAAAATGACATTTCTAGAAAAGAACAAAGAATATGATTGTTCTTGAAATCACTATTCTTCTCTAATTAATTAATTAAATCACTATGCTTCTTAAAGCTAATTTTGTAAGGGGTTCTTTTGTTGATTTTAGAAATAGATAAGCTGTAAAAAAATATTTATAACTTTGTCTTCCTATTACTTTCCTTTAGTATTGACAGACACCTATGTTATTTAATTTTGTCCCACATACATGCATAGTTGCATATATATCTACATATATTTTTACCTATTCTAATGATATTTTGGGTAATAGAAAGTATTGACTAGTCTAAATTTATTTTAAAGGAAGTGTTTTATAGCATCTTATCATGGAGCTTTCAGGAATATCTTTTTCTGTTATGTTTGATTCTATAATCAAATTGACAGAATAAAATTGATCTTTCTGATAAATTGTATGAAAAGCATGAAACTTTATATTACAATATTTTTATTCCAATAAATCTTGCAGAGGGAAATTTATTGCTTCATCTAAGAAAAAATAACAATTTTATTGCTTAAAAACAAAAATAACACTGTAAGATTGGCAACCGAGTTGAACTTAAAGACTTTCTAGAAGAATATAACTCGTGTCAATGCATTAGGAATAGTGTTTTTGAACCAGCACTTATATATTGAAAAGTACAAAAAAAAAAAAAAAATATGACTTGACTTTAAAATAATAACTTTTCACAAGTTGAAATAAATTTTGACTTTTGGTAAATATTTTCTAAAACTCTTCGTACACCACTCTATAATTTTCAAAACCACTCTATAATTTTCTAAACAAAAGTGCTAGCAATATTCTCTATTTATGATTTGAATAAGTTTCTAGTGGTTTCAAATAAGTAACCTCTCATGTATAATACACAATAGATAAGGGTGTGATACAAGCAGCAAAACCTCTTAAAATTACACTATACACTTTCATAATAAACAAATAATAGTTTAATATTCTTATACAGGTGCAGGAGAAAGTAGAAAATCAGGTTGTTTTCTCTGTAGCAGTATCCCACAAAAGGGACACAATGGTTTTGAGGATACTGCGTCAGAGGAAGTTCTATTTGAAGAGTCTGAATCTAGACAAAAAGAAGACATTCTAAAAAGTGGTTCCGGTGCCAATCTAAACACAGACCTGTGGCAACATACACAAAACCATAGGGGGCTACTAGGACAAACCTCCATACAAACAGCACATCTCGATAACTTGTGAGGTTTAACGTTATCATTACTGCGTTTTTTACTTTGACAAAAACCAAACTCTGGTGATTCAAATGGAACAGATGCCGAACAATAACTGCATGACTCCACTGCTGAACATCTCTTGGTTGCAAACCTGCTATTTAAGAGAATACATAATATTGTTATTAGCATATTTTAAGTTCTGAACTGAATAAACAATATTCTATAACTGTACCCTTCATGCATAGAAACAAGTTCACAGTTGCAAGAAATTCATGTAAGCATATTTCTATCAGATGCAAGAAATTAATAAAGGAAATGTTACAAAATTATAACAATAATTTACTTTTGCAATTTTTCTAAAATTTATTGTGGAAAAACTTCTTGGGCAAATGATTTCTAGCTTCATTTTTTTTTTTTTTTTTGGTTTACAATGAGCCGGGAATCGAACCTAGGACCTATAGCGTACTAGCCAAACCCCTCACCACTAGACCAAACAAACCTAGTGGCTTCATTTCTTTTTTTTGAAGAAATAGTGGCTTCATTTCTAGCTTCATTAATTACAACAAAATCTCTATTTTTCATTTGAATGAAAAGGGAAAGCAAAATTTTCTTTATTCGGGACAAAAGGTCATCAAAACAGAAAGAACCTATATCCTCATGAATGGCAATGGATTGTAATGTACTGCTTGATGAGTAAAATGATTTTAAAAAGGCATCATTTAGTTTCATTATACCAATTATGGTAATATATTTCACATAGCTTATTCAAAAAGAAAAAAAATACACTAAGCTATACTTCCATTTTGTGTATTACTTTCTGGTTTGCATCAAGTTCTAAAAAAAAAAGGAAAAAGAACAGCGTTGCAATTATATACAGTTTCCAATGCAATCATATCGTCATTCTCCACCTTTTTTGGGAAAATATTAATGCATATTAATCATTATCCTTAATATCAGAACGCAAAAATCTGTCCATAAACAAAGCAGTATATTTTCTCACAACTAACCATACAATAAGCAACAGAAAAGAGGAACAGTCTAAAATATACAGGTAGAGGCAAGCAGTACCTTTTTCCATGAGTAACTTTTGATGCAATCAATTTCAACTGGTCACGTATCTGTTCCTTGTTTAAAGCAACCCATTGTTCCATCTGTGCCAATCCAACAGGATACCAATGGCCAGGTTGCGATGGAGGTGCTTTTAGATGGGACTTGGTAGTTTTGACAGCAGAGAAACTAAAACCCACATGCCTTTCACGGAGCTCTCTTTCACTGCCTAAAAGAATTTTGATCCAATTAGACATTTGCTCTTCAATGACAGGACATACACCTTCTAAGTTATGATCTTTGCTGTTTATTGTGGTTATCTGATCAGCATCCAGATGTGCTAACATTACACGTCTACACATTATATTGAGCAAGTGTAGCAACCGAGAAGGAACATCTGACAACCTTGAAATGACACGTGATAACACCTCTTCAGGAGGAAGATTCGTACGAGATCCCAGATATGATAACGAGAGCCATTTGATCACTAAATATTCTACATATTTTGACTTGTTATCCTTGAAAGCCAATAATGCTGCAATTATATCCCAAAAAACAAGAGGCTTATCAAGACATTGATACTGGTTTAAAGACCATATGATATTGGCCGCCCAATAAGTTAATTCTTTCTCTGGAAAACTGGGAAGTTCTTCAATGTAACATGGAGAGGGAGATTTCAACCAAACATCCACTTGTAGCCCACCAATCCATAAGTATTCAATAGCTGCCCTCAGAATCCTGTCCAATTTTGTCAATTTTTAATTCATAAAGTCTCTATTTAGAAAACTACAGGGACAAAATTAAAATATTAGCCAAGGAGTGTAAACATGAAGCCCCCAAATTTTTTTCTTGTTTCAACTTTCAAGAGAAACTCAATCACTAAGGAAGGACACTAATCTGTAGCCATGAAATTATGTTTATACCTTCCTTCATACATTCGATTCAGTTTAACAACATCAAAGCAATGAACCTGCAATAAACAAGCAAAACAAAACTCAGCAATAACATAATAACATGTTCAAATTAAAAGCAAGGGAATCAATCTATTCAACATATTCCTTGAGAAGAAAAGAGGTTTGTTCATGTAATTTCCATGTGCTGAAATTTGGGATGCAGTGTTTCGAATTTTACGATGTATTAAGAATGCTCAGTTCGAGAGTGTTCGTAAGAAAGAAAACAAAGGAACCGCCAATATTGTGGGATATTCAAATGCATATCAGGTTCGTTCACATATTGATAGGTGATGCACTCCAAGCTATTAGGTTTTTTCATAATAGAACCAAGCTTATAGAACTCAATTGTCAGTTTACCAAGAAAAAATTCTAAGGAAATTAATGTGTTTGTGAACGCTAATGATCAACTTGTATATATTCTCACAAAGTTTCTGCAAGGTCCTCAGATTTGTATGCATAAAATCTATAACCTTAGTGCCATAAATTTTTGTTTTTATCTGTATAGTCGTCATATAGTTTGTTTCCTTAGTTTTCTTATTTATGTGGTTCCAATATAATTGATTGTGTGCTGAGGGATTTCTCAAGCAATTCCGTGAATATCTTTGATGATGGTGAGTGCAGTAGTGTCTTCGCCAGCTTGCATATTAAAAGCCAAGAAGAGACTAGGACCCTTTGGTGATTACTAATTTCATCTACCTTTTTTCTGATTTGGGGCTACACCAAAATATCCTAACATTTGAGGGAAAATATTAAAATGGAAAAGAAATATCATACAGTTGCAACAACAAGATTTCCGGGGGACACAGCTACTCCAAAACATGAATCAAATGCATCTCTTGAAGGCTGCAAGGAAAAATGTATATTTTGTTTAGTAAGAAAAAGTGAAAAACAAATATCAAAACCAAAAACAAGATAGAAACTAATAAGGATGGTAACATCATACGCCGGTTGAATCGTTACTACGGGGCATCTCAGAAAATGTGGTCATTTCCTCTAGGCGGCGCTCATGCAAAATCCAGCCACACAATAAATTATCCTACCAACATTTGAGCAATCACGCATCAATCATAAATACATCTCCAAATACTCATTGAAGGCACTAAAAAAATTAATGGGCATCTTCGCAACCATATGGAAAAAAAATGAAAGAGGGACATTCAACATTATGCTGGAGGTATATGAATCTGTTAGAATTTTTATTTTTTTTTGGAAAGGAATCTGTTAAGAGTTTGACGTTTGATTTAATTAGCAAATCTTGCTTTAGAACTCTTCACAGTTAACATAAACAGGAAATTAATCATTGTAGATGATTTAAGCAGCTCAGTTTTTTCCGGGTGTAGAAGATTAAGCAGATTCATCACTTTTTAGAAGCTTACATGCATAGAAAATTAAGAGGTTTTAAATACGATATAGCAAATGACACTCTAAACTGCAAATATTCAAGCAATTGCTTGAATACCTAGAGAAATCAAAATACAGAATGTAACTAGTTGAAGATAGACAACTTGGTATGAATTATGAAATGTATTTATGTCCACATAATTATCATATTTTTGGCATTTAGTTATAAATTTAATTAATTATACTTCATAGAAAATTGCCCAAATCACTTGAGGGAAAATAAAACCTGGCTACAGCTGCACAAAAATCTTCCACCAAATGCCCAAGCTAAACCGGTAACCTGAAGGATACAATTATGCAGAAATCAATTGAGAAATACAGCCTCAAGTCTTCGACCAACTCCAGAAAAGGAGGGAATAAACTTACAGCATAATAATGTGCATCATATGACCCAAGTTTATCAAATTCCCTAGAAGATATGTCGCATAGCCATATCTCAATGGAACCGGAACCTTTGCCTATGGCTAAAAGCATCTTGGAGGGGTATTGAACATGCACAGTTACTGAAAGTACCGAAACTGGGACAGCATTGACAGTTATAACCTAATTAGAAATTGAAAGGTGCGTAAAGGAATTATTCACAAAGAAGTGATAGATACGAAAAGAAATGCAAAGAATAAGTGGAATGTACCTCATTCAATAACAAGAAGGAAGTTTGATCAACTTCCGATGATTTCAGCAGCTTGTCATTGTCACCCAACCAAACCTTCACACTACAAAAGCACATATATTTTCAGCTTAGATCAGATAATAGGTGAAAAAATAAGCAACATCAGAAAAATTTAATCTAATCAGAAGTTAGAGAAAAGTAAGGATCAAATCAAACCTTTGACTTTGAACACCTAGTAAACATAGATTACTAGGTTCACAGCCAAAAGTAGTGCATCTTATACACACCTTGGGTATTTATATCAACCAGTTACCTAAGGAATGAAAACAACACACAATTTCATAAGCATAACAAACTCACCTCCCATCAGAGCTTCCAGTAGCTAATATAATTAGAGGAATTGAAGAATCGAAAGCAAACAAAAGCCAACTCATCGTTGTGATCCACGAATCGTGTGCTTGAAGAAAACCAACAAACTTCACAGCAGTTGGAGTTTTACTCTCCTCAATAGTATAGCAATCTGGTTGGTAAAATCTCCAAAAAGAAATTTTACCAGACTTCCCTCCGACAGCAAGAAGACTGACAGAAGCACTTGTATTGGGATCAGGATAAAATTCAGATGCTACACGCAGCAAGGGAGACCACGAAACAACGAGTGAATATAGCATTGCACTACGGAAAGCATATTCATCAGCGCTAATCAGTGGCGACAATTGATTCTCGGGCACTTCTTCCAAAAGTTCATCATTAGGTGTGATAGAATTGGCTTGAGCTAATGCATTTTTCTGCAGACACGGTCTAATGCTAGGAACCTAAAATTCAAATGATGACAAGTTAAACACAATTGTTTCATGTAGAACTTAACCATTATTTACAAGAGAGCAGTGATATACTGTTTAGAGTGCAACTAACTGTAGATAAAACTTAGTTTACATCAAGTAAATGGTGCATTTCACTTTTCATGAACAAGGTAAGAAACATCAAAGGATTTTTTTAATTCTACATCAATTGAAAAACTACATCACATTTTGTTCCTCAATTTATCTCTAGACAAAGTAAATGACATTGCACAAATATTAAACTACAAACATAAGTTAATGGCTTACAAGGATGGAACAAAATATACCATGCAGATGCTTGAATAAATGTAACAGGGTAGTTAAATGCTTGCTAATTGTTACAAAGACTCATGGAGCAATATTGGAGGAATGAAAAAGATATACACATTGTTTTCATTGATATGGAAAAAGTATAGAATAGCATCCCTAGAAAGGTTTTGTGGAAAGGCTATAAAGAAGAAATGAGTTTAAATTGCTTACATTTGAGCAATCAAAGAGAACACAAGGTGGGGTCACAGAAAAGTTTCCTAAAGCTACAGGTTTACACGAAGACTAAACTTTGAGAACTTATTTTTTATCTTGGTTCTAACTGTGCTTACTTATAGGTCTGTACTGTACCATGGGAAGTACATTTTATGCATGATATAATCATAGTTGGAAAGTTAAGATATGGGTATAAAACCTTGGAAGCACATGTACAAGTTTAGTAAAAAAGCACATAACTTCTACCTTACAGGTGAAATTGGAGACCAAACCATATGAAAAGTCACACAAGTACATCACGTCTATCGTACAAAATGACAAAAGTATAGAGGAACAGCATATTAGACTAGTTACATATATAATATCGGTAACATAACATTAGTTCACACACACTTCGAATATCACCCTCCCTCAAAACATTTATTTGCATGTTATTTGTTAAATTAGATTCTTAGCTTTTCAACTGTTATCCGATGGATGATACCAGAAGTTGATTAATGAGGATAAAGAGTAAATGGATCATACTGCATGAAGAACTATAAAAGAAAAGCAACAAAAAAAAAGGTGGATGAGATAACTTACTTCAGAAAAATCTGATGAAGGAACCCCTACACCTTTAAACTCGGTACATTGAAGATATTCAAAGAGCCTTTCAGTAATGTCCACAACCTAAACAGAACAGGAACAGCATATTATACTTACAACAATATATGGCTACTAAAACTCTTAAGTTCTCCGCATTGCACAAATCCATAAATGAGAACTGCTGACAAATTTGAAATAACGTTCTTTTTGAAGACATGTTTTATATATTATAAACCGGAACATATAGCATTAACTCCAATTCAAAATAGACCACTTCAATTGCACACACCTCAATCCAGTCAGCACAAAAATCACAAAAAGGAGGACGATAAACCTTCACGTGCCCTTCAGAGGTACAAACAGCTAACAAACACCTGTTGCAAATTAAATCTCAAGATAATATTTAAATGCATATAATCAAATCTTTAGGGTGAGAATCTACACCCTTTTCTACATAAGAAGCCAACCCCCAACTTTCTCTCTAGTTATTATATTTCTAGTGTCATTTTGTTTAGTACGAATAATTTAATGTCCATCCCCAAAAAATTGACTCAATGATTCAGCAAAGATAAGAAATTGTACCCTGAGTTGGCAGCCATGCCAAGTGGAGACCATGATATTGATTGGACAACTGGCTTATCATCCCGATACAAAGACGTAGGCATGAGGCACCCAGAGACTACATCTGTGACAATTTCAACTTGTTAACTGAAAACCTCAAACTCTCATTTAACATTACCACATATGAATCTATAATCATAAACACAAAAATTCATAAATGTTCCTTAACAAATACAACACACACTTCTATTATCACAAAGATACTTCATGAAACAGTTCATGTATGCTATAGTGTAGTTTCATTAACACACAAATCAAACATGATCATACTAGACTTCAAAATAAAATATGTCGCCATCAATGCAATTTGAAGTAATAGAATAATGATAAATGAGCTGCATGACAAAACAGCCCAAGCTAGGACTTAAGGTCTCAAAATTTTGTGTCAAGAAAAGGCCTAAAAAATCATCATAGTTATAAATATATAATACGGCAAACTAGTTATAGATGTTTGGCTAGCTTAGTTAGTCAAGATGAGTGCCCCATATCCTTCATGACCCAAGTTCAAACCTTGGACTCAACAAAACTTGATTTATTTTATTTTATTTTTAGAAGCCTCGTGTTATTTTACTTATTTTAAAATGTCTTGCAGTAAAATTTGCTTTAGACCTCTAAATATATTAGGCCAGGCCTGCCTAATGAGCTATGATATATATCTTTCTCCACATCCTACACGCTTGCCTGAGATCTTTACCGGTCTATCTAGCCGTGAAACTAAAACACTAAATTAAGTGCAAAGAAGAGAGTATTGCAGGTTTGAACTAGCTAGCATATCAAATGTCTCTACCATTGTTACCATCTAAGTTGCACTTACACAACTTAAGTGACTATGACTCTGTTTTGGAAGGCCAATAAGCTAGCTTATAAGCTAAAAGCTCTGTTTGGTAACGGTTTTTATAAAAGAGCTTAGAGCTTATTTTTCAAACACTATTTCAAGTAGCTTATAGCTTATAGCTTATCATTTTTTCTTCCAATTTTACCTCTATCATCTTGAAAAAAGTTAAATATTAATTAAACATCTTTTTTATGTCATTTCATACTTATAAGCAAGTTCAACCGTTAATTTTACCAAAGACTACAAATTCAATCAGCTAGCTTATTCGCTAAAAGCTAGCTTATAAGATATCCGCTATCAGCTCATCAGCTATAAGTTAGCTTATCAGCTATCCGCTATTTTTTTACCAAACATGGTCTATATCTATCTACCAATTCTTATAAAGCATAGACACATATACACAACTCGACACTGATAATAATAATTTAAGACAATGACATAATGTAAAAAGACTAATGATGATGTGTTGGTATAGTGTCGGAGTCGGACACCGATAGGTATCCGACATCAGAAGACATCTAATCCTAGAAGTGTCTTTGTTTCATTTCATTTCATAGACTAAATTCTAAGAAAAGTGTACACAATAATGACACATGGCAGAATTTGAAGGTAGTTAAAATACCTTTCTTATGAACAAACCCTACAATAAGAGGCTCCCTTGGTAAGACTTTAATCAAGCCACGTGGTCCATTAGGCAAGTCTGGTCTCTGACAAATAAGTACAAAAAATAGTCAACAATTGAATTTAACAATTATTAAGTAAAGAAAGGAGTGTGAGTGAGTGAGAGAGAGAGAGTACGAGAATAGTGACGAGGTTTCCAGAAGCAACAGCAATGAGATTATCTTGAGACCAAGCAATGGCGTTAGGAAAACAAGGCGAACCCATAAGCATAGCTGACTGTAACGGACTTGGAGAACTCATGTTGGTTGGTGTAGCGGTTACTCACTCGCGAGTGATGAAGAAGATGACGAATGAGGGTTCGAATCCCTTGATCTGCAAAAATTGAAATTTAATCGAATTAATTTTTAAGTGATTTTCCTTGTTTTATTTTGTGTGTGTATTCGCGCTCGCTATGGTGAAAAAACTAATATGCCCTTAACAATTGAGAAGTCTCGGGAATATTATTGACAAATCTCAAGTAAAACCCTAGTATAGACGCTATAGATCTAGCGACGGAATAATATTTCAACAAGGACCGCATAGCGCAGTGGATTAGCGCGTCTGACTTCGGATCAGAAGGTCGTGGGTTCGACTCCCACTGTGGTCGATTGTTTTTTCAAAGTCACAAATTGGAGCTTTTGCGTCAAAGCAAAATCAATTCCAAGTTTCCAACCAATTAATTATTAGGGAAATGTAAACTTACCAAACTACCCACAACTCCTTCTCCAATTTCCTACACAGGTTTCTGCTTCATCACCCAAATTCACCACTTCAAGGTGATGAGGAACGAACGAACGCACGCTTTTTTCTTGTCATAAATATCCATGCCTTAAATAAAGGTGATGAGGAACGAACGAACGCACGCACCTTGAAGATCTAATTCGGGTTGCTAGTGTTGATGGAGAAGAGTTTCACATCTATCTCTCCATTACGAGTGAGAGACTGTTTTTGTCGACGGTGGTGTATAAAAGGAGAGAGTTAGTGAGACTTTGGGTTTTGGTTCTTGTTGTTTTGAGGTTCTTGTTAGTGAGAGTGTGGGGTTTGGTTTCACATATTATGCCATGCAGTTAAATGATGACAAGTCAGATCCATTCCGTCATCCTAGTCATCAATTTTTTTTTTTAATTACGGTCATAAAAAATTTAATTAACCGTATCATTTAATTACTATTTGTCACACTCTCAGAGAAAAACAATTGTGCGGATTGTTTAGCCAAATTTGGAGTCTCTTCATATTATAATCTTATGATTCACGCATCTCCCCCAAAAGATCTCTTAGATATTCTTTGAATCGACGTGGCTAAAACTTTCTTCCTTAGAGAATAGTTTTCTTTTTCTCTTTTTATCTTTTGTTTTTTATTAGCCTTGTAACCAAAAAAACTAAACCTGCAAAATGGAAAAGACATGAGAAACTAAAAATTTATTAAAATTTGAGTAGGGACTAATGTTAGAAAGTCACATATTTATAGGGCCTCAAACATATTTAACTTTTAATAAAATGATATTATTATTGTCCTCGTGAATTTAACTCGGTTGATAAATATGCAAATCAAACCACTGGATTTCTAAAACAAAAAAATGACATTACCATTGAACTTATTTAAGGAGAAAAAAGAAGGAAGAAAACAAAACTCGATTGGTTTGATCTAGTACTCTTGGTTGGAGGAAGGTTATTTATTTTAATTTTTTTTAGATAAACTAGTGACTAGAAATTTCATCCTTAAAAATTGATAACTAGGATATTCGGAGTTCAAATTCCGGACCATACATATAAAATGTAATGTCTTTTATCAATTTAGTTATGCTACGAAGACGGAGGGAGGTAAATTTAATTTACATTTATAAGTTATTTTCGGTCGTGGACTCGGGCATCATTCTCCCACACTAAATTTCTATTATTAAAATTAAAAAGAGCAA